>NW_020271776.1:0-80513 GCF_003268045.1 Sipha flava
TAGTTAATTATGTTACTATGATAAAGCATAATATAATTTCTTTTTTTCTTTTTGGGTCACAACACCAAAAATATTAGGAAATACAGATTAATTAGAACACTTTATTAATATAAATAATAATATTTTTTGATGACAAAAAAGTTATTGTTCATCTTTATGAAATGTATTATTTTAATTCATAGTATATGGTACCTATATATAAATATATATTGAATCTTTACACACAATGAACGAATATTTAACTATAAATACAACTAAAATATTTACTTTAATTGATTTTTACTTGTAATATTTCAATTAAGTATACACAGTATAGTTATCATTACATAGGTAATTAAAAAAATTTTCATGAATCTCATTCAATTTTCGTAGTGAATTAATTTTTGGTTAATTAAAGAAAGCATTTCATAATTCAATTTGCAAACAACGGTTTATGGTTGCACACATTAAAATCTCCTTTGATTTTAGCAAATAACAAATCCATCTTCAAAATTATTGCCAAACACAAGATAAAAAAATAATATATAAATTTCGAGTCAATGTTTAATGCTGTGAACAAACATTTTTTGATAATAAAAATTTAAAATGTAATTGTAATAAAAAATATGAGTTACTACGTGATATTATTCTATCTTCTAGTTGCAATAAAATAAGATAATTTATTATATCGATTTAAGAAAAGTGAACATTTCTGCTCGACATTGTCTTTTCAGATTTTAAAATATGTATTCTTCATTAAATATTTTAATTATAAAATATTTTTACAAAAGTGGAAAGTCCTTAAATATTTATTATTTATTTATTTATTTATTTTTTTTTTTTGAGGGTGTTTTGATAAATGATCAATAATATTCTGAATACGAATTCCTCAAATGTTATATATTTAATTATGTTCCAACTGAAATTTTCGAGTAATTATACTTTTTTTTTTCTTGAATTTTACTCATTTTACTCGTAGGTACGGCATGTCTATATAACAGTTCTAGTTGTGCGGTATGCAAAATTAATAAAATATTCAACTTTTCGAAAAATATTTGATACACAAACAACCTGTTCGATTAATAAGTATAAACCAATTTTTAAGAGTGAAATAAATACACAACGATTTTAATCATATGTACGAATACTATATACGACGATCCGTATATCCCAAAACACATAATAATAATTACAATTTATAATTCATTGTGTTTGTCATGATAATTATGATGGTTATAAAAATAATAATAATAATAATAATAATAATAATAATAATAAAAACAATATTAATATTCACATTCAATGATTTGCATTAAAATATAATTATTGAAACTCCATTCATTGTTGTGGCTGTCTTTATACTATTTATATCTTTTCAAATTTAGTTTTGTTTTTTCACTACACTTTGTTAGACGGTTAAATATTTGGCATGGTGTGTTTTAGCTTTCTGTTTACTCGACGCCAACCAGCTCAGCTGAAATCCCCTTCAAGTTGAAACGGGCGCTCACGTAGACGTTTTCTTGGATACAAACCAATGTCGCGTATAGTTGCCTAACTGGCTCGAAAAAAAAATAATAATAAGAAAAAATAGAAAAAATACAATAACCAATCGGATTATTAAAACCGTAAGTCCTAGAGACAAGTAAATTAAGGACGAAAAAAATATGTTCATCATTAAATCGAACGTACTGCTGTACGCGTCGTCCATAAAGATCGTTACACAGTAAATTCCGAGTAAAAAGAACAAACACATTTTTTTTTTCAAGTTAAGCAGCGAAAAGTAATATTAATAATAATAATAATAATAATAATAATAATAATAATAATAATAATAACAATAAGGGATCAAAATTTCCGAAAATAACTTGAAAAAACCCCGAGTCTTTTCAGAAAAATTGGGAAAATTGAGTTCTATTCAAAATTTCCCGAAAAAAAAAATGGTTTTTTGGGGTGAAAATGGATTTACAGAAAAAAGTAAAAATTTCTTAAAAAAATAACTTTTTTTCCTTACGAATTGAAAAAAGTAGTGGAAACGTTGAAGAAATGGAAACTCTCCGCAGTAAACAAATATAATTAATTATACATTAATAATATTATGATATTGCAGTGGATAAATCTTGGGAATTCTATAATTTCAGCTTTTCACACTTAACCTTTATTTATTAGTTATCATAACCTATAATATAAACATTATTAACTATTAAGTGTTTAAGAAGTTACTATTCATTAACTTTAAAAATATAAATAGTACTGACTTCTTGACAGTATCCACTATCCAGTCATCATTACTAGTACCAATAGGCAATATTGTCATTTATCAATTTGTATTTTGTACGGAATAAGTATTACATAATATGTAACATGATTTTTAGAACACATATCAATATTGACCGTATTAACTATTATAAGATAATTATACCGATAATCGTATCGATAATACCGTTGGGCCGATGAATACTGTTCAAAATAGTTTTTTTTTTTTTTTATATATATATATATACTATTTTAATTTTTAAGCGTACCTATAAATACAAATTATATTAATTATTTTCTTAAATTTTTTTTTTTTTTTATTTACGAAAAATTCGGATTTTTTCGAAAATGTTTTATTTTAATTTTCTTAAATTTTTCTATATTTTCAAGTGCTTTGGGATAAAAACCGTTTTTTTTCGAAATTTTCCAGGAGTTTTCTGGAAATTTTCCGGCATTTTGATCCCTTATAACAACTACGCGTCGTGTCCGTCAATTTTGCGTATGTTGTGTATGATGGGATTACAATAATATTATGCACTAATGAAACGCGCGCGCGTGTGAGAACAACTTTTTACGCGCAACAATAAACGATACAGCACTACAATTCGTACGATATTACGGGATACAACTCTTGGGCCGGCATGAGCGAATAATCGAATAAGATTGTTTAGTAAATCAATTGTGAACTGTTAGAACTCTGTTACAATAAACTGTCAGAACTCGTATCACGTTATGTACTTACGTGCGCGTACATAGAGCTACGGCGTTACAACGTAATACATTTTTATTTCCAGCTAATATAATGCGACGGAGAAAAAATTACAATAATAAATAAGAAAGAAAATGCGTGTTTATACATAAACGTGCTTTATATATGTATTTGTATAAAGATAAATACGTACGATACAGTTTAAAGCGAATATGTATTTAATAATACAGAAAGACATATAGTTTTTTCTTAACAACAAAAAAAAAAAACAAATATTATTCTTCACTTGCTTTTCTTGTAATTCGTTGCATCCGGAGTATAAAAAAAGTGTATACTAAACCATGTAAAAATGGTGGAATATTAAAGTTATACGGAAACTATGAAACTACAAGTTTAAGAATAAAAATAAAGGTACCTATAGAAATTGTTGGTGTTGTAAAAGCATTGCATTCGAAAGTAAAAATGTAAATGTTATGCAAATGCACAAATATGAATAATATACTGTAGAACACGAAAAACTAAAACTATGATTTACAAAGCAGTGCATAATATAGATATATGTTTAGGGTATCCAGAAATTACCCGATGTCAGAATTTTTACTCAGTTCTTAACTGATTCTCGGTCTAATATGAAATTTTCACTCGGCTCGTACTTGGTACCCAGCAATCAGTTTTCTACCAGGAAAATCTCTAGTGCATACAGGTTATAGTTATTTCGTAATGCACAGTATAACGTAATATGTGGAGATTTCAGGTGAAACTACAAGAAATCTTTGTGATTTTATAGATAACGAAAAAAAAAAATGTTACATATTTTACCGAAAAGATTATTAATTTTATACCAAGATTTAACTGTGATTTATATGTTTCGATACTGAAAAATGTATTGCATATAGCCACATCATTATTTGGAAGCATCTAATTAAATATTTTTGCAGCGACTAAAAGTAAATTCGTTGAAAGAAAATATAAAACAGATTTAATTAAATAAATATTAACTTAATTTATTTGTTTATGCATGTTAGTTCATCGAATAAATTTTAGTTCTGATAACCCGCAGGGATAGACGAAAGTTTTTGACCATGATTTGAAATTTTGAAATCAACGATAAACTATTGCACATGGAAAACGATTCTCAAGGGGGATAAGTTTGGATGGTAAGAAACGTTTCTTAGTCGAATGTTTACCAATCACGTTGGGTACATGAATTAAATCGCAAATATAAATATTAAAATTTATTTTTTATTTACTATAGGTACTGCTTAACTGTGGTAAAATCAGAGACCAGAACCGGAAACAAAATGAACCGGTTCTAAAATCGAATAACCTTAAACATTTAGGAACCGTAACCCCAAGTTTATGATAATTTTAATTAATTATAAAACGATAGATTTTGGTTAGGAGCAATACCTTATAAGTTGGTTTAGAAAAAAATAAAATTTCATTATTTTTAATGTCTTCATTCTCTTGTGTTGTAAAATGTAATTTGTAATGGATAAATATATCTATAAATAAATAGTTAATGTATGAAAACAAATAAATTAATTAATGCATAGCTTGGGGTATTATTATATGTGTAATGTACGACCGATGTCGAATAAAAAATTCATCATCAACTGTTTACAAAGTTAATAAAATCGTGACTCTATGAATATATTTTTTTTTCGACTTTGACCATCTAAGTTACACCCCAGTTATCAATACATACAACTAAACTTGAAAAAATAATTAAAAAATAATTACATATGTATATTTATAATATACAAACTATACAATAAACTTTTTATACATTTTATATAAAGAAATGTATAGATCTGAGTAGGAAATAAACGCATTGCTCATTTGTTTTTTATTATTATTTTTCTTTTTTAAAATTGTATTAATATATTAAAAAAAATTATATTGCCTATTAATTATTATGTAATTCAAAATTGTAAGGTACATATGTAAATGTTTTATATTTACGAATATACCTAGTCATGAAAGAAATTTTTTTTTGTTGCGGATAATCAAATAACCATTACAAATTTAAAAATTAAGTTAAAAACTTATACATTTACACCTTACATAAAATATAAAAATTAATTTAAATTTAAGATAAAATAAAAAATATATTTAAATTAAACTTATGTAGATAAATTTAATTTTTAAAATAGAATATTAATTAGTAACTATATTTAAGCACTCTTAACATACGTAGTAAACCCTAAAAAAAAATGATGGGAACATAATTGCCTATAATAGTATCAACTTATTTACTAATAATCGAAAATAACTGGTATTTTTCAGAACCTATAGTAAAAATGAAAATAAGTAGCTTAAAAAAAAAAATTAAATAACTGGAACCGAAAATCCCAATAGATTCCAGTCCCTGAATAAAACATATTATTGTTGATATAATGTTGGATTTGAAAATCTATAAATTATTAATACCACAACCTGTAGAATTTATCATTTTAAATGAACAATAATCATAAATAGTGGCGTATTGTTGAGAAGGGTGGGGTTCCCAGGTTTCAAAAAAACACCATCCCAAAAGAAAAGAAGGTTAGAAAATTATAAATGACTTTCTAGACTTTCTATGAGAGTACAAAGAAAGAGAACATTAATTTATATCATGTGGTTGTACAAAATTGTTTATTTGTTTAATTAATAATAATATAATAATATAATTATTAATTCATATCTTATATTTACTTTGTATAATATTATAATATAATTTATTTTTTAGAAAAATTTGGATTCCCCCACAAAAATTTGAAAATATGCTACTGAATATAAAATATATATAAATAACTTCTTGTGATCGCTGTTAATATGTTATCGTATCTAATGTAGTCTCGTTTTTATTCTCATCCAATAAAGTAGAATTTATTCGGATATTTTTGGGTGTAGTTGATATTAGTTTAAAAAAAAAGTAATAATGCTTTTTGCCGCCCATATAAATACTCAGATTTTCTTCACGTCGAAACGCTATTTCTTTAGGTTTTTAAAATAAAGTTTTATAAATCCCTCAACGTCAGAAGTCGTCACCCATGTATAATTTAGTACCAAAAACTTGATTAATTCACTTCTGAATCCTATGTAAAACCTATGTAAGATTTACTAAAATATTGTAGAACTTAAAAAATAATTCCTGTGATAGAATTATTTAAAATAAAAATAATAAGAAAACTTTTAAACATACATTTTATACTTTATAAGCCTAACAGATATTGAAAATGTGTAAGTATCTACAATGCAATCAAAAAATTAAAAAATTAAAAAATTTAAAATTATAGTTTCTGGGTATATTTGAATTTTAAGTATGAATGCAGATATTTAGACCTTTATTTATAATACACTACAATTAATGATTATAGTTTTAGTAATTATGAGTAACTCAAATATTTTCAGTATAATATCACGATGTTAACATAAAAATAGATTTTGGGAAATATCCATTAATAAAAAAAATGTATCTTCTCGCACTTTCCACATTTAATTTTTCGGTTCCTTTCCGGAACTAATTTTAAATCCGTGTCTTTGTTAGCAATCGCAATATAAATCCTCTGCCTTTATTATTCAGTCTATATAGTCCTTAGTTTAACGTGTCCTGTTATATGCCGAATTTGTCTTGATTTTTTACTTTAATCTACAATCATCGTTGCACACAGGGCATGAAGATTTCTCCCGTAATTTTCAATTCGCAATTCAGTTTATCATTTTTAAACTCATTGCCTTTCATATTTCCAATCTCAACCTTTATCGAAAAAATCCGCTCAGTATAACATTGACTTCTCATTTAAAATATTTGCATTAAGTTTCTTGGACTACAAAGCTTTTTTATTTGCAGCATCGACGAATAATGCAAATATCATTGATTCAATATATATATATATATTTTTTTTTTATGTAGCGAATGAATCATAGTACCTTTTCTTATTAAAATTGTATTTCTATATCTCAAATTATGATAATTTCTTTTCTACAATCGTACACTGATACCGTATATGTTAATGTATATGTTTTGTTTACACAAACATTTTATTCAACTTTTCGATTTTCAATTTTCATTTTACATTTCCGATGCCTTCGTTTGGAAACAATTATCTCGTTTCTGGTGACTTCAATTTTCCAATCTCTTTTATTTCCCTCAAACACATTGATGTAGAATCTAAATATTCTTCTTTATTGTTATTTTATAATTATTCTCAAACAAAAATAAAAACGCAATGATCTATAGAATTTTGTGTTTCTTAAAACGTTAAAAAAAAATAAAAATTACAGTTTGAGTAGCAGAGAATTCACTAGAATCTAATCATCAGAATAACACGATAGACATTTTTAAATTAGTCTTTTGATTTATTATATTAAGTAACTCGAATTAAGTGGTCAGCTGAGTTAAAAGACAATGCTGTTAATTCATTTGACGTGACCGTTAAATTTAATGCATCTTAAATTCATTATGTAACTGCTTCTTAATTTTGATTCTTGATCATGTTTCAATGTTCAAAGATTTGGAAATCTGTCTCATGCTCACATTCTGTTTTGAACATCATATCAATACCACAATTTGTAGAACGTTTGAATTACTAGGATTTGTTAAATGGAATACTGCAGATTTTTCATCAGGTACATGTCTCCGTGTTCTTTATTTTTTTTTAGTTCGTTTTATTTTGGAATATGGGGTAATAATTTGGCATCTACACTTGGCACGTGATATAGGTTCACTGAATCAAATCATTGGAAAAAACTGAGTCAAATGAATTGAATCATTATATTGATTCAAAATTCCCACCTCTAGCATTCGCCCTTTATCATGTGTTAACATATTCATCGAACTATTATTATATAATCACCAATAAATTAATAATATGGTATAATACATTCACTGATATTATTTCGTTCATATAAATTTGTTTTTTTTTCTTCATATCATCATTGTTATCTTTGTGGTGTTTATATCATTTTGTAATCAGTGCTTGATTTTGCGTGGTGTTGTAATGATGTTCCGAAAATATCTCGTTTTCACTTGTTACCGAGAAAAGTTGCTCTAGTACTTTGGACGTCTGTATTAGGGGTCGTGGTCTTATACGGTTATCAGAGTCCGCGTGTACACGTGATCCAAGTACACGTACTAATATGTATAAGGATCTGCGTTATTAATACACGAATATTTTTTTACCGATATACGTGTATTTAATACCGGTTGATCGTTACCTATGCTTTTATAATCTGTAATCCACATTTATGGATGGGGCTGGGGTTACGGCATTTTTTAACTACATGCATTTACCGACGAAGGGTGATCACTACAGATTTTAAAACCTGTCATATGAATCCATACAAATAACGTATTGAAATAAAGCATTCAAAAAATCGAAAACACTGAAATTTCGTTCACCTTCTTTCTTTCTTCTTCCACAATGGCTGAGACTGAAGTGCAAAATGTCGATGGTTGATAATAAAATTTGGTTAACCTTGGAAACCTTTACAGAGAGAAATGTTGGGTTCAGATCAGGTAGAAGGTAAAAAGTTTGTGGGATTTGATGCCAAGAGTTGAACTTAAGTAAGATAGGCTAGATTTGGTTTGGGTATTCGGAAATTGTTGGATGTTGTTTGGAGACATGTTGGAGTTTGATGGTTCGGATTTGGGTGCCAGAATAGTTAGTTTGGATTTTATTGGTATAGATTGAATGTTTTTGCAGATGGGTGATGTAGAAGTGGAGGAGCAAAAATCAAAGAAATAGGAAGTAGAATCTGTATTGGAGATTATTAGTGTAGCGGCATGTTCGAGTCTACTATCGCCCTAAAAAAAATGTTTTTCGAGGGTGAGGTGACTTTGGGTGGATAGATTTACTGAAGACAGCAGCTAGTGGTCGGAAGACATTTTATGAAATGGGGTTGCTTCTTCGATGTGGGGATTTACGCGAAGGCTTACTTGTGGCCGCTGTTGTCCTGTCGAATTCTCGGATGTACATGACCTGGAAGGTCTAGACGAGCAAAAGATCAGGTAATCAAAGTCGAAATAAATAGCCGATATTGACTGTTTGATAATGAAGATAATGAATGTATATGATACGATGAATGAAGTGTGATGATGATTATATTTTCCGTTTCTAAAGAGTTAAATAAGTAGTCGACGAATGATCGGAAACACGAATGATGATGAATGGGTGATATTATTACTGATTACTGGAGAGTAAATATATAGTATAGGGTTAGATATCTTGGTTAGATTATTGGTTATTGTTTTGCTCGATAACAAATAAAAACTTTTATTGATGACTAAAAATAGTATTATTGATATTTATATTTATAATGCTTTTTAGTTATATCATTTATTTAATCATTTTTTAAATGATTATACACTCATAAATTATCGTTGACATGTTGACAATATTAACAAATCAGTAACAAACAGAAAATTTGAATTTATTTTTTAAATCGATTTTGGATTATTTTGGTAAAATTCCAACGGAATTTCTTAATAAAGCAAAGTATAGAACTGTATTTATTTAAATATTTTGAAAATATATAAGGTTATTAAGCTTAACTATATTTTTATATTTCTGCGAAGATAAGTTAAAGTTACAAACTTAGAAATCCAGTTGGAAATGATATTAATATTAAAAATTATATATTATATGTATACATATATATATTATACGTATTTAGTAAAATAATACATAATTTCATTGTAATTGTAACTTTAAATTATATTTACCTTTTTTTAAAAAAAAAAAAAATCATATCAAACAACGTGTTTAGAAAACTTTTTTTATTGGATTTTACACCATTTATGTTATTAAAATCAAGTTAAACTACTAGAATCTTAGAAGTAAAAGTAATAGTAGTTTATTTTAAAAAACATTTTTGAAAAAATTTAAATCCCAACCAATTTCATATAAATCTTAAACATAATTTTAAGAATCAATAATTCATACTCTGAATTTGTATAATAATTAATATGCTTTATCTTCTAATATATTGTACATTAGAACTCTTGGAAATCTAAAGACATATAAAATAAGTTACTGCCAACACAACACAGTTTTTACGTAGAATAACGTTGTCATAGTTAACTCGTATAAATATTTCCGTCTATTAAATTAACAATGTTAAATTTACACTTTTATATTAAATGCACGTTCAAATCCATACACCTAACTAGAGTTGTGGAATTTATCTTAATTATTATGAAGTAAATGAAAAGTTTCCAAAGTTTTTGATTTTGACTGTATAGTCCTAAAATTAAAAGTCGCATCATGCTCTCGTTGCAGTCCATATGATTATAAACATGATTAGCATTAAGTTTTAACGATATATATAGGGGTACATTTAACAAAGTTTTTCTTTATAAAAATTAATAGACAAATAAACCTTACCCAACCATGACTCGTGTGTAATCGAATACTGTTTTATATAACGAATGGATAGTTAAAATAATAATAATTATTATGTTTATCTAATCATATTATTTGAATTTTTAACTGTAGCGTATTTACTAAAATTTAGAAGTTTGTTATTTGCTATTTTGCTTTTTTAAGTCTTTTTCAGTTCCGTAGCATTTAAAACATTTTTCTTAATAATAACCAGCAATTGTAGAAGTATTCATTTTTATGTTTGTAATCAATTCATGTTATTTACTAATTCATTTATTTTAGTTTAAATTATATATTTATTTGTATCATGTAGCGATGGTATTAGAATTTTAATAATAAGAGTTAATTTTTTTTTTATACATGATTTGTAAAAAACAATTAAAAAATAATGAAAAGTTAAATTTTTTTTTACACGATTTATTTTGCAATTTTTTGTATTTTTAGTACATATATAAGAAATTATATAAATATTTTTAAGAACATATTATAGCGCTTATAACTACTTTTTTTAAGTCTTTTTCAGTTCCATAAAATTTAAAACCTTTTTGCTTAATAATACCAAGTAATCGTAGAAGCATTAATTTTATTTTTGTAATTATTTCATGTTAATTAACTAATTCTTCATCTATTTGTTTAAATTATATATTTATTTGTATGATGTAGCAACGGTATCGGAATTTTAATAATAAGAGTTAATTTTTTTTTTATATTCGTGATATTTTTTTTTTTTAATAATAAATGAAAATTGTTTTTTTACATGATATATTTTTTTCGCATATTTTTGTATTTTTGGTGCATATTTTAAACGCTTATATGAATATTTTTAAGAGGATATAATAGCGCTCATAACTACTTTTTTTTAAGTATATTTGATAAGTACAACAAATTTGCCATCTGATCTGTTGAAGAAATTAACAATAGAAGAATAATAATATATAATATATATCACAGATAAAGAAAATTAAAAAATAATAAATTGCCTGCAGCATTTGTAAAGTTGAAGTGAATTTGCTCCCATTGAATGCAAATCATTTCATTCAATGCTACTCAAAATAATGAAATTATTTGAAAATCATAGGATTAAAGTAAAAAAATACAAATCGAATGTGAACTTGGACATGAAGGTCAAATTATAGCTAAAGAAAAAATGATCAAGGTAAATTAATACAAAACAGTTAAAATGTACTGTTAATTTTTAGACCTTAATTTAACTTTATTTTTAACAGGGAAACGACAAAACAACTAACGATTTTGGTATGTTTTAATCAATGTATTGTATTCGGAGTACCAAAAGTTGATAGGGGACTTACAGATCCTCGAAACATAATTTGTGTGAAGGATTGAACAATAGTACCTGTGTTACACACAACACTCACTAAATGTTATTTGTTGAACAAATTAGGAGTTACATACAGGTATCCGTCAACCGTCATCCGAATATCCGATTAGGAAACATTCATATCATATCGTATATGAAATTGGCGAAATTAAATTTAATATCTCTCTCATAGTCTCATATAATATTGATCACAGATAAAACATTATCATCTTTATTGATATTAAAAAGTATGCTATGTAACAGTCAATGTCATAATCAATCGTCATGTGAAAATAAATAAATGTTTAAATCAATCAATTAATTGTTTTGTTAAAATATAATTATTTTTATAATAAAATAAAATATATGTATGATAGTTTATGAAAAATAAAAAAAATAAAATAATGTCATATGATATAATTGTTATATTTTTGTTCATAAAATAATACAGAAAAGTAGTTACAAAATATTATGATATAATATAATTATTTATTGCTAAATAACACTTAACATAACATAACATTTTATTTTATTACAACTACACAAAGTACACAATATTAGGAATTATCCATATCACGAAATAGATGTCCATACAATGTATCTTCGTAAAAATTCACGATTTGGACGAATTTCACTATCTGGATATCCAGTTCATGAATGATTTCACTATGTGGATGTGACTTATATATATAACTAATAGTTATATATATATAATAAATATATAATAGTTAATATATTTTCATTTAATATCATGTTATATTTATACTCGTACCTTATACGTGTATTTCAACAATTTTAGTCACAAATTAATATTATTAATATTAATAATATTTAATATGAAACTAAATATAGTAATTATAATTTTAAAAAAATCGAGCACAAATAAACAGATAAATTGCTACTATATAGGAACGTATTGAGCCGGAGGGCCACTAAAATTATGGGATAGTCATAAATGTTATTGAGCCATTTTTTTTTTTAGACGATAATAAAACAAAACATTTTGTAAACATTAGTATAACATATAATTTAAATGAATAATTAAACTGTACAGTGGGAATAGACGTAGTCAAACGATCGTTTCCAAGGTATTTTGTAAAGACACATTTAATCGCATAACAAGTCGACAAACTAGATAATATATTAGTTCTTTATTATTACACTTGAAGCAATAATTAAGAAAAAATAAAAATAAATTAATATGTGTAATATAGAGTACTGTTCTAAAAGCTCATATAGGAATTCGTATGTATATATATGTAAATACTTTTGATTTATTTTGATTATGAATTTGCAAATTAAAATTTTTAAAGTTATTTTATTTGGTTATTTGTACATTACGTACCTATGATAATTACTTGGGGTTATAATGATAAATATCAATTTATAAATAATGATAATAAGATAATATCTGCAAATTATAACAAAAATTTTGGAATAAATTAAATTTCATTCAGCCATTCCACAATAAAGTGGGTTATAATAATTATGTAAAAAAAAAAAATAAATAATAGAAAATCAAAGGATTTACCTTTATTAAATTTTTAAATACCAATATTATTTTAAAATACGATATACAAAATACTATATAATACAATTTAAAATTAAGATTTAAAAATTAAAATCGAAAAAATGTTTTAACACAATTTTGTTGTAGTTCGGGAACTTAATATTAAAAAAAAAAAAAATTAAAAATAATAAATGGAACAAAAGTAGTTGTATTTGTCGAATCATCTTGAAACACCCCGTGCCCCATGTAATAGTAAAGTTTGGCCTTTGATGATCGTGAACTCGTTGCGTTTCAATAAGCTATGAATTTCGGACTCTGTTATTATGGAATATGTCGAATGAAATACTCGTAATATTTTCTATTGACGCGGACAAAGTTTTTCATAATAATAATACGACTAAAGCGCATTGAAATGGATAATAAAACAATTTTAAAAGATAACCATGATTGATTTGAAATGTACTTTAACAGTAGCAATACAATCAATACAGGTAAACTTCAAAATGTCCATGTTTTGTAAATGAAAATTGGTGTAAGACATGTGAAATGGTTATTTAATTTTTTTTTTCCCTTACATTGGTATTACGATGAATGTTATGCTCATAATAGTTTACTAATTTTTGATTATAATGAATTTATAGCGCATTAAACTTATTCACACGGCACATATTTACGGTGTTTTCGATTAGTTTAACCTAAACATATTTTAAGTTGAAAATCGATCGTCCAACATACATAAATATTAAAAAACAATTCGATCAATCGATTCAGTTATATTCTCCGCGCACGTATCTATGTATGTGTGTAGCTCACATAACATAATTAATGAGTCTTGGTACGTAATCGTCTACAAGAAATCGATGTTGTTCCGGGGTGAGAGGGAAAGCGGTTGTTTCGCTGTTTACCAAAAGAGTATTGTTCAGTGTCTTCAGAAGTTATTCCGTTTGGAATTGGCACGGGGCAGGAATGGGATTTTAAACGATGTCATGCGACTGATATTGAAAGGATCGATTGTGCGAGGTACCGCGAGCACGCGTGGGAATAAACCGACGGAGCTTTATAAACCGTACGCCGCGATAAATCACCGGCACGGGGTAGCATAAATTAGGGAACCCGTTGTAAGACGGTCGTCCGCTACGTGATTAATCCGTTAAATAATTAAAGGTTAGCCCGTGCTACAAAGAGAGAATATGATTTAATCAAAACGCACTAGGTGGTTGTTATACACCGAAAATGTAGTGTTATTCGCGTACATCCGGTGCGCATAATTCGGTAATTAATTGAGCCACAGTGACAGATGCGTGTATGATCTCCGATAACGTGGTTTGACACGGTAGGTACATGTTTTGCTATCATTTGAAACGATGGAATTACCGGCCATATAATGCCTACGCCTGGCCATCCGAAGGCCGTCGTTTGCTTTGATGCGATTACCATGAACGTGTAGCGTATTTACAAAAAAAAATAAAAAATAAATTAACAACGTCATTACGGCACTATTTAATTTATATAATTTCAGACTTTATTCTTAATCTTAGCACATTGAATGGCAAATATTTTTTTTTTCTTTCGTTACATCTGCAGTATTTAATGGTTTCCGCATCTTCCGTTATTTAACAAAATTTTCAATGTATATTTGTTCGTCTTAAATTTTTTCAACGCACAACATTCATCTCTGCGAGTTGTTACACAATCATACACAATTCAAATAATATTTTGAAACCTGAAGATTATGATTTTTTTCCCAAAATTACTTTATCCAATAATTCAATCTTTTCTGGTTTTATAATTTTTATTTTTATTGTATTTGAAATCATTAGTTTGCATTGTTTCTTATTTCAATTTATTTTATTTTTCTTGCTTCTATCTGACGATATCACGACTAAACTAGATATTAATTACAATTTATGTACACGTATATTTAAGTTATATTATTTGACAATTTGTCTTAAATTATTTCTTAATTTATAAACAAATAAACAAGTAGTTTATTCAGAAATAAATAAATAAATTCTTAGCCTGGAGGACCTATTATTTTATCTGAAAGTGCGACCGATTTAGAATTAAAATTTCATTATCAGATAAATACAAATTCAATAAAATCGCAACTTGAGTTATGATTTTAAAGTCGTATAATTTTTAATTGTTTTTGAGACTAAAAGGATAAAATGTATTACTCTGAAGTTAGATTAAAATGAACACGTTTTTAAATGGCTCCTATAGATTAAATCGGTCAAAAACGAAATTCATCTAGAATGACCCTGATTACAATATGACGATTTTAATATATAAAATTAATAATTAATTTTACAATATGCAATATGCGTATTGTAAAATGTAAATTATAATATTGTACATTATAACAATAGAATTTTGGAATATTAATTTTTAATGTGTCTAGGTACTCGAGTCATATACATGATACATTGCGCAACTTATGCTTATTTTATCGTATGATTGTGTTGAAAACCAAAACGTTTTTTTTTTCCACTATTAGCATATATTTCTCACTGTGTAGTTGTTCTTAAACTCAACATATAGTTTTTATTTCAAAATACGCGTATGATCAATTCTACGATAAATCTTACGCATATAAAACATACAGTGAACTATAATGTGTATAAAAAGTATATAGTAAATAAACACAATATTAACATTTTGAATTATATGATTTTAAGACTTACACATACGGTACTTTCGTGTATAAAGGACAACATGATTATGTTATAAGAATGAATAAATCATTATTATTAATTTTAATTGGTATTTGTCGTTTTTTTTTTTCGATTTACAGTAAAACCCAATGAAAAATAAAACATATACTTAGTATATAATACCTACACACAATTTTAAGTATTTACTAGTATTTACTGGTATCTAGAGCTTAAATTGTATTCTTGCGATTCTAAGAAACACCCACCATCGGTGAACTTATGATTATATCGTGGTATTCTATTTACCAACCGTAAATTCCAATTCGAAAGTCAGTATTATATAGTTTGAGATTTCCAAATACAGTATTTTTTTTTATAATCAAACTAATTACTAAAATATAAGCTTTGAATCAACAAATTTAATAGAATCCTTAAACAAATATAATCTTTATATTAATGTTACGAGTGTAAAAAAAGTAAAAATATTGTAAAATAGTATAATCAAGACAATACAATTGTTGTAGTCTAAAAATATATTCAAGAATCCATAACTAAAATATACACAGTAAAAAGACGAATAAGGTAAAACTTTATTGTTTATAGTTTAAAAATATTTAGATATATAAGTAAATCTCCAAACAAATTCGAAAAAATTATTTGAAACTCGATGCACTACGGAATCATTTTAGACATTTTTTTACTAAAAGCATAATTTTATTGTCTAAAACCACATTTGTAGATTAATCTTATAAAATTTAATTAAAACACGTGGTTGAAGTGAATTGAGTGAATTCAGAACAAAATATACGTTAAAGTAAATATTAAAATCAAATAAATGAAAATTTAGTGATTAAAATTTAACCAGTGTTTTTCATTAAATCGTTAAATTGACCGATCGTTCGCAACACTAATAATCAAAGTCTTGAAAACCAATTTGTGACCAATGAAGATTTCAAAAAATTGAACAATATAAAATATTAATCCGAAATCTAAATTACTGTTTTATTGTTGGTAATATCCGATAGATGTTTTTTATTTGAACCATATAATGTACTCGTATTTGTCATAATAAACGAAGAAAATGAGTTGTATCGATTACTAATTTATGACTGAGTTATGTCGTATTTACTGAAAGAGCATATAGTCCCTACTTAACCTTTTTATTATTTTTTTTTTTTCATCATACGTAGGGCGTTTTAATTTAAAATTCAAGTAATTTAATATTTCTAAGATCATTTTACCATCGGCCACTTTACTAAAAATACGCTTGTCATTTCATCCGGAAACCGCATAGGAATAGCTGATAGATGTATTTTATCAAAAAACATTTTAAGCCCATTAAGAATTATTTTTAATATTATCTGCTAACGGTGAGGCTGAATACTTTCTTTTTAAAACACTGTTGAAATATAAATTAAAATAAAATTTTATCAATACAAATATGCTATTGTTTTCGATATTGTTTTATTTTTCAGTCCATAACTAAACAAAACATCAATTAATTTGTACGTAAACTTGATAGAATATTAACCAAGTTTTATTCAAATTCAGATCGAGTATTTCAAAAACTCTGCAGTTGACTAACAATCATGAGAAGTTCTCATTGCTGAAACATTTTATCGTTAACAAGATGTAAATGAATATTATTCTAAGTAAACCGCTATTATTATTATAACTCAATTATTAAACATTTAAACTATTCGAAAGCCCACGTCCATCGCCGTCGTCGTATTATTATTAGTAATAAATTATTAATTATTATTATTAGTAATAAATTATTAATTATTATTATAATTATTATTATTATTATTATTATTATTATTATTATTATTAGACACGTTGAATGTTCGACTACCGGTATTGCGTCTGCTACGTTTTGTATAGTGTATGGATTTTTGCCCATTACGGATATACACGCATTTCTCGGCAGCTGGTAAACCGAATACATTCAATCCTAACGACTGGGCGTCTTCCGGTGACACCCTCGAAATGCTATGAAAAATTGAAGTCATTGTCCTGCAAACATGTGCAAATACATATATATCTACAGTCTGCACGCCGGTTACCGAAAACGTCTACGTACATTGTAAATCTTTGCATGCGAAACACACAGTCGCGTACCACCACCTCGACTCGTATGCATTGAAACAAATGAATTCTTTGGGGTGGTGCGAAAAAGTTTGAACCCCGACTCTTTCGGTGATTTTAGTTTTTTCTTCCTTATTTTTTTTCTTCTTCTTCTTCTACTGTTAACTGATAAATTATTTCTTTTCCGCCACTGACAGCAGTTTAGTTAGTGAGTTTTGTGTAAGCCATTGATTTTTATTTTACCGTGCTATTTTTTCCTAAAAATGTTTGCATACACACTCGACAGTTGCACTCGGCCACTCGGCGATGAATGTTTTATGAACAATGATTGCTGAAAAATCTGTTGAAGTCCGACTGGATATTTTCTTTGTGCGAAATCGTTATTCTGAAATAAAATTTGAAAAAAAAAAAAACAAATAATAACAAAACGTTTCGGCTCTACAGTTACCTATATATGTAGAAACGTATTCGCGCTTAGGGTTGGACATAATTTAATACGAAATAATCATTTGTAAAATGATTTCATATTTTTCTTACGTAGTTAGGTTAGGTAACAAATAAATTGAGTCATAAAGTAAGTTAGTAAGCCTTACTTAATGACCGAATATAATTTATATTTATATATTACAGATTGCAAACTTATGATTACAAATATTAATAAAATGTTTACCATTTTAGTGAAGTTGACACTTAATTGAATAACTAATAAAAGTTTAAACTTTGTGCAATAACTTATTTAATGTGTTGTTAAATTCCTGTCAAAATAAAATCGTTTAACAATGTATTATCATAGCTATATACTGAGATAAAGCAACATTGAACATATCTTAAAAACTTTATATAATTAATATTTGAGAGAAATTTATGGCACTATCGTATACGGTTGTAAAAAACAACCAAAGTGTTGTTTGTTTTATTTGGTTGTTATTTACATACATCTACATAAAAGAAGTTAAAATTGAACCTCAATATTCTGGCGTTTCACTAAATCCAACATGAAACTTGAATATTCCGATGTCTGCGAGTTTTTGTTGAACAACTTCCTTGCCATCTAATAACTTGAAGGATCGACTAATCATAGCATTCGTTTCAATATATACTTGATCATCTATTTAGCTCTACTAATATATGAATACAAATCAACATATTGTTATTTCGTTAGAGTATTAAGTATTAAAATAAAATGTAAGTAATGTAATTTCATATAGTGTAAATCAGTGGTTCTCAACCAGGGATGATAGGATCTCAGAGTAGGAGTGACACAAAGTCTCATCGGGAAAACTAATAAGGAAATAATTTAGTTTTTCGAATACAATCGTATTACTACTGTTATTATTATGTAAAAAGTGTACCTTGAGGTTCGTATTTTTATAATATTTATTAATATTTATATTTAATCATTAGGTCCGACAAACATATGCGATTTGACTTGCGACAATGATATGTTATCGATTATCTTATCGTCTTAACATATCATTAGTCAGCTGTTCTACAGTCGCTATATAGTATTTTGTCTGTACAACTCTAGAATACGATATGAGACTCGCTTTTTTCACCATCAACCATCGAATGCCCTAACTTTGTAAAAACCATCAGGGTTTAATTTCTTATTGTTTTTTATAAATCACTATTATTATGGCTTTTATTTTATTTTATTTAAAATAGTTGGGAAAATGAAAACGTTTTATATCCATAAAGTTCTCTATCAATATCTGATACAAAATAATTATACAAATATGTTAGTTGTGATATTATAATATTACAACGAAATAATTTCTATCTCACTAAGGACGATGTTAAAAGGAACCAATGAGAATTAGAAATCAATGTATTCAATTAACAAGTAATAAGATTTGCATCACAATCAAGCTTTACGTATTATAATAAAATAAATAAATAGATAAAAAATGTGCTTCATAAGAATTGAATCTTAAAATAAAAAAAATAAAAAAACACATGAATTGAGTTTCTAAGAAAAAAAATAAGTAAGTACAGCATTTTAATTATATTTACCTTGTAGTATTGTAATAACAAAAATGTAAAAACATAATAAATTATCCTACTTGAAATACTATTTAGAGTAATTGAGTTACCCGTAGTGTTTCGTCATCTTTTAAACATAAAATATACAAAAAGAATAATTTTGAATTGGAATAATTTTTATCAATATAATTATATTAAAATATAATTTGAATATAATTAATTTAATATGCACAAACGATTTTTTATTCATCATATATTTTAGTATATGGATACTTCAAAATAAATTTAAAAACCAAAAGCACATTACAACAATAATTATTCATTGTCTTTAAGTTGCCAATTTCACTAAAAGTTATATATTTATGGAATCCTTATAGTTTTGTTTAAACATTTCTCAATATTTTCAACCTTATATTATAGCTGATAATGATATATTATTGACTTTTTTACTATTCGTTGATATGTTTTTCATTAATATTGTTAAAATGTTTATTTTGTTTAATTGACTACCTACCTACCTATAGGGATAGTCTTTTACTCTTCATGAACAACATTTCGATTTGAATGTAAAATTACACTAAAATACTTCTTTTGAGTTTCGTAATATTTATAATTAAAATTATTTATAAATTATTTAATAAATATTTATATTTCTAATTAAAATTATTTATAAATTGTTTTATTAATGCTCTCCATTTATTGCTATATTACGTATGTAATGTGATGTCATAATGTCTGTTTAAGACGGTCTGCGTTTATTTATTCTACGGTGTACGATATACAGTAAACGTTGCGAGTATATTTTTATATATTTCAAATTGAAAAACAATTTTTTATAACTTTCAAATTTTAAAAATATATATTTCTCCTGTGATGTAAAAAGCAAAATTAAATAGATTGAAAAAAAATAATAATAACGAAAATACTAAATCCGATATGATGAATACGATTATATATTAATTACAAATTATTGTAGTTTGATATAAAAGTTAAGTATGCTTACTTAACTGTATCGAGGAAAATTATTTTTTGGGAATCATTCAATTTTGTTTTGTACGTTCAGTAAATATTTTAATCTAAGATGCTTCACTTTACAAATAAAATACGTAAACGATTTCCACCAACAAATAATTTAATTATGATATTTTCCTAAAGTGCTTGGCTTTATTCAATTTAAATTATTAAATATAACAACAAAATACGTTAAATTGATTCAATTATTTGATTATATTATTAAATTATAGTTCAATAATTATTTATTTACATTTATCATTTACAACATTGTAAATTCTTATCTATGGTTCATAATAATATTTTCTTTATTTAAGGGGGCTCCAGTGGATCATATTTTAAGGAAAATAGCATAGGCAATTTAACATGACGGTGTAAGTTGGCTGGTTAGTGTGTGGAAAGTAAATGCAAATTAGTGTGTGTGAGACTAATCTGAAATCTTGATCAGTGTTATCATCCATTAATTTTATTGATTCAGTAGAAACCGTCCCGACGTCGACACGTCGTACCAAATATCGTAGTCACAAATAATATGAACTGCATAATATATATATGTTACGGTAAAAGATGAATATTGTTGAATGTCGTCATTCTCCGGTGAATGACGTCTTTTACCAAAATGATTCAATTATGTAGGTAAATGATGTAAAAAACAACCAGATTTTAAATTCAAATGTATATCTTTCACCGGTCATTGATGTCATTTACCAAAACTAGTGGTAAATGATGATAAATCTCAAATAATACACTGGTTTTTTTACTATAGGTATGTACTATTTATAATAATGATTTATTGTTAAAATAAAAAAATAATAAAATACGTGCATATTACAAATTATTTATTTGTACAATTTTGGTTACTATGACATTTTGAACTGCACAACATTTCCGCTGCATTGCAAGCACATTTTTTAGTACCACAACCAGTTTTTCAGTTGATTAAATCCTTGATGACCAGTTATTCCATGTCCAGCTGCTTCTCTTAATGTTATTTCCCTGTCTTTAATTTTTTTGATGGCTTCATCTAGCTCTAGAAATTTTTCTTTACGTGGAGAAATTTATGCTCGTGTATATTTGTGTTTCAACACCCCATATTCTGTACCTGGTTCAAACATTCGGGTATTTATTTTATTTAAATTAAATAAACATTATCAAATTAAAATTGACTTACATAATTTATACATGTCATCTTCGTATGAAATTATAACAGCAAGTAAATTACGCGGAGAACCTCGTGCTCTATCAACATCTGGTATTGGGACACGAACAGTTGTACCGACATGTCGCGACATCAAGCTTTGAACATTTTTTTAGGCTTTAAATTTATTCTGCATACTTAAATACTAAAACTGAATCTAACTTTTATTATATTTTGTTCACTGGTGACACAAATTTTTACAAATAATATTATAAAACACACATTCGTAGCAAATACAACTCGCTATTATATACCCGTCGATACTAACTAATAAACTAAAAGATTATCTCATATTATTACTCGGGTTATCAACGTTATTTCTAGTTGGGTTTTTCGTTTATGTATGTACTTCCATCATGATATTTTTAACTAATGAAACTGATCGTTCACACCGACATAAAAGTATTAAACATCATTCTCCAATTAAACTGGTGATTGACGACAATAACCGGAGAATGTCTGCATTTACAACGTTTACCAATTTTTAGGTAAATGATGTCATTTACCAGGGAATGACGTCTTTTACCACGTTTACATCATTCACCGTAACATATATATATTATAAAATACCTATAATTGAATAAACTATAAGCATTATAATAATAATAACATTAATCCTACCATAAATTATTTCTAAAATTTATTCTCGATTTTTAGCTTGTAATTTTTATAAAAGTGTATTCTGTAATCAATGATTATAATTTATAATAATATAATATACGTCATGTGCAAAATTTTGACGTAAATTACCATATTATAATCAATTATTCGTTGTACGAAAATGTGTTAAAATGATATACGTTTCATTATATTATTATGTTACAAGGATGTTTAAAACTATAATGAAAGATATTGGTTGAAAATGATTGCAATCCAAATATGAACACTGCGTTGACATTTCTAAAATTATATTTAAATCCAAGTATATATATTAATAAATAATAATATAATTATATAATTTACACAATTTATACTTCAGTTACATATTATATTAATATTAGATAGTAGATACTAGTTGCCTATTACCATACCATTAATCCCGTAAACTAAGGTTTCTGTCCATTCTTGAGTCAATTAACTTTGGCAACATCGCTTCAAAATAAAATTTTTCCAATGATGGTTTCATTTTTGTGTTGAAAAAATGTTTCACCTTTAAAAATTTTTTGATAAAGTATACCTGTAAAAGATGTAAAAAAAAATATAAAGAAAAATTTAACAATACATTTAAATATTGTGTATTACCTTTAGGTGACCATATTATAAAATAACAAAATAATCGTTGAGTTATTTTTAATTGGCCCATGACTTGAAAATAGTAGTTGTGACTTTGTTTAAATTGCAAATTTCCTTGGCTGTCTAGAGTTGCAAATTTTAATTTCCTAGATTCTATAGCTTCTTTTGGAGTTAATTTTTTTATTGTTGAGGGACATTTTATTTCAATTATACCATTATTATCTATCCATCAGGACTTGCTGCTAAAAATGGTAGATGCTCACATATGAAAAGTCCAGATTCTTGAATTTTAAATCCTGTTGATTGTTCAAACTTTGCCTTTGCAAAAGATTCGCACTCAATACCATATCTCGTATGCTCATTACCACAAAAGGTTTTATACAATATTGATATAACTGTATTGGCTCTAGAAGTCGATGGTCGAAGTTTACAAATTTTTCCAAAATTCGATGCGGTTAATCGAATTTTTCTTTCTTTGTACCATAATTCACATTCCGATTAAAGTGTAGTCGATTTTTCTATAAATTTAATTTCATCGATATTTTTAATTATTTTATTGTTCATTTATTCCAATTTCTTTTTTTCGTAATCATTTCCATCCATATCTAGTTCTTCACACATATTTTCTTCGCATTTTCCATAGTCATCATCTGGTAAGTTATATTTAGTAACTCGTCTACTTCTTGGTTCAAATAAAAGTTTTCTTTTCATTTTACATATTTTTTTCTTCTGTTTTGCACTTATAAAACGCTTCGTAAAATCACCAGGACTAATATTGCAAATCTTTTTATGCAAAATGTTAATACATTTTGGTCCTGTATTATAAGATAACACTGCAGCTGTACATCGCGCTTGATATGACCCTTTATGAGAAAAATGTATTCTTTTGCCACCTACAAATTTAGCAACAATACTATTGTAACCTTCGACCGAATTATTGTTTACATTATAAATTAAACTTGAGGCATGATGAGCTAAAAAATTTCTCGCATATAAAATATCTGTCCAAAGCCCAGATTTTTCCATTTCTAAAACATATTTATATTATTTTTTCCTTCTTTTTTTTACAAAAGTACGTTGCACAATTTTCATGATTTCCAAAAACATGATATGGGCCATTCATAATATCATGTTTTAATGAATTAATTTTTTCATTTTGTGTTCCATCACTATTCTTTCTATATTCAATTGCCTGAGTAATTTCACAACGAAGTTTTTGTAAATTATTTCTCAAAGTATTTCTCTGATCTCCGGGTACAATTTTCCCACTACTACATTTTCTTTTTCCCGCAATATCACGCATACGATTTATATAGTTACGCAAAACATGGTTTTTGCATTCAATTTTTTGAATTAGTACATCAGGACCATAAGGTTTAGCGAGTAGTAATTTTTTACTAACACTGCTACCACCATCACCGATTAGTTTATTATATATAATATTATGCATTGCTATACTTTCTTTGAAGCCCTCAACTATAATACCAGATTCCATAGAAGTAGAAGTTGAAGTCCAATTTTTATAGCACTTGTGATCACGAACTATATGGTTTGTTTTTAAGGCTCTATCGCATATGGCACAGTACTTATTACGGACACTCATAAATAAACATTTTTTTGTTCTATACCCAACAATTGATGTTACACCAGACGAAGCATTGTAATTGGATTTATAGGATCTTTTAGACCAGGCGCCATCAGCAACAACAGTTATCAATGCACGACCTTGGTCATCTACTTCCCCATTTTGAACAGTGAGTTTTGCCTCCTCAATTCCAGCAAGTTTCATTTCATCCAACGTAACATCAAATAAATGAACATGCAATTGTTCGTGGTATTTATGATATGAGTTATTAGCATAACAAGGCATATCTAATATGGCTGTAAATTCTTCTAATTGCGAATATCCCTGGCCAGTATTAATGGTGGCTGAAGTAATTAACATATTTATATCAAGGCCTTGTCTATCGGGATCTTCAGAGTATAGATTTTAAAGAACTCCACATACTGAACATTTAAAGATAAAATTGCTAGAAAACCCATTTCTTTTTTCATTGACCAACAACATGTTCTCTGAGAATGAACATTCGAAACCTTTATGCTCTATATGTTGAATTGATTTAAAAAAATATGCAATATCAACTATTCTTCTACCACTAATACAATACCTATAATTAAAAAAAATGATAGGTACTATGGGCTGTTGAATGTTATATATTTTTACATTACACTTATGAGTCATGACGATATTTCTTTTTTCATTTTCAAAATTTTTCGACAAATCAATATTTTTTTATTGATATCTTACAAAAAATGACAAAGAAAATTCCTAAATTCCAAATTTCTATCAATAGCACAAAAAAACCATTTGAAATTTATACCATGTCTAGAAAATTGCCAAATAAATATTTGATAGAAATGTCGATTCTCTATAATCATTACCTTTGAATTACAATAAAAAAAAAAAAAACAATTTTTTCGAAAATCAACATCCATATGTTATGCGGTACAAATGAAAAAAAAAGTTATGATAGAACTAATATTTTTCTCGTTTCATTCAAAATACGAAACACACTTCATAATAAAATTAATTATAATTATGTTTAGAACTTACTCATTATTGTGAGTATCATTTCTATCACTAATTGTTGATGTTTCTAATAACTCTGTTTGATCTTCTATCAGAGATGATATATTTTGCGTCGAAGGCAGAGTATCGACAGTATCGTCCGCGACAATAGTATCATTATTCTATAATAATAAAAAAGTGGAATTTATTAATCTTAATAATTTAAAAATAACTAGGTATCTTATTAATGAAATAATAGGTAATATTTATACATTCAATTATCATTCATAATACGGAAAAAAAATAGAAACTTACCAACATTTTATGAATGTGATGAATATTGCATTTTTTTTTCCTTTGCTTTGACAGCAAGGTTCTTGTTTTTCTACCATACCGCCAACCTTTTTTTTCCATAACGAAAAAACCAAAAATATCAAATAACCAAAAAAAGAAAACAAAATGTGTATACTGTGTATTATATCATATATGTGCACAGTACACAGTACAGTCTACAGATATTGATAACAGAAAATTACACTATAATCAATCTGGTACAGACGACAATATAAACACGATCACTGAATGTTGAAATGTTGAATGTTTATGGATGCAGAATGAATAATATATAAACAACAATACGGGAGAAATAATAAGGTGATACAATATATGGGTCGTAGTGGTTATTACTTGTAATCTTGAAATTTAGCGCAGTTCGTGGAACTATACTTGTAGCCGTAACCGGTCGGTCAATTAGTCTGTTTATTTATAATCGACGTCAATTTATGTACGCGCAGGAGTAAGTCAATAATGTTAAATGTCATACTTTTTTCATTTGAAAAAAAAAAGAGGTATTTAGACCGAAAAGCTAGACTAAACTGTAGGAATTTGGTTGGACGGATTTTAATACAGTAAACGGTGTTTTATTGATTGAGAAGTTCTTTAGGCTTCTGAAGAGGCGATTTTTAATATCGGTTTTACCGGCTAAGCTATAATAAAACAAAAATTTGATTTTTTTTTTTTTATTTATATTTTTAATCATAACTTAAACAATTTTCAAAATTTTCAAAATCACCACTTTCAAAGCATAGAAAACTTGTTAACTAATCAAATTCCGTTTAAAAATTAAAATCTATCAAACCATATTACTACAGTTTGTCTAGCTTTTTGGTCTAAAAGCGACTTTTTTTCAACGACTGGAGCCCCCTTAACAATGAATCTAAATACAAGTTGAAAAAATATTGACTACTTAAGGTTTAATTATACATAGAAAACTATAGAAAGCGTGTGTAAAATGCAAACCTGGACATTAATGAGTTAATAAGTTTAAAGTTAAGTTAATTTAACTTATTAACTTAGCTCATTTTCTTACAAATTAATTCAAAATTAACTTATTTTTTTTTTTTTATTTATCCTAATAAAGTTAATTTTGATTTTCAAGACCATAAAAATATTTTTGTAAAATACTGCATTGGATAACAAGTTCATGGAATTCAGAAAAATATAAAAATAAAAATGTCGAAGAATTTTTAGATGAGACCATAATATTTATCTCAGTATTAAAAATTAATAAGGGTCCCACTGGTCTCGGGAAAACTACTCAACCGTTTTCAGACTATTGAGTAAAAATAGTTATGCCACCCATGAATTACATTACTATTGTCATGAAAAGTGGTTGTAAATCTATATTAAAAAAATAGGTACATATTATCATTGACTAAATAATTCTTAATAATGATTATACTCTATTATTATTAGAATTATTCCATAATCTATGATATTATTAAATATTATTGAATAATAGAAGAAATTTAATAGTTGATCAACATTTTGAGATGACTCTTTTATTGAGATTCAATAGATATTTCAATCAACCTGTTTATTATATTGTTTCATTTGTTTAGATTTTAATAAAATTAAATAATATTATATATTTGTATCAACTGTATACATTTATTGCCTATATAATTTTATAGTTACACTTTCAGCTGCAGTAATTATTTTATTTTTCATACTATTATTGAACATTAAAAAGAATAATTTTTTCAAATTATATTTATTATACATATGTGATTTGTATGAAAAATGAATAAAAACAATCCCAATAAACAAATGTAAACTTTTCTATTCAAATTAGAGTATAATAAGATTTTTTTGCATTTTTATTATCGTTAAGGTTAAATAAGATGTGTTGTAAATTGTTAATATATATACTTATATCAATGCTTAATTTTTTTTTTTTTTTTTGTAATTAATTAACTTATTAATTGAAGTTAAGTTATGTTAACGATATTTTTTAACTTAATTTTTAACTTAATTGATGTAATTCTCATGTGCATTAACTTAATTGTTAACTTAATTGAACACCAACTCAATTAACTTAAATTAACTGAGTTAAAAAATATTATTAACTTGCCCAGTCTTTTAAAGATGTGATTCTTCTAAATATTTTTTTTTTTAAATTATGTTTCAATTTTACATAAGATTAGAAATAATTGTAAATAATTTTTAGTATTTTATCACTTCATTATTTATACTTTTCAAGGAAACAGTAATCTTTTCAATTGGCTTTATTTAATCAAAAATTGTATTTCAGAGAAATAATTTTCAAATATAATGGTAGAAACTAAAATTCAAAAATATAAATATAGTAAAATTATTGAAAGTAAGCGTTATCATAATAGTATTGTTAACATAGTGGTTAACAATCGAGAAACTTTACTTCTTGTCATGCTTATTTATAAATTAGAATTAATTTATGAGATAACTTATACAATAAATACTTATTGTTATCATTACAGAAATGCCTTTGTTATATTTATGTCAACACTGTACATGGGTAAAATATTGACAGTTACATTAACGATAACTACAAATAAGTCGTCAATAAATAGTAAAAAATATCTGCCCAACAAGTTTCTAATTAAATGAATGAAATATTTCCCGAAGTAATAACTTATTACATTTTTCTGAATTATGTATATATATTTTTAAATGGTTGAGTAATCATTAACTTAATAAAATATGATTTCAACTAATAGGGTTCATAGGGTTCACCTTAAAAATTTTCTTGATTTATTAATTGCATCAAATTATTGTTTTCCTTCCGTCTATTAATAATGGAATGAAATGCCGAAGCGTATAAAAATCGTGCGGGAATCAAAACCGATCTGTCGTACACTAATTTCGGATGTTAGAGTGTCCCCATATCGAATCAATGATAACAGATTCGTTTTTCTGAATAACTTACAAACATGAAAAAAATTATAATTTTTCATCCAATACCATCGCGATTCATTCAACAATGAAACAAAACCTATACGTCTATGGAGAGGGGGCTTATTATACGTATATATATATCATCTATTCATCATTTTCAGGGGGATTGAATAACGTTTTTCCGTAATTAACCGTACCCTAAAAGAGTTTTGCAATTTTACCCTCAAAGTTTTCTAAAATACAGTCACTCCGTTTTTACGTGTTATCGCAGGCGAAAACCGATAAGGGCTGCAACGATACTCGTTTAATTGGGATCCGTGTAGTCGGAAAGCCACGTATTCAATTTATTCAACTTTACAAACTAAATCTGTAATAATAATAATAATAATAGTAATAACAATAATAATTTTCGCGACCGTGTTTGTCATACGTCGTCGTCGCGCGGTGCTTCTGCTCATTTACAAAACGATTCTGTTTATGTATGCTTTTGACCGTTTCAAAGCATCGCGTTATAATATGATATTATGGTATAACTATGTCTCTCGTGGGTTTGAACAGTTGTAAACTTATGTATTTGCGGAAGGTACGCGTCGAATCGTCGTAAAAACGTCGTCGACATCGGCATGTATTGTACGGAACTTTGGGCGCATATTCACCGTCGTCGCTGCAGGCTTACAACAATAAGCTCGGCGCAACGGAAACACCAAGCCTTGTATGTTTAAGATCGTATTATACGGATATTAAAATATATGTATATTTAACGTAGGTGTGTGCGCTCAAACGGTTGTTTGTGAGCGTGCGTGTTTATCTACACACTCACACATACACATATTATATATATATATATTTAAATATTGAATATATGTGATTGTTTGCGGGGTGGAGGGGGTGTATACGATTAACGCACGTGTTTGCAAAATGACCAGGAAATGTAATTCGGAGAAATTGGGGTTTTATTCGACGATCGTTTTGCCCTGCATGTCGCCTCCGCTACCATCGCGATGACGACCCACGTAAAATCTAGTAATATCTTCTCTAATTTCCGCAACTCCTGGAAATAATCGTTGACTGAACTCTCCGTGCTCGGGCTTTCCACGTTGTTTGTGTACATTTTATTTTTATTTTTTTCATCGTGGGCGTTAAACCGTCCGTCTGGGCTTATCGTGGTTAATTGATTACGTCAAATTTACCATTGCACGACGAACCGCGCGCACAAGATCGATGTAAAATTATTACGACTAGAGTTCGAGACTTATTGCGCACAAATTGTAGGAAATATGTATGCACATATGCACTTCACATGACTAAAATATGCAATCAACTTTTTTCACAATAACGCCGTCCTCCCACTAGGGCAACGCGACGCTATGCGATTTTAAATAAATATCGCATGATAATCGTTTGTCTTATAAAACACGGATAAATATATCGGGGACTTCAACAACAATATCCCACTGACGCGACACGATGTGACTACGACGCGACACGACAACAATTAATCGCGCGCGACTAGTGCTGTCAGTCGCTTGATGAATAGTTGCCACTACATCACTTGAATTACACTCGTGTTTGTTTCATTATATTTTATTTTTTCATTGTAATAGTATTATATAATATAATTATTATATAGATAACTATAATTATAAAATTATGTCGAAAAAAGAGTGTGTGTTAACTATAAACTTAGTTGAGGCTGTAGAAAAATATCCGTGTTTATATAATTACAAATTACCAGAATACGCCAGAAAAGATTTAACAGAAAAGGCATGGTCAAAAGTTGCAGAAGAAGTTAAAGAACAGGTTAGGTTAGGCCTAACTATTTATTATTAGTTCATATTATTTATTGTAACATAATATGTTATATTATGGTATAAAGTAAATGCTAAAAATAAAATAAAAACAATTTGCGGCAACAAAAATACGACAATTAATATTATTCTGTATGTATGGATGTACCCAATATCTCCTTTTCGTTTTTCGTTTCTTGTGGTTTTGATAATACCAGTATAATGCAATGGCATTGTCATCTTCAGAGGACGATATGTTTGCAACTGACCAATTTTAGTTGCTGAAACATCGTCTATAGTGTGCAGAACTCACGAAATTAGATCGTATGATTTTTTGCTACGCAACTATTTTTTTTAGTCGCGTCAACGTCGCGTCGCGTCGCGTTGCCCTAGTGGGAGGACGGCCTAACAATTACATTTTTTTATTTTATTTTGTAATATTTGATTTATTAAACTTTAATTTGTAGACAATAATTTTATTTAGTAAATTAATTGACAACAATAATTCTATAAGTCTAGTATAATAATACTACTCCTTGGAATCGATATTGTTTTCTTCATCTTCTACAATTACAAAAAGGGTTTAGTATTACAAAAGTGGATAAATAAAAGCATGTTTACCTGTAAAGTTGGACTGTACAATAAGACATTTCCTGGTACAATCAAATTTAAATACACGGCGATTGTTGGTCAGCATATTTTTATAAATTAAAAACAAACGTTCCAGACATACTGACACATATAAAAAGTAATTTAAATTTAAATCTTCAAGTTAAACTTTGAAACTCTCTTGGTTTCCAAACAACATTTTGAGAATTTTAATCATTGATTTGTAACCCTCGTTTTTTTCAAATCAGATTCAATTTTTGTGTTTACCATTTTCCCCTATACTCAACAACAATACATTTCTTATTAGTTTATTGTCGCGACTTTAATACATTATCTTTTTTATATTTTATGTATATATTCAGTTACGTGTTTTTAAATTTTTTGTGAGGGGAGTCTAAAATTTTCTAAAATATAACTGATTTTATAATATTATAAAAAATATTTATAAGTTATAAATTCATAATAATATATTATTCTATTTTTATTATAAATAAAAATTAAGAGTTATTTATTACCACATCAAGTAAATAATTGTTATTTTTCTCTATACCTTCGTAGCAAGTTATTCATAACTTTTTAACGTTTTTTTTTCATCTAGTAGGAGGTTGAAGCCCGAGAACGTTCCCCTCGAAAATACGCTACTGTATAAAAAAATAATTTACAAATAAACAGAGCTATACGCTGAAATAATTAAATAAATCCTTGGTTTCCAAGTCAGATGACGCGATGACTCGTTCTATGATTCGATATATCGAGTATTAAGTATTAACTAATGTATAACAATAAAAAAGAAAAAAAAAGAAATATTAACTTTCAGAGTAAATATACTTCAAATAAAACATAAATATGAGTAAATATGTTCTAAATAATTAAATTCCAAATATTTGTCTTATATGCATTTGCATATGCAAAATTATGCAATATAATATAATGCATATAAAATATGCAAAAATATGCATTATGTTTGTATTTCAGTCCGATATGTCTTAAAAGTAATTTGTATCTTACTCGGTTTATTCTAGAGCAATTATTAAAGAATATGCAAATTTAACAAGTCACAACCCCTAATTATGACTAATATTGTAATAATTGCAGGTACGGTTAAATTCAAAGTATCAACTTGCTGGTCGCACCGAAAAACCAAGTTGAAACAAATGTACGTTTTAAAAACCAAAGAATGAATTTGAAACCACACACGAAAACACATGTGTACGGTGTAGATATTATAAAACCGTTAACTCTTTACGTAATCTCACATCCAACGGAGTTGGGAGGGAATCTCTCCGACATAATTGTTGTACCGGATTTAATAACGTTATATCACAACGTTATGCACACGTCGACGACGCGGTTTTTGCGTCTCGACTTTACGCGCATCAAGAACGACCGAAGGGAACGGTCGCCGCGACGAGTGCGAGTGGCTCGCCTAAACGGCCGGTGAAATGTTTCCTCGGATGTTCTCGGCGGATTCTTTTACCGGGTCGAAAGACAACATGCTCGAACGCGAACGATAAACGAATTCTGCGGATTTATTCGGTTGTGTTTTTCGCGTAACGCGAAAGCTGTTTCCCTCGGCGGACGTAAATCCGGTCGGACACGCGCGAATTAGAGCTTTCCTCTTACGCGCGCGCACGTCTGTCGGTTAATTCTATTAAGACGGAAACCGTACGGGAAACAGTGCACGTGTGCAGTGTCGAACGTATTCGCATGTCTGCGACAGTTTGGTTAATTCGATTTCACGACCGCACCGAACATTAGTTATTTTTGTTTTTATTCCACAAAAATATTGACTTTTTTTTGCCCCGTTCGCAATTTAGTAATGAGCGCGACCGAGTCGCCGTACGTTCATTCAGTTGATCACGTTGGCGGTGCGCGAACGAAAACGTTACGTGGAAAACGAACGGTAATATTATTAAGGGGTTCGTGTACACGGGGTGACCGCAACCGTGTTATACCATCGGCAATAAAAACAACAGGAAAGTCGGCCGACGAACGGCGTTGCGCACACGGGACCCTACGCAATGGCTCATGTAGGATCTTCGTATCCGATCCCATGTGCCTGTACCCGGAAATTAACGTAACCATCCGTTGACTAATGAAGTTCGACCGGCTATAGGTTTACGACGGCGTAATATAACGACGTATTGAACGTTCCTATCTCGGTTGTTCTGTGTCACCCTTCTAGACGTTATTCGTTTGCATAATCGTCAAGACCCATTGCAGTGTTTTTGTGTTTTTTTTTTTTTCCGAGAGACCAAGAATAATTAATCACAATCGCAAATTATACACTAACGGTCCCTCGGAACCCGTACTCAAAGTTGATGATTTGTTACGTTATAATCTATTTATAACTGTTAAAAGCGCAGTCAGCTTTCCTGAGAAAAAAATCAATCAGTATCGGACCATAATTTATCGTCTTTATACTTAGTTCCTAACTCCGGTGAAACATTATCTGTTGAGTCAGTAATTACACGGGTTATAATAATATAACGTATAGGTGTGTTAGAGGATCCATCAACATTTGGTGCGCCCAGAACAACGCGGCAATTTAATTCGAAGTCTCAGATTTTACTTTGGTTACACGTAATGCGAAACCGAAACGTATACAACACAATCAAATATCTTATATCCATGCACACCGTTCATAAATTTATAATTATAATTTGTACGTCGATTTTTCGTCGAATATATCCAAACGCTTCTCGACCGTCGCTTATGTGTGGACTCATATTTTTACAACGCATCCGTAGCGCGCAGTGACATATTGTACGATCATTTGTTGTTGTTTTTGCAGTTGTGGAAGTTGGGAAATTACAAAACCTCGTACCCGACTATATATAATATTATACCGTAACTGCGTGTGTTTTTCACGTAACCCCATTCTCAACCCGGTGTAGATAGTGAACTCCAGGACGATTTCAATTCGACCGCTTTGATGCAGTTAATCAAATCGTTGGGCCGGTTCCAAACAATGCTCGTAAGTTGATCCGGTAACATGGCGAAACGAACAATTTATCAGAAATCTGCCGCCGCGTGTCTGCAAATAAGTCGAAATTGTCTATCGTGTTTGGTAATTAGTAAGTTTTTATTAATTTATTTATTTCATATACTTCGCCAGCGTTTTAATTGCTTCTCGTTCCCATCGGAACCCATTGCACGATCCTGTTTCTCATCGTCCCGGCGTCGCACATCGCGCCCGATCGACTTCGTCCCGAGGCCACAGTGGCAGTTGGCTTGCACTACGTGGTTCTGGGTGAAATTCCGTGCTTTTGATCGGCCGAACCACGTGGTTAAATTTAAGCATGCAGTTATGGAACATATCTCACGTTACCGCGGTAACACCATCTCTCCGAGTTGATTTCATCCGAATCTTGAACGTGTGGCGGTCACCGATTAACGGATTCCGTGCCGAAACAAAACTGCGTGACCAAAACGCTGTAGATGACGATCGGACGACACGAACTCACTTATTCGGTATTACGCGTTTTAAAATGACATGAACGGGGCAAAAACGCAACGGTTACGTCCAGGGCTTATTTACATATTATACAGTGCGTATAAACACATTTTGCGTAACTCTAAATGAAAAATACGCAGCTGTGATTAAAAAAATGCGTAGTTGTAAACACTATCTATAAATAAAATTTCTCACAACAATAAATTGTAGTTATCGACTTCATGGCCGAGTAGAGGGTCCGTCAATCATCAGATTAGGTTTATTAAGACTGTGTTATTATTATTATTATTATTATTTTATTGTCACAATATTATTGCATGACCGCAGCGGGGTTTATAATCATACATAAAGAGTAATATTTTTAAGAGTATTGGGAGGTGGTTGAGTTTTAAGTTTTGCGCGCTTATGAAAAAACCTTAAAATAAGCCCCGGTTAGGTCGATCCTGCGAACGGGCGAGCGACATTCAACGTCGTGTTGACGTCATTCGTAGTGGTGCCGGAGTTAAAAACGTGGAAATTGTTATTCGCCGTTTCGCCGTTAGCGGTGGTATCGAATGTCCACGCGCGCATGTCGTCACCGTTGTAGGGCATGAACTCGGTCTCTTTCGCGAAAGCCCGTTGTACCGTACCCGTAGGGCTGCTCGACCTCCGAATTTTGGTTCGTGTTTCGTTTTCGATTACACGTCTCGCTAATCTACAACAATAATCGTAATGATAATGAATAGAATCGATTACGGCCGTGCTATATTGAAACTTGATAAGTTTTATTTTTTCGCACGGTTTAACTTTTTCCTCGGGTCCGACACTCGTAGTACGCACAATTACAAGTGAGCATTACACCGTACGCTTCCTCAATACTCTTTATAGTATTATAAGTATGTATAAACGCAATTCAAATCACCCCATAACCCCAGTAACATTACCCCAGCTCCACCCACACTTAAAATTTAACTTTTTAAAATTTTTTTTGTGTCAATAATTAGTGCTCAATTCCTGCTAATTCCTGTCCTATTTTTAGAATTCCTGCTGTACCAGTTTTTCCAAAAAGTTAATTATTCTACGGATGGGTATGTCATTATTAGAGTTAAGTAGTTGTAGGAATTGCATATTGTTCTGTATTTTCCCAATTTATAGCAGACCAAACTAGAAATCTGAACTATACAATGGCGAGTTAAAAGATTGAAAACTGAAAATGCATATTTTGTCAAAATTTTAGCTAAAAAATGCATATTTCATTGATTTTACACTCGTATTATGTATAGGTATTTCATATTTTTTTTAAAAAAAATGTTAATAATTTTAAAATTTTATTTTCCTTGTCTGTATATTTCTATTAATATTGAATACCTATATAAAATTCAAAATTTTCAACGAAGATATTTATTGCCATAGTTACAGTTAACAATTAATTTAATAACAATGATGTGATACACATTTATTGTATTATGCTAAAATACCGAAATACTTATGTTAAGTACTTTTTATCTTATCGTCAAAATGCCAACCAATTATACATTTTTTCCATTATAAATAGTTTTTGTGTATAATATTGAACATTAACAACATCAGATAACATTAAATGTATTTGATGTGGTAATCAAGGACGGATTTTCCATTAGGCACTGTAGGCTACCTTGGGTGGCAAAATTTGGGGGCGGCAAATTCTGTAGGGTTCTATTAAAAAATATAAAACGTATGAAAAAAAATTCGAAAAATAATTGTATAATAATGTGTGCATTTTGTTAATATTTTTATATTTATTTTGGTTCATTACAATTTATAATCATTAATAATGACTCTTTATAAATAAAAACAACTGTACAGAAAACAGTTTTTGATAATATTATATTTAACACGTTGGCTATAGTCCACCCAGAGCCCATATAGCCACGTTAAAAATACGTACGGTCGACTATGGGTCATATACTCATATTGTATCAAGCAACAATGGTTATTAATATTATTTTTATCGGATATTGTTGTCGCCGAAATTTCGGGGGAAAATAAATACCCACACTGCCACACTATATTACTAAACTGACTATATATAAATAATCCTAGGCTGTTGTTATGAAAATCAGTTTTTATTTACATTTAGTGGACATCCATTTAATTGACATTTTTTCAAAGTAGACTAATTAAAAAGAGCGAAAAAATTGTCTAAAAATTCAAATGGATGTAGGTATATATGTTTATATATTTAATATTTAGATTAGGTATTTTGGAAGGGATAATATAACTTCTTCACCTATTATAGGGGCGTCAAATTTTTGTTGCCTATAGCCGTAAATAAGATATATTTGCCTCCGGTGGTATTTTATTATTCAGTTTTATAATATATAGTTTTGAACCGATTTCTATTAAAAGGAATTGAGCACTAATTATTGACCCAAAAAAAATTGTAAAAAGTTAAATTTTAAATGTGGATGGGGCTGGGGTAACGTTACCCCAGCCTCAGTCGTAGAAAATTTGACTTTCTGGAAAAACTGGTACAGCAGGAATTCTGAAAATATGGCAGGAATTGGCAGGAATTGAGCACTAATTATTTGCGCAAAAAAATTGCTAAATTAAATATTGGGGGAGCTGGGGTAACGTACGTCAGAGTATCCCCGTGTACGTTTAAATCACTATATCGGCTTTTGCGTTATTTACCGTTTTGTAAATAAAAAAAATACAAATATATTTTAAAAAAGTATTTAAAGTGACGCGAATCAAAAAAAAAAAAAAAATACCGTTTTCTTGTTTCGTAATATATTATCGTACAAAAAGTACGTTAAAAGTTTAAACAATGATGCACGCGGTTATGTCGTTATATTTTTATTTCAGTCACTTAATTCGGCAAATAATTTTCATTTGCGTTACTATTCTACCAGTAATAATTGTTTCGAAAAAAATAATATATATGTGTACTTAAATGTTTTCTGTTTGAACTGGACATACTTTAGTAATAGCAAAGTATATTACGAACTCAATGCGAACATTAATCATGCGGATAACATAAACGAATATTTGTGTTGTCAGGTATACTAAAATAATTAATATCAAAATACAATAAGTACGAGCAGGGGGTGGACACAACACGGCGGCAACAAAATCAGAGGCCATTTTGATTGAGGTACTTTTGTTATCAAATTGTAATCAGTGATAACTGATATTCGTTATTAATTGTAATTTCAATTATGATAATTGTTCAATATGTGTTCTACCAAACGGTGTGAAATATGGTAACCTACTGGGTACCAAAAAGTTTTTACTTGTGGATCATTTTTTAGATAGTATGTCTACCATAATTCAGGCCCATGTACAGGATTGAGAATGGGAAATGTTTAAAAAAAAAATGTGTAAAATAGATTCATGGATGGTTAAATAGTATTATACAGGTATTTATATAAATTTTTTAAGTATATTGAAAACGTTTATATGGATATAATACTATAAAATGCAAATAATTTAGTAACTTTAGTAATCCTAAAGTAAACTTAGTAATCTTAGTAAATTTACAAATACAATTGTAATACATTTACAAAAACACAATTTATATTTTTTTGTTAATGATGGGAGTTTGGAGGTTGACCCATGGTTATACCATAGTATAAGACTTATAAGCCCCCCAAATCTCAAACTCTTATTGCACCTAATACCTTGAAAAATAATACTACTATTAGTAACATTTGAAAATGCGCAGTAGCTTATAAAGAGTATTACTACCATTTCATGATTGAATAAAATGTTACTAACTTCCTACTGTACCTCAAATAAAATGGCCGACTGATTTCATTATTGTCCTATGCTGTCCATGTAATTTGTTATCAGTGTCCATTCTGTTTTATTCTGTGGTACAAGCGAGTGATAAACGTCATTTGTCGATAATGGAATAATAATATAATTGTATTTTGCTCTTACTAATACTATGAAACTAGTTCGATCGATAAGTATCCTGTAATTATTAACAATATAAAACTATTGTAATGCTTCGTGTAACGCTGTTTATTTTTACTGCATCCGTTTTTAAAGTTTGATCAAAAAAGTTATTAAATACGGATAACTTACGAAACGGACGTTTTCAATAAAATATACCGAATACATTTATATAACATATCAGCTGATATTGTGTATACAATAACAATTGTAAATACAACATATATTTATTTTATTTTCCGTAGTTTTCGAAAATTGTCTGAAACTAAATATATTTGAATTCTCCAGAATAAATCGAATACAATAAGATTAAAAATGTGTTCACTTATATTATTATCTCTAGATCACATATACAAATAGTTTACTGGTCGTACTATTTATAATAAAATAAAACCTCTACAAATGAAACACGCGTTCCTTCATTATCAACCAAAAATGATTATTTTTTCCCTGAATTCGTAACTATTAAATAAAATCAACAAAAGTAATTTACAAATATGCTTTTATTAAATGAGGGATTTATATCTATGTAGGTCGATGAAGTATAAATATTATTATGGAAAAATTATCGCGAAGTAATATCGGCTACCTGTAAAAGCTTATTATCTAAGAAAAACAACTGTTGAACGAAATTATTTATTGTATAGTAACATGTGCTGAATAATTAAAATTTAAATAAACTAGTATTTTTTTACGAGACGTTTTAGAAAACCAATGTTGACTGCTGGGAAAATCGTTTACATTTTGAAAATCGTAGTAATCAAATATTTCAGTCGTTTTGTATAAACTTAAATTTGATCACGCTTAATGGAAATAAAACGATTGACATAAATATGTGTGGTTTCGTGGATATATAATTTTTTCAGGACACAATAGGAATCAAATATTTCTCTGGAATTGTTTCACCATCCTTGTATGCATTATGTTATTTTATGGTGTCTTGAGACTACTTATAGTGAAAGTAAAAACCGTTTCTGTTTCGCGAATATAAAAGGGTCTTTCTTCGCAACTGGAGCAAAATAAAAAGTTTTTAATTTGACAATAAAAACGTCACGAAAGAGAGAAAGAGAAAGATAAAAATATAGGCGCTAATTAAATTGTTTGGTACCTTATGCCATTAGTATTATAATTGTGACAGTTAAATGTAAGACAAACAATTGTAAAATTAGGTTAATATCCTGTACATAAAGTGTGAGTTCACATTCTACGAAAATAATAATGATTGGCCATACAATGGTTGTCAGTTTATTTGTCTAACATATATTTAAATATATATGTATATTTGTACAATTACTTTTAGATTTTAATGTTTCAATGGTAATATTCAAATACTTGAGAGTACCTATCGAAAGGAAATCGGAAACGATATGTTATAACGATTATAATCGTAATGCGATCTCCGAGAAATATAAATGGAAATCGTCGGATGTAAATTGCCAGTTAATGTCGTTACGCGGGGCTCCAGCATTTTAATTTGAAAAATCACGGTAAAATATCGAGATGTTTTTACGTTGGTTTTATTGTTATTTTTATCCAAACGGTTTTACCTCTTCAGCGTATTATAACATTATCTGCGTCTCTTCTAGAACACGTAGTTACTTATATTCTATTTTATACATTACGTAGTCAGTGGTGGTTCAGAGGTGGTGTTCAGCGTATTGAAAAACGTATTCGATTTAGCTTCGTCTTATGTCCTCACTGGATTCCCGAGATATGTTTTTACTTTACGTCAATTTCCTCCGCCGTCAACTCGCTGCGGGAATAATATTCTTTTTTTTTTTCCGTGGTACGAATTATTATCTCTACTCTCACGGTTATCTATTTTTGTGATTTTATTTTTATTTTTTATTTCGCACAGCACTCGCGATTTTTTCTCGTAAGCCTCTATCGCGCAAACGTTATTTAATCTGTTTACACGGGACTATCGGTTTATTCCCAACTGTTGTAAGTTTTTTTTTTTTTTAGGAACGCTAGTCCCGAGTGTGTATAGGTTTAGTTAAAGGACTCCATTTACGTTGGCAAAGTTTCCAGACAACTTTGGACCAGAGCGCAGTTGTATGTGCTCACGTCTGGGCTACCAGCACTACATCACGCTGCTTAAACGACGACGATGGTGGTAACGTAGGCGAGACGAGGGTGGACGGGCAGTGCGTGTAAGGAGAGATCGAGTGAGAAAAAGAAAGGTTATCTATAGATAGTGTTGTGCAAAGTTTTTAACGCCAGTCATCACGTCATATACACTAGAAAAATACGCGGCACGCATAATAAACGAACATTTTTTCTCGTCATTTCATACCCGAGTGATGTGGTTGTTGGTGTAAAACGTTTTCATGTGAATAATCGGAAAATAATGTTTTGAAATTTTCATACACAGATGCGTGTGCATTTTAATACCATCAGCAACAAAGTATGCATGTCGGTGAGGGTGCATGTACTTTACCTTATTTTTCTTTTCCAGTGCGCGCGCGCTTTATGAAATTCGATAAAACCGTAATAGATTTATATTTATGTATAAATGTATATTTGTTTACGTACGTTCGCGTACATGTGCATCGATAAGCGAATAAAGTGCTCTGCGCCGCCGCAGCTGTTATTGTTTTCGATTCAGCAGTGTAGTACAGCTGTTTATCTAATAAAGATTCTTGACGTTATTATGATGCACGTAACAGTAATAGTGAGCCTCGCGCCGTATAGATACCCAATATATAAACGGTCGTGTGATCATTGGCATTTGTGTCGGCAAGGGAGTCATGCACCCACATGCATAGATGGGAAAAGATATAGAAGAGCAGATAACAACGGAATAGAAACATCTGCGTATACCGATAAATTATAGACGTATATTATACCTATGCCCACCATGCGCGCAAAAGTGTCGGTATGCGCTCTGTAATGAGTTGATATCGATTTTCACGAAAACGTTTTATCCCACGACGACGTATCATCATTGTTTATTATAATGCAGGAGTAGCGAACACGCGTTCGATTTATGGTACCGCGGTAAGTAATGAACAATCACGGGAATGAAAATCAACTCGCGGATTAAAATCAGGATTTCAGACGTACAAATTATTATAACCAGACACGAGTTTCGGGTAAACGATTTTCATTTCTCTCTAAAGTCATAGGAATATTAATAATAGTAATAATAATAATAAAAAAAATAAAAAAAAAAACATTATACAGCTTATGAGAACGCTGTCTGTAGTGGTAAACTAGAATTATGCAAAACAACATTGCTGGATTATTCCACATGGACACTCATAAATATAATAATAATAAAAATATAAATAACAATAAACCTGATAGTTATGTATGTGTGTGTGATTGTGTGTTAGACCCTAATTAAATGTCCACCGATGGTATTTTATTTTATTTACATTTGAATGATGGTTCGCTTCCATAATAAAAGTTCTTATACCGCCGAGATTATTTTTCTATCGCACGCCGGTTTGTAAGCGGTTTTTTCTCCACATTTTTTTTTTCTGTAATGTTTATGCGCGGTCGGTCCCTCGAAGCACGTGGGCATGACGCAGTCTTTACTATATTGTTATTGTCCTTATAAAATATATCCTCATCGACAGATGTGTTACGGACGAAGACCCGCTGCGCACCCGTTGTTTATTTCCAAACACGGAACCAAACGCCCATGCCAAACACGCGCCTGCTACCTACGTCGCGTGACTGTTGTCCTTTTTTTCCTTCCCCGTTTCCTTCTCGTCACCACTCCGATTACGATTCGCACACACGAGATGATCGCTTCTTGTCAATTCAACTCTGCCGGTGACAGCAAAGTTTCGTCGTTTTTCAATCAATTTACAAAATTTTCCATCCATTAGTAATAATTAGATGTCCCTCGAGCACTACACTGCAAGCACCCCACCGTAAAGTATTATTATTATTACACGTACATCCGGAACGTATTACGTAGCTGACGTTTATTAATGTTTGCGTCTCACCGTACAGTCACATTATCCGTAATTATTATTATTATTATTATTATTATTATTATTATTATTACAATTGTCGTCTTTCTCGTCCGGCATTAGTACCGTCCGACCAAGGCTACCACAATATTGTTTGTGTACGATTTCTTTTGGCGTTCGAAAATTCTACTGATATTATTATATTATTCGATTTTTCGCAGACATATAATAAAATGTATAGACATCTCTAACATTGGCATTTAGTTAAATTTGTCGAAAGAGATGACGATTTTATTTTTTTATTTTGTAATTTTATACTGAAAGTGATAAAATATACGCAACATTTACTCAAAAGTATACTTTTTATATTGATAACTTTTAGCATTACCATTAGCTATGCGTTATTATTTAATTGTTAGTACATTTTCCTTTAAGCTTCATTAATATTATACTTTTTATTCTAAATAATTACCAATATTATTAGAGCTTTTGTAGTCATAAAATACTGCACTACGTTTCCTTTACAAAATACTATGGTGTTTTTTATATATCATCTGTTTAATTTGATATTTTAAATAATGTACTTAAAGAGCATTGGTCCGACAAAATTGCTCGAAAGTAATTAAAAAATATAATTTAAGTGTGCCTGCATAATGATCTTATGTATATATGCTAATGTAAGAAATATACGTTATATATAAATTAAAAAAATATTTTTGATCTCAAAAATTATAAAAACTTTTTATAAGTTAACATCTAACGAATTTAGTGTATCATAGGAAATGTCTTTCAACAGGAACCTTGATAAAATATCCATTTTATTTAAATATCATTGTTGAAATAAATAGAAAATGTATAACAAGAGCGAAAATGTATTGTTTACCGTTAAAAGTTTGTTTAGTTTTCCATTCTATTATTTTTTTTTTTTTTTAATTGCTTAAGTTTTATAAGTGAACCTGTCTTCTTATATTAATTTGTAACTTGAAAATGTTTAAACTAATTTCATCCACTTTAAATATACAAAATTCTACTTTTTCAGAACTTAAGTAATTAATAATAAATATTGTTATAAATGTTGTTTAGTATACGTAAATGAACGTTGGTATCTATATATAATAAAAATGTAATTTTAGTAGGTATAAAAATTTTATAAAAAAGCTTATAGAAATGCGTATAGATTATATAATTAAAATACGGTATTTTTATGTTGAAAAATGTTCATATTTTAAATTTATTCGTTGTAAGTATGTATCATTATTCTAAGAATAAATATAGAACATTTTCAAACGATAAATCAATATAAAATTGTGAAAAATAATAAAAATCGAAAATTAATATAATTACATTACTATCTAGGAGTATTAATTGGCTATTCAGATTAGGCCTGGGATATCGTTGTACTACGAATATTCGTCGAGCCGTGTTTATTGGGAAAATCGCATTATATTACTGTTGACAAATTTTACTTCACATTTATTCGATTCTCCTACGGGTTTTCAACATTTATATAAAAGAGTGTTTACTATCGTAAACAAACATATCTATGCACACATAGCAGTATTCAATTGTGAAGGCAAATAAATGTATGCATTACCGGTTATTTACCGGTTATTTGATCATGTTTCACTTTACATGTACTATTATAATAATATGATATGAGAATTTGTCCAGTAGGTTATAGAATCTAGGGTGTTGCTTTCAAGTAATGATTTTTTCGTGAAATATATGTTGTAACAACAACTATGATAATTATAATTCATAATTTTATATTTATACGAGTATTATTATGTATGAACTTTTAAGTGAGTTTCAAGTCAAACAATATTCTATAGTTGATGTATCTGATGCATAAACACACGATTATCGATCTATTAAAATTATTTTATTACCCTATATAAATATTGTTATGTATGTTAGAAGTGAATAAGTTAGTTATATAACGAGACAAATGCTCGTGTATATTAAACATATATACTCGTGCGCGAGGAGCAGTATGAAAAGACCTCTGATTGTTGCATATATGAGATATTTAAATATATATACATATATTTCTTTTCATAAGCACGAAAAATCAACTGTTTAATTTATTCAGTAGCTTCACCAAACTCTGAGTTTTCGAATGTTTATATAACGCTATACCATGCCACTAAATGTAGATTTAATTTTGGTAAAATAGATAACGAGAAAACTACAAAGTGGGAAAAAATTACTCTGCCAATACCTTCAAAGAATCGCATGAAATATGTGAAAATAAATCTCTTATGATTTAAATATGTATGGTCTGAAGCCAGAGAGTTGTGCAAAAGCTGACGACATAGCCGGAACGAATAAAACATCCGATAATCTCGGTATTGAGTGGAACGGCACAATAGATGTTTCCGCAGTGGAAATATTTTTTTAGGGATCAAACGAAAAGAAATGAAGAAGACGATAACATTATTAGAGATCGAACTTCATTATTTGGCGGGTTTTCTTCTTGAAATCAACTCGTGCCGAAGAAAAAAAAATACCCGAAAACAGACGTACGTTATACTGATACTAAAATAATATCAGAACTCGGACAACTACAACAACACAATCAATCCTAAAATATAACTTACTGGAACACGGGTAAGAACACGCAATTTTTTTATTGTAAATGACTTCGGCGTGAAATATAATGTAATACAAATATAAATATAAAAAAAAAATAAAAATAATAAATATGAATAAGCATAAATTTAAATAATGGTGATGAGGGAGGGGGTTGATTTTGTACCTTCTCGTGGTCCCCCCATAAGAGTAACGTCATTTTCACACCAAAATATTGTTCCTAAAAACACCCATCGTAGAACGTAACGCAAATGACGCGAAACGAAACAGCATAAGATCGACGTCGAAACATCTGAACCTCCCGGCCGGTTCGGCAAAAAAAGACTATTTCAATGATACCCAGACGACAGGCCAGATGTCACTTAATCACCACAAAAAAAAAAAAAATCAAAACGAAAAAATTAACACTCGTAGTAAAAAGTTTCACTGACCAAAAGTATTACGATGCGAGATGTACGAGGGTTTCTCGTCACACGTTAAATATCGCAGGATCGCGTCGTATTTACAGATAGTCAACATTGCCGAGCTTCTTGTGATGTTTCCGAGCACACGCGCGCAAAGTTAGCGATTCACGGGAAACGGGTAGCATTCCAAGTTCATACGCGTGGCACGTATCAAGTACGACGAACACGTGGTGAAAAAAATTAAGTGTTTATCATGAAAACGGACGAGACCTTCGATCGTTTGAACAATTTTTCAGAACGTTTTCGCGGCAATCGATGGGCAGCGAATCTTTCGCGCGCCAAATGAGTGTACGAAACGAGAACGTTTCCGGCGGACCTGCGATATGTGCGTGCACCGTATACACAGTGCCGCGTTGAGCTATGTAGCCGCCCCGAAGCAAATTAAAATATGCCGCCCTTAAGAAAATTACGATTCAAAATTTTTTACTCCGCACTATTAATGTCAGTAGCGTATAAGCGGGTAGAAGTGTACTATGCACGATCAATAAATTTACAAATTACTAATATCTATATATTATGTATATTTTAAATAACACATTGTTACTTATACTTAAATTTTGTGATTATCAATTATACCTCGCGTATAAGTTTAAAAAATTATCAAATGTGACAAATTATAATCCAGCTGGAACAAGTTCTTAATTCTTATCGCCTTGTAACACGCAGCGGTAGTGAACTGCGGCTTTTTCGTGGTATTTATGAACGAAATAATACGTATTGTAGTTATACAGTCGTACGAGAAAAATTATAATTTTTCATTTTATGTTGATCCTTAAAAATTTGCCTCCCATCGAACATCATAAAATTTGCCACCTAGGGACAATTATCCCCTCTTGCCCCCCCGTTAAAAACGACTCTGCGTACGCGCCTACCCGTATCCAACCGGCTCTCGGTCGCCTCGTGGCCACTTACAGGCGTGCAGCGGCGGCTCAACGAGTAGGTCGTTGCAAGGCGTCCGTGGTCCATCGGAATGGGGAGTGACCTGGCACCAGGTGGACGGGGACTTAATTACCGGCCGGAGTCGGCGGAAACCTGGGGATTTTCTGCCAACCTTTTTACGGCATCGTAAATAATACACGCAGTGCCCTTCCCCCCGTCACCCCGGGCATGACTCCCAGACCGCTCCACCCATTGGAGGTGGTGGTTGTGTGCCGGTCGGTCGGCGCGCCGGGTCGTATTCCTGGGGTGGAGGTTGTGGTGGTGGCGGTTGCAGTGGTGACGGTGGTATTCGCGTGGTTTACGGGCTACCGGCGTGAGATAGACCTTTTTGTCCGGGAAACAAGCGCATCCAAAAACAATGGCAACCGAATTCGTCCGCCGCCGCCGGTCGACCTCTCCGCAAACACCTACTCCGACCGAGAACCCCTTCCCTCAAACACAACCGTGTCCGGACGTTTATCCCTTCGACCCTGGATACACGCGTGTCGCCGGGGCACACGCGCACGTGCGTGGGAAAAAATATAAATACACTACGCGCAGGGCGCGGCCAGCAAACTTTCGAATGTGTAATTTAATAAGCCGGAAAAAAAAGCCCTTTTTTTATCCCTCCGCCTCGCGAGCGCCCACTAAATATAAATATATATTTCGATCCCGTTGTCAGCCGACCGTGAAAATCACGTGTAGTCGTATCACGCGCTGCGCGAAACGTACAAAAAAAAAACAGGAGATAAAAAGCAGAAAATTCCGATTACCTTTCCATCCGTCCGCACGATTTTCGCCGATCAAATCCAACCCGATTTGCGCGCATCCGGAATTGATCAGACGGAGATCTATCGACTTTTTGCGCCGTTTTCTGTGTTGACGCGACCCCATGGCACTGCGTTCGTGTCGGCCGTGAATAAACCACCGAAGTCCTCTGCTAACGCATCGCGTGCGTGTATACGTGTACCCAGGGCTTATTTTAATGTGAGTTTGAACATATTTTGCGTAACTTTAAATAAAAAATGCGCAGCTGTAAACACTATCTATAAATAACATTTCTCACAATAATAAATTGTAGTCATCGACTTCATGGCCGAGTACAGGTACAGGATCCGTCAATCATCAGATTATTTGTATTAAGACTGTGTTATTATTATTATTATATTATCACATTATTATTACACTACCGCAGTGAGGTTTATAATCATAGTTTATAAAATTACACAGAGTGTAATATTTGTGATAGTATGGGGAGGGTTTTACGTTTTATCTTTTACGCAATTCTAAAATAAACCTTAAAACAAGCCCTGCGTGTACCTGCCGGGCGGTCGTGTGCAGTGGGCTCGTAAACAGAAATCGATTGCTTGCGCGTGGCCGTCCAAAGTGTGCTGTTATTTTTTTAAACGGTCCGTTAATTAGCCTAATGAGTCCGTGTCCTGGCATTATCGATGAGTGATTACCGACCGCAAAATTAAGTAACTATTATTCGAGTGCCGTTGTCCGGAGGATTGAACTTTCATTACGGGTTCACGAGTTTTATGATCGCGGTTATACGCTGTTACACAATAGCGTACACGGCTTTGATGTCCGATCGAAACCCCGGCGCCGGAAACATTTCACGGGGCACCATGGTGTTTTAACGAAATTAAATAAACACTGTCCCGGTAAAAATAACAATCACAGCGTAGCGTTGCAATGCCAACGGACTGTCGGAACACGCGTAGTGCAATTCGTACGATCAAAGGTCACGCGTTTTAACTGTTATATTATTAAATTTATAAAAAGTATAAAAAAATTTTTTTATCATTGTATCAACTTAAAATCCTATGTTATTAAGCTGATTCTCGTATCCGTTTGATCCTGAGTGCATTTTAGATTCATTTTTTCATTACATCCACGCGTAGAATTGGATAAGGTTTGTTGTTTGGTCGGATATACAATTGTAATTATTATCACCGCAAACACAGAATAACCGCTTTAACGAATCATTATAAAATGTTAAACAATAGGATCGTTTCCGGTCAAATTGATTTTGAAAACAGGAACTCCTCCGACCATGAAACCAATCTCCTCGCAAATGTTTATTAAGTTTTACAATGAAAAAAAAAATTCAATTTATGATCAAAAATGTAATATAATACTATTGAGTATTTACAAAGTATTATCACCACTGAGGCATTTTAAATATTACATTAATAGAAATAGGTCAACCAAAATAATGTTTATCAAATGGACGGCAAAAAATCTCAACTATATACACCAAGTATATTTAGTATGTATCTTATTTAAAAAAACCACTTTATCAGTGATCTCTACAATGTCTATATTTTATAAATTATACCATTTTCTCTTTTTTATTTGTACACAAAATGTTTTATATTTTTTCATTCTATGTTATAATCGTGTTTGAATAAAATTGTTAAAAAACAAAATATTTATTAAATAAAATATCTCATTTGAATACTTATAAAAATAATAATGTTTTATTAGAATCGTTACATAGTTACTATTATTATGTATATCTTTTATTAGACAATAACATAATTCTATTTAAGTTGTACTTCATAAATATTTACGATTTTTAATTTTGACAGATTTTTTTTAGTTTGTAAGTAAACAATAGGTAAAAAGATTATACTTAGTTTCCAATTTTTGTTTCATAATCCATTTTTATACGATGTTGCTTTAATTAATGTGTCATTATGTAATTTAAAAGCAGTTGTATTTCGTAGGATTATATTATTATCTTTAAATTTAGAGTCATACAAGACCACAAAATATACATTAAATATTTTTAATTTAGTTATCATAATTACAGAAAACTGACTGTTTGGTGAGTGGAATAAATAATACAAATTTAAGCCCAATATTTGATTTTTACTTTCTGAATATTAGTTATTTTAAAGTATAGTTTAAGTTTAACAATCAAAGTTAAATAGCGACTAATTGTGTTGATTATAAACAAGTACTGTCCATATCTTAATTATTTTTTATGTACGATATTTTTCGCTTCGCATCATCTATGAACTGAAAATCTATTTTCGAAATGTTTCTTAATCTGTTACTAATCTATGTGGGTTTCACTATTTTATTAGCTTGTATTTGTTGTTTGCAAGGTACTACCCTAAGTGGGTGTAGCAAGCAAGATTTTCAATCATTTGAACTGTAAATCATCGAATATTGTAAACAATTGTTGCTGGGCATAGTCCCTTATGAATACTCCTCGCTCCGCCCTATCTAAATATTACACGTCAGATATAACTATCGGAAACTCGATACTATTGACCAAACTGTATAATAATAACAATTCACTTTATTATGGGACTAAGCGGCAACCGTTGTAAAATATTGTCTGAATCTATCTATTGAGTGTTTTTGTAAAATAAATTCATTTTTAACTGTCCGTAATATCATGATGGGTTGGAACGCAGATGATGTTGAATATGTGTCTATGTAATCTTCTTTCATTATCGCGATCTCTGACCGATTTTGAGATATTAAGTTCCTATGGCTATTGCGTAATCTTTTTTGTGGGCAAAAATAAAAGTTTAGAATAATATTTATCCGTAAATCATGCTCGCCTTAAATAATTTTGGCTTTAATAATTATGCATTGTAACAACTAAAGACCTGCAAGGGCCGGGTCGGCCCAAACCGGTTCTCAAAAATCCCAGTCCAAACTGAGACTGGACCGGGCTGGACCTTAAAAAAAATAATGAGGGCTAGATCGGACTTTCGTTTTCGTAAAATTTTCAGGCCAGACCGGGCTGAGCTTTTTTGGTTAAACTTATCAGGCCGAGCCGGACCGGACTCTCAAAATAATAAAATCAAGGATGAATCTAGCTTTTTTTTTTGTAAAACTTTTCGGACCGGGTCGGGCTTAAGGATTTTTACATCTTGCCGCGTTTGGACATTTTTTGGATTTTTTTTGTAAGACAAATAATTGTTATTTAAAATAAAGATGATAAGTTCTCATTACGACGTAGGAATAATCACGAATATTATGTAATTCGTGGAACGTGAGTACTGAGTAATGGATATAATAAAATTATTTATATATAATTCATAAATATGTCATTAATAAGTAACAACCACTACCAAAATATATAGCATACTATTAGCGGGGTAGAGGTACTTGTCCATTAGCGAGATTATTATTTCTATAGTATCATAGTACCAAGTACCAATATTAAATAGAAACGGTGATTAGTATTTAAAGAAAATCCATTATGTTTGACTATGGATATTCTTAACAATAATATAGAATACTATACTATAGGTGGTTTCAGCTGCCTAGTTTTAATGTTCCACGTTATGGAACTACTGAACATATTTTGCGTACCTACATTTGTTTGTTTGGATCAATATTATAAAGTAAGTTTTTTAATGTTACCTACGTATTTAATATATATATTTTTATTTTATTTTCACTTTACTAATTTATCAGTATTTATTATATAAAAAGTAATAACATGAAATAAAAAACTTTTGAGACACCTATTGCTTTTTAAAATATACAATATACATGCAGATTTATTTCAAAATTCTAAAAATACAATAATAATCAATTTATCGTTTTAATTATTTGTTAAAAGAATTATCTAGATAGTATTTATCACAACAATTTTTTTTTAAGATCATAATGAATAGGTAATTAAATAATATTGATGAATAATAAATAGTGACTACTTTTAAATATTATTTTTTTATTTTATTACCTATATTTTAATTTTTAGAAATATTATATTATTATATTATATATATATTACTCATTTTAAAGTATAGGTACCTACTTGACACTTGTATACTTAATATTTATTTAACACTTTATTGCACAACGCCCAGTGTTCACATACATTTTTAAATCCAAATATTGAATTTAATTCTTATCTAGTACTTACTACCTACTACTATTGATTAAATATATATGTATATTTAATCAATGCTACTACTTAGTCTAATATTTATGGTTTATAAGAAATATAGATTTTAATAAGTATTAAAAATTGTAATTCATCCATTTAGAACAAAAGTCGACATATTATTTCCAATTTAATTATGTTACCGACTTCCTATTTTAATTTTTAAATATTTTTGATCATTTTTAGATGTACTTTGTGTGATTACTGGTTATTTTTCTTATTGAGTGTTTAGTTTTCAATGAGAAATTTTAAGTTCTTTCTATTTGATTAGGTTTTTTTTTATCAAACTCTAGTGGCATAATTTGATATGTTTAGGGAGCGGTGGATCACATTTTTTTACATGAACAATTATTACTCCCAAACATTTTTATAATATAATTATTTGTTAAATATGATGTTTTAGGGCTAAGTATTATTCAAGACACCACACATAGCACACAACAATGTTATTATGTATAACTTGGACAGCGTGTCTGAATCGTAATCTTATTTTCGATAAGCAATATTGCAATATGATCAGTAGGCTTAGGGACTTCTAGCATTTGCATACTTTTTTTAATTATTGTTAAATATAGCAGAGTACGAAATAAATATGTTTTTCAGTGTCATGATATCAGATTTAAAATTTGAATTTGCATATTTTTGCATATTTGATAGATTTTTCAGGAGAGTGCATATTTTAAATTTTTTATGATTATTTTGCATATTTAAACAAAATATTCAAATTTAAAATTAAAAACTATATATATATATATATATATATATATAACTATATATACATATTTAAACCGATCGAAAAAAAAATGTATCAAGAGGACTTAATATTTCCAGTAATATGCTACCTGCAAACTACCTATCATATCTCGTTATAATTTTTGTGTAAGTATAAATAATACTATAAACCCGCTGAATATCGATAAAGATGATAGTCAATATAGAATAATAGATTATTTGTTCAGTGTTCAATTCAGTTGATTATTATTATCATACATAAAACGTCGTAGGAATATATTTTGTAACATATATTGTGTAATGTCGATAGTACAACAGTCTACGAGTAGCCGCCTACAAAGTTTTGTTTCGAAGTTTCAAGATACATTTACATCCAATGGACACGTTTTATTTTGGGTATTATGTGGTCTTTTTTTTTTTTTAATGCATATAAATGCATATTATAATGATTTTAGAAGCATATTTGCATGCATATTTATATATTTTATAGAGCTATAAGTCCATATGCCTAATCATCAGTATCTGTCATCTGGTTTTTACCTCGCATAGGTAATAAAAATAATTTCACTCGCCCAAACGGTACAAATGATAGTCGCCCAAACGGACTATTATTTTTTTGATAACAATTATTACCTTCGCCCAAACGACCACCACCCGATTTTCTGGCCAGGCTTGGGCTTTTTTTCACAAACATTTTTTGGGCAGGTCGGAACGGGCTTTAGAAAAAAAATGTTGGGACTGGCTGGGCAGTAAATTTATGGCCCTTGCAGGTCTTAAGTAACTACCTAAAAATCTGGCACTCAAATTTGCTAAAATGTCTATGAATAACTTAATGTTTTAAATAAACATAAGCCCTCTTTCATAGTGTTGCATAAAATGTGCTGAAAAGAACGTCTACGGAAATTAAATACGTCTAAATTATATCAATTTATTTTATTGTTGAACTTACAAATAATTTTTTTCGATCACAAAGAACAACTAAATAGCAACCTAATATTAATCAATGATAAGTTGAATCTGCTAAATTGTATTTTCATGATGAATTGTAAACTTAAAAGTGAAGTAATTTATTCAAAATAAAATCGAAATATTGGAAAAAGTGGTAATTTAGAATGATTTATATAATTTGATGGTATAGAAAAAAAAAATTACTATTAACGAATCAATAATGTCATTCACCTCCGTGATCTAAAAATCGATTGAAATCTTCAAAAACAAAAACAAGGAAGAACGTGAGTTCCGATGCAGATAAAAGTCAAATACTGTGTGTCAAACGTTCGTCGTTCGATCCATTCACCCGACGGAAACTTACCGCAAACAGATTAACGTAGACGATGTAAGTTAGACGCTTCCCGATTCATTCGGTTCAAGTTCACTAATTACTGTAACTTGTTTAAAACTGCTGTATCTGTAATAATATATTGTATTTATGATTTCGTTGTTATAACATCGATATAAGTTATCGAAAATTCAGCATGGTTTTCGATTTTAATTTAGAAATATTTCATCGGACTACCGATTGAAAAACAGCCGATAAATAATAATAATAATGATATATTTTTTGCAGCAGTATTGTTTTAATGCACCACATCGAAATAAATAATGATTCCAACAATAATGCATCATCCCCAGTAAGTATATTATATTAAATCGCATCCATATCGGGGATCAGTAAAGAAACCTCGTCGCGAAACGGTTTACCGTTCATAGAAAAGGAATACGCGAAAGAATTTCGCATATTTTTACCGCGACGGAAAGACCTCGGAATAGGTAGTTTTGCGAAACTAACATTACTTCGTTGCCCTGTCACGATCCGATTCGTTTGGATTATTCCGAACTTGACTTCGTCCTTCATCCATCATTCGAGCAAACATTCTTTTACACCATCGCCAATGGGTTACCATTATGCGGATAACGCTACTGACGTTCTGACGATTTTAAACGTTTTACGCGCAGAGTGTACACTCCATTTCCACGTACAGTGTACAGACATATATATCTAGGGACTTCAGGTGTAATGCGTATGGGTATCCCGGACCGTTATATCTCGCCGCCGCGATCATGCGTCAAATGCAGTTGTCAACTTGTTCGGATCGATAACTGGTGGTGCACCTAACGCTTTAGCCCGGCCAGTTAATATTTTCCCCGGCCGGTGAACTAACAGTATGTACGTTATGTATGTATGTAGCTACGTATGTAACGGCTGGCGTACAAACGAGCGAGACGTTTAAATAATTCACACTCCGAATACACCTCAAATATAGTTTTACGAAAGTGTCTTTTGAAAAAGTTTTGGAATCCGAAAATTATTCGTTAAAGATTTAAGCATACCCCGCCACGTATATACCGTCAGCAACTATACGTAAAGAAGTACCCCGACAAAATATCGCCGGTAAAATATCGTGTGACCAAAATATAGGAACTAAAATATCGCAAAACCAATATATCGTAAAGAAATAATACTGTCGTACAATATTATCGTGTCAGTATATTGCATTTAACTTTATCTTATCTAATCGTATTCATATTTTAGATTTTTTTTTTAGAGTTTGAAGATTATCTTCAAGGTATTTCAATGAATGTAATGTATAATATATTGATTTTTTTTTTTTTTTTTTAATACTTTTATCAATTCTACTAAATAACAATTTTATATGCATAAAATATACTATTTATTTATAATTAAATTACTGCTATATTTCATGCTGACGATATGTATACTGGCGAAATTTATTCCATGAAATATTTTAGTTGCGATATTTTGGTCACTTGATATTGTACCGGCAATATTTTGTCGGTGATTTATGTAAAAATACGTTATTTTAATTAAATTACTGTTGATTCCTTCTTATCATTGAACATTCGAAAAATAGCTAACAATTTTCTTTTTAACTCACGTTCCTTTCTACTTCCTTTTCTTACATTTTCTTCTCGGCCATCACTATAACATCTAAAATCCTGTAACATGTTATGGGTAAAAGAAGAATATTTTGAAATATAATACATTCTGTTCCACATTGTTCTATCTACACTTTTTTCGTTGTCCCCTCGAAAATAGTTATTGGTTAAAAATCTATTTATTACTAGTTATTATGTTAACTTTGATGTAAACTTGCTATGTAACATGGTTTTTGTATAACTTGTATAACCGTAATTATTTAATGTTTTGTCGTTAAATTCATTATTTTATTGTTTCTCAAAAGTAATAAATTATCATTTGCATGTACTTTATAGTTACTACCATTATACTATTTAATGACTTGTACATGAAATGTATACTCGTATTTATTCCTATATCATTTCAGTAATGACAATTCACATGCGAGCGTTTTAAAAAAAAAAAAATCCTAACGAAGAGAATTTTTAGAATCACACAAACTTGTTGGAAAATATTTTAATGATTAAAATAGAGTTCGTAAGATATTGTTTTATTTACAATTATATAATTTTATAGTCATTTTATTGACATTGACATTTCGTCTGTATATAATATGAATTCTAAATTGATTTAAAAATAACCGTATTCACAATATTTGGCTAAAAGGGCTTAAACAACATTTGTTGTAAATAAGGATATATTTTTGGAAACCTTGATATCGATATAGATGAAATATGCACCTAAGGGATCTTTTATATTTACGTCCATGATAATATGTATTTATAGTATTATTTCAATAAAATTGTACGATCGAAAAACAATTTTATAGACGTGACTAAAGGGACACTAAATAAAAGCACATATGTATATTTAATATGATTTATAGAACAAATCGGTAAGCATTTTTATCGAATATTTTGTATCATAAAGAGCCCAAAACTTCAAACTGTTACTGACTTAAGTTATTTCAGATTGTCCAACCAGTAAGAAGAGCCATATTACTTCCCTTATTAATCAAGTGTGAAACTTTGCATAACAAGGAGCTTCGCTAATGACACTAATAGTCTTTGTCCATATGCGCTTTCATACTATCCGTACCTCTTATAAAACGAAATACGTCTAACTTTGGGAAATATGTTAAATGGGTGGTGCAGTATATTGATTCCCTGGATCTGAAAATTGACCACCACTTTTGTGGACTTCAATCCGTAAAGGGTCTCACCACATCAACGGATCTCAAGTAGACGTGACCATGATGCATGTAACTCGTTCGGGTACAAGAACTGCTGTTTTCCGTAGAATTAACAATGTCAACCTGAAAAAAAAAAACACTGTTATGAAAAACGGCTTTATGTAAAAAATTTAAATTACAATAAATTTACATGCCACAGTGTCATTTTTTCATTTATTGGATTTAATTTCTTTGATAAGCTAACCGGATCTTGGATATGTTGTATATACTGTAGACTATAAAATATAAACAATCGTGATGATGAAACAATAAAAGTTGTAAAGTTTATATTTATTTATTCTACGAGCTTTTGAATTCTCCGATTCGAAACGCAACGAGTTACGTATTGATATTACTTTAATGGTTTTTTTTTTATTTTTTTTTTTTGTTATACTTTTTTGGTTACAAAATCTTTATTAAGTATCCTAATATATAATCTTATTTTTATCCACATTTGAACACGCAAGCATCTTGAAATAGGTTATAATTCTAATATATCTGTAATTTTCCAATGTAAATATAAACTTGAGAGTTAATTAGAAAATAGTTTTGTAATTGCATAACAATAAAATAAAAAGTTGTGTATTGTAAGGGTTCCAAAATACTATGCAATGTTAACCTTAAAAATATTGAACGTAACTTAAGAACAATGAAAGATTTGATGAGTCAATTTTTCATAAAGTTTTTAAAGTTATAGAATACAGCACAATCTCGAATATTATCACGAATGTTGATAGTTATTATTGTTTTTTAAGTCGCGTAAACGTGACTTTTGTTATGTCATTTTATGTTAGAACAAGAGAAATATGGTATATCATCTGCTAAAGTTTTCAAAATGATTCCACTTTATTTTTGACTTGAGAAAATACGATTTATAAAGTATTGCTTATAAACTACTGTGTAATGTTAAAAAATAAAAGCATGAAAGCACACTTATTAATGTGACGTGACATATAATTTTAAGATGTGAAATTAAAAAAAAAAAATGTGCATAGAATAGGATAAAAATCACTGTCGACATGAATGTATCTAAATTGCCTAAACAAAGCGCCGTTCATTAATCTAAGATCATCATAAACAAAGATATCTCGATTAAATATTTACGATTTAATAATTTATACATCATATGATCTACATTATTATTGTCATGAGCCGTTATTTTGATAATGAAAAGGTGTAATAAGAAAAAAATTAATTATATAATATTTTATCATATTATGATCATTGTTTTCAAATTTGAACAATTCATCGACTAATATTGCAAAAAAAAAAACTTTAATTTGAATAATATATTATTGTGTATTAAGGTAAATGAGGTTTGATAAAATATTTGAAGTTTTTTAAAATGAAAAAAGAATACTTAATTGTTGAATAATTTATATTACTTTAAAGCGAATTTTCGTCTTTTTTATCACACTAGAATTAGCGTTACGTTGTGAAATCTTAATTCATAAAGCCATACCTTATTCGAGCAGAAAACTTATAAGATAATTAAAATATTTTCCGCGATCAATTAAATTACAGTTTGAATAATTTAATTCTTAAAACTGTAATAATTAAATCATTATAGGTTGGAATTCCAAAAGAAGAATTAAAAAAGATTTGTGTTAGTTTATTGCATACAATTCATTATTTTTAAGAAAAATTAGCGCACTTCTGTAGTTGTATACAGTAAGCTAATGGTGTGATTTTAAACGTTTTTGATATAATGTAAATTTTAAATTCCTTGCGATACAAAGTTATTGCTATCAACACATTAATACATGTTTAAACAATAATTGTTCTATTTTTAAAATTTTATTTGTGAAAATATAAAAAACATTTTTACTCAAACCGTTTCCTGTATTTTACCGGGACAATATACAATTCCACGCAAAAATGTACGTAGGAAATAAATATCAACATTTCTCGTGAATTTACGACATTTCGACGCGCGTCAAATAGACACAGTCAATTGGACGCAAGACGATCGGACGCGTATAATATCTCGATGAAAACAAATTTCGGTGTATCGACATATATCAATTTGATACATTTTATGATACAATTATATCGTCGCTCAATGATAAAATACTTCGATAAAATCTATACGTAATCGATAAAAGACAGTTTTGACGAATTTTATTATATATATATATATATATTTCTACATTGATGTTAATTTTTATAGTTATAAATGGCAAATTTCATAAAATTTATTTCCAATGCTATCCGTATCGTTAAACGTTCATTACGCATTAAAATAGTAAAAACAAGATGTTCACCGAGTATCCGCTGAGATTCGGACATTACTACTTTTAGCCATCGTTTAAATATTTATAAAACATTATTAGTTTACCAATATATACCAAATATTTTTAATGTATTTGTTAGTTTGTTATCATTTAAAAATAAAAATAATTAAACGTGTCGAATTGACTGACATCGAAATTGCTCACGTTACAATGTCGTATGGGTCCAATTGTCTTGTGCGTCGAACTGCCTGCATCTATTTGACGCACATTGAAATGACACGATACCATTTCGCGTTTCTTGTCTGACAGTGTCAACTATTGACTAAACCAATTATTTCAAATAAAATATCTTCAATATCGTTCCCATCGATTTACTTAATTGAATTAATAATAATAATAAATTATAACAATGGATATGCCTTATTGTGCCTAGCCTATTACTACCGGGTTGTGATACGCGCATAAAATTCCATATAGCGTTCAATTAATGCAAGAGAAACGGTGTGTATAAACATTTTAAATTGTTAAGACAAAGGTCATTTTGGGACTACGTCTTTATTAATTCAACGCTGCGATTTTCCCCTTTCGAGTTCCGTTTAATCAGAACCTTGATTTTACAAAAGCAATCATTTACCGTAATGCAGATGTTTCAAGACTTGTGCGGAGAGCATTCAAACGCCGTTGAATCGTATTTGATTCATAATTTATTGATTTGACAGAACAAGTTATAAATTAAACGTAGACTACGAGTATGATGATCTGTTTCATTTGATTTGTTATGTATATTAAGATGTTCGTAAAAAATAGCAACGACAGAATTATATCGAACGAAAACTTATAATAACGATCAACCTATAAAACATTTCATCCCACAGTTTATACAATCGTAGATAGGATTAAGTAACTACATTTAACTGCAACATGTGATAAGCATTATTTACCTAAGAATTGTGCGTAGTATCTTAGTCGAATCCGATATGTGTCAATTATTTTTCGTGGATAATACTCGTATATAAGAAAAACTAATATCATTGGTTAAAACATTATGCGGTAAGTGTACACACCACAGGGTCGTAAACATTTGATGTCCAGCAAATACAAATAAAATGATAAATATCACTAAATATCAAGTTTTACGATTTGTGAGTTTACGAGTGTGTGCCGCGGAAATCGCAACATTAAATTATTAAATTAATTTATTTTTAATTTACACCATTTCGTGTGTCGGTAAGTTGAGATGTTCATACGTTAAAATATATATTTTCGATGAGCTGTTCATCAGATAGTCACACCGGACAATAAAAAAAAAAAAAAAATATATAAAACCAATTGAAGATATCGTTTTATAGGACTTTGGTAATTTTTTAGTAGTATTTTTACTTTTTTTTATCGTTCGATTAAAATATTTATAATTTGAGAGCTGAAAATTACTTACTTTAACTGACTGTAATCGCTCGGTATTGAATTTCGAAAGTGTTGGCTCCCATCGTGAGCTCGTGACAAGGTTGGGACTTATCTAGATAAATTTATCTAGATATAATTTTTGTCATCTTTTATCTTGTCTAGAAAAATAACGCTAAGTTATCTGATTACTTATCTAAGATAAAATTTTTACTTATCTAGATAATTGTCTGTATTCTTGCCAGGATAGAGTTATTTTTATTTTTGTACGGAGACGAATCCAATAAATCAAAGATCATCAAAATCGGTCCAGCCATTCTTGAATTATAAATTCTGTAAATAACCTGACTTTCTTTTATACATATAGATTTTGTATTCATAATCATAATTCGTGAATTATTAATAAGTAATTATTTATTGGTATGAGATTTTGTTTGTATTTCGGAAAAATATTTTTGGTATTTTTAATCTTAATTTCTTATTTTCCCACGGAAGTTCCAAATATAGTAGGGAATTTGATTTTAGTATAAACATGTCACTCATACGCTGAATAGCCATTATTTTACTCTTGGGACCCGTTAAGTTGTGACTACTTATAGAATAATGAAAACCATCAAATTAATATTATATGGAAAACAATATTGTTAACTTTATGTATTCTATATTCTTCCTGATACGTACAGAGCAATTTTCATTTTTTTTTTTTTTTTTTTTTTTGTGTAATATTTTAGTGATTAACTATTGTAAATTAAATAAATTAAATATTGTACATTATATATTTATACTACTTAATAATAAACTACATTACTACAATAAACATCAAACACCTAAGTATCTATTGATAATCATAATTGTAATTAAGTCTTCATAGATATTATTAGAAAATGAAATAAAAATAACATTTTTTAAAAATATCTTTTTTTTTATCTAGAAAAAAATTAAATTATATTTTATCATTATCTAGATGAATTTGGAAATATTATCTTTCATTTTTATCTAGATAAATTTTGCATTATCCATTTTCCAACACTGATCGTGAGTGGCGGAAAAGCAACGATGTACCTACCTTCTATATATAATACTTATTAACAGAATATTAGCCACGGGTAATTGTACATTATTCTCCGGAATTTAAATAGTGGCTATTTTTTAATTTTAAGTAAATACGACTAATAACCCCCCGAGTGGCAGGTAGATAGAATTTCCTTTTGCTGCCAGTTGTTTATTATATCCATAACCACTTAACGGGCAAGAGGTTTTTACCATTATTATTATTATTATTATTATTTGCCGGAATTTTGTTATAATGTTTTAGAGGAGAACTCCGTTCATGCACAACACCGAAGTACCGTTCGATTCCAGTTAATGCAATACAATTTATTATGATCCAATAATCCGTGACCTAATCTATCAGCCCATGTTCGTTAATGTATGGCTTTAGGCCGTTTTTCCTACAATCGCACAAGTGATACAGGGAATATGTAGAACTAACATTGCACACCCGCGTGCCACATAGGTCATTCGACAAACGAACGCAATAACAATTGTCGTATATAATCAAATCATGAATGAGAATCCGTCGTAATAACATTATAAACGTATATTGTGCTTTTTTTCTTTTTTTTTTTTTTTTTTTTTAGGTAATAATATTTGTATACGATCACATTAAAATAAACATAAAAACATAAAAAATAAAAACTACTATGTACCTACAGACGAACAGAACGTGAGCGATAGAGTGACAGAAAAAAAGAAAGAGAGAGAAGAGGAAGTATTGATTATATTTTTTATTAAACATAATATTCTACAACGTATATGTGTTTTAAATTTTAATTCACCCATTTACACAGTACGCGTTGAGTGAAACAAATGTCGTGTAAATATTTTACGAGCCATATAAATTGCAAGCCTGATTGCACTTTTTTTTCTTCCTCCGTTAACCTTACAAGAATTCGGTCATTCGACAGTGCGCACGAAAATTGTTGTTTTCAAATCTTGCCGAATATAATAATTAATACGCACACACACGCACATACATACTGAGGTTTAAAAATAATACCCTCGTCTTATAATTCGTTCGATCAATACTGTACATCGTGTCTTGTGTCTGTTTGGTGGTACACGCGTGTGTTTAGAGTCCGTAGCACAAGAAAACTGGTAAATCATACTAAGATGATAAATAGTAATCAGTGTTGGGACTTATCTAGATAGATTTTTTGTCATTTTTTATCTTATCTAGATAAACGCTAAGTTATCTAATTACTTATCCAAGATAAAATTTTTATTTATCTAGATAATTGTCTGTATTTTTTCCAAGATTAGAGTTATTTTTATTCTTGTACGGAGAAGAATCCAACAAATCAGAGATCATAAAAATCGGTCCAGCTGTTCTTGAATTATAAATTCTGTAAATAACCTGACTTTCTTTTATACATATAGTTTTTGTATTCATAATCATAATTCGTGAATTATTAATAAGTAATTATTAATTCTTGGTATGACATTTTGTTTGTATTTTCATGTCGGAAAAATATTTTTGATATTTTTAAACTTAATTTCTCATTTTTCCACGGAAGTTCCAAATATAAATGGTATTCGATTTTATTAAACACGTGTTATTCATACGCTGAATAGTCAATACTTCACTCTTGGAACCCGTAAAGTCGTAACTACTTAAATAATAATTAAAATCATCAAATTAATATTATATGGAAAACAATATCATTAACTTAAAATAATTTTTTATATATTCTGTATTCATTCTGATACGTACAGAGCAAATTTCATTTTTTTTTTTTTTTCACAATTTAGTGACTATCATTTTATATTGTATATTATATATAAATACTGCATAATGGTATACTACATTACTACAATAAAAATTAAACAGCTAGCTACCTATTGATAATAATGATTATAATTTAGTCTTCATAGATATTATTAGAATATGAAATATTGACCAAAAAATAACATTTTTTGAAAATATCTTTTTTTTTATCTAGATTATCTAAATATTTTAATTATTTTTATCTATTATCTTTTTCTAGATAAATTTGGAAATATTATCTTTCATCTTTATCTAGATAAATTTTGCATTATTTATTCCCAACACTGATTATAATACACGATATTATATGAATATTAAACACGTATAAAATACTAAGCTATAATCATTGTGAGACTATCAATAAAATTCTACATGAATTTAGTAGCCATTTTACGTTTCGGAAACGGATCTGTAAGTGTACCGTAAAATTAAAGCGTTATACTTTCACGTACAATGTTTATAGTATTATTAATATATTAAAAATGATATCATTATCAAAAACCGTTGACTACTGATAGGAGTACAACGCGTGTAGGATTAAACCAATTTCAGCGGATCCGTTAATCGATAAAAGAAAATTGTTAATGTGTGATTGAAGTATCGTTGTCGCGTAGCATAGTCATATTTTACGCACTTGAAATGGTACACAGCCTGTATATTTCCGCATTCCAACTTGTAATATTATCCAATAAGCAATAGCTACTTAACTTTAAACGTTTTTCCGCTAAAGGAACCCTGGGCACAAATATTATGTTATTTCCATTTTCAGTTCAACTATTTCCGAGACGCAGCGCCGACCCCTGTTTTACGGTGATCCGTATTGTGACGTTTACTCATTTCTACTATTTCATTACCATCGAGCAGTGCACGTAATGTTGTTCGCTCGTTTTTGTAAATAATTATATTGTCTCGTAGTAGTCTCCTTCTTTCCAGCAAAAGTAGACGCGATGCATTTTAAACGAGTTGGAACCCGAACTTCATCCATAGAAGGTTATGCAGAGGGAAGCGACAAGCTATCCGGTAATTCGCTATTCAACGGGTGTTTTTTTACCCCAATCAAATTTATCTACGAGAATACGACTCCGACGGAAATATTAATTGAACATAAATAATTTTGTAGAAATACATATGCGATAAAAGTATTTTTCCTTTACCTACCAAGCGTCCTCTTGCCCTACGTGTTTGGTTCGATATAACACTGTCATTTAGTTGATAATTTCACTCAGCGAGAAAATTGCATTTTTATTCGTTTTACCGTAATGTCCTTAATGTTTATACCAGTGAAACGATAAACTTTCTGTACACCTATTAGTAAACAAGTATAGTATACATAAAAAAACTATGTTAAATATTACAATGATAATACGCATGTAATTATGTCGTTATATAATGCAGAAAGATCGATACACGTTATAATCTATCAGTCATAACTAATTTTGTATCGTATGATCAACGGTCTGCGAGACATATTCGAGGTTTACTGGAAATAAAAATTGGATAAAATTAATATAAATTACCGGCAGTGGATTCCTATGTGCTTCCAGAAAAATAACGACGTGATAAAAATATGAGGAACCCATTTCACTTTACGAAATTGACTGATGATTAATCATAAATTAATAAAAAAAGAATTAATTAAATTTATTTTTTATTCAATTTTTTAATTTAATTTATTTAATTAATCATAATAATTTATATAAGAATAGGACTAATAAATTATTTTATCAGCCACTGATATTCACATAAAAGTATTGTGTTTGGTTAGTATAATTTTAGATTTTACCTCATTGACTTTTTTTCCTTTGATTAGGTACGCTTACCTATAACAATTTTGCTTTTTTTTTATATTTTATTTTAATCGAATTTAAAATTAAGTTTTATCTTATCTTTGTTCTCCAAAGAAAAATTGATTAAATATCGAACTTATCAATTTGAATTTAGATTTATTGGTCGCACGATTAATTTTAATGATTATGATTTCTTACACATCTGTGATGGTATTCAATTCTTCGGCTGTCTAATATCTTAGAAATGATAAGTAATGTAACAAATATTTTCGTAAACTAAAAGATCGCACACATTTAAAGATTTAAAGCGTCAATTCAATTTTCTTTCAGTGGTAGATTGCAAAAAAAAAAAAAGAAAAAGAAATATTTACATTATTAAACCACAATTTAAATTCAGCATAGCAGCCGAAATACTTGTCTTAACTCTCACAGAATTCAAATAATTTAATGTAATCCGAATTTTGTTCTAGCGGTCGATCGACTTATTTCTATTGACTAAAATGAATTTGACAAATGTAAGAAGACTTTCATTTTATATAAATGATCCGATAAGCTATTTTACAAATGAACCAATTCACGAAATAATAATAAAAAAAAAAAATACTAAATTATACATATCTAGAGAATTTTGGTGAGATTGATTTCAGAACAAATCTATTGATAAGGATAATTATTACTACAGTATTGGTAATGTATTTGATTTAAATACTTTAAAAATAGTTTAATACACGATAAATCGTAATGTTATGAAGAAATTATGATATGAAGAATAATAAAATATTATGTTTTTCATTGATGTAATGATATAAACAGTATACATTTCACATCAATCGGATTTTATAATTATTGCTGCTTGGCATAATTTCTTGTATGATAAACAAACTTCGAATAGTTATCAAAACGATAATAGTATTACCAAGTATTACCAAATGGTTAGAAGCGATCATTCCATGTTCACGAATAAATAACGCAGGTTCATGAAGTTATATAACAAGAATTTTACTGTCACCACGCTTAGTACTTTACGGCAAATAATGAGTTTAATATAACTAACAGACGTATTTTTATAATAGTTAAATAGTTGATTTTATCGTATTTAAAAATTAATTTATATTTATATTGTGGTAATAGTATGTGAAAGTTCAGTTTTAAAGTTTATCATAGTAATGCGTTGAAAATCATGTCGTCGAAAGGGAGCGGTGAAGCTAGTATGAACGTGTAACTACCCTAATGCATGCGTGCTTGATTTGACAGCAATGCACGTGTTCGTCGATTTATTCGGGATTTTTCTAGATGTTTTTTTTTTTCAAATCTACGAAATTATTTCCAACATGATTTCACGATCCGTCGCGAAATTGTTGATGAACTCTAACGTGCGATTGATCTGAAAAATTTCGCTCGACATTCGTTCGAGTTTAGGACAATAATAATGAAAAATAGAGCTTGGATTTCAAAATGTAATAGGTATACAATAAAAATATATATATATATAAATTGTGTGGAAAAATTAAAATAACATATTATATTTTATAAAAAAACAACAAAAAAAAAAAATCATGAACAAAGATTAAATTTAATCGGATATAAAATTAAACAAAAAAAAAATTTAAAAAAATGTTTTCATTATAACTGCCATGTATATAATTAGATTTCAGTTGATTATCAGAAAAAATGTTTTTGTACATCGAAAACAAACACTCAACATTCACTGAAGTGATTGATGCACACGTCATACAAGCTGTTTCATATAAATAAAACCTATGCTAATTAATATTTGATGAAACACCACACAGTATGTTTATGATGTCTTATATTTGTTCCCAGCCCTTGTTTTTTGAAAAAATCACGTTTTAATTTACCCGAATTTTTCTAATAGTTAAAATGCTTGATATTATAGACCTACTCGTACTGTAGGTCGATAACAATTGATGATTAAATTACGATTAACCGAACCACGTATTTTACGTTTAATAATCAAACTGATAAACGAAAACAAAAGTATCCTACCTCGACACTCGTGGTCCATATTCCGTGTTTGACATAGGCTTAGACCTTTACCTATTTTTATACATAACTAAGAAGTGCAGTTTTATTTATTATTACTTTCTTTATTAATTAAATTACATGTTTTGATAATTATAGCACAACAATATCTTTCCGTAACTGGAATATTTCCAAAAAGAAAAACATTTACATAAAAAGAAGCCGAAAAAATTGGTTTATTTAGAAACTAGATGACATGAAACGAGTTTATGTACAACAATTTTATTTCTATTTTATAAATTCAAAAGCAAGCATGTGCTTTAAAATAGGAGTCATAATTATTGGGTGACGGTGACCGTTCAAAGCGTTTCGTATGAAAGTTACCTAATTTTATTTCTTTAGCGAACACCATTTAATATGTAAAAACCACTTCGAGTAAGTGGTGGTGACGAGTGTCTACGAAACAGAACACTGATGTTGTGCACACAACTGCGCAGTAGTTCCACGTGGACGGATTTACTATATTACGGAGGAATCAAACTCGAAACATATTAATTAAAAAGTTATCTTGTCGACGAATAGGTTTGGGTCGAGTTGAGATGTTCAATATAATATCGTATCAAAAATATCTGAAACAACGTTTGTAATGGCCATTGTACCACTGTCGTCCTTCGAAATTCAGCTACTATATTTCACTATGACCGTTAGATTATTATGTTAGTAATCTTATTCATATCCATTGTTGATGAAGTTATCACAAACTTATAATCAAAACCAGCCTCAATACTACACATATAATTAATATAATATAAATGTAAAAATAAACTGATTAATTTTAATAGCACATAATGTACAGAAAAATTTTAAATAAATTAATGAAAAACGATTTCGCCACTTGTTCTAACATTTTTAATTTTAATTGAGTGTTCTTCTAAACACTTATTTCTCGACAGTGTTGTGGTTGGATAAAAAAAAATTATCCAGATATAGATAAGATATCTGGATTTAAAATTACTTAGATATAGATAGATAAAATCACTTTTATCTAAATATAAATAGATAAAATAATTGTTATCTAGATATTTATATAAGGTATCAACGTTTTCATCCGTTTGTAGGTGAAATCTTTTGATCTTGGGTAATTATTGTATTATGTAACGATCCATTTCAAAATATAAAATATTTCACCAATAAAATAAAATTGACAGTTATAGACAAAATTATGAAAACTATGAAGACGGTTTGACGATAAACATTGAACACGTTGTGGATGAGCTGGCGCTGTGCACAGTACAAGTTTATAATAAATAACGGACGTTTCACGACTAATATTTATTTTGTTGTACAATAATATTATGCAGATACATCAAAGTACGAAATCATAGAATTTGGGTCCGGTAATGACAATTATTTAGAGCACATGATTACATGAACAATGGACATAATTTATATATAAATATTGAATTTAAAGCGGTCGAATGTTGACGGAGAACGATTAATTTTTGTGTAGGTACAGCGTAATGCGTATTGTAATATTGCTATCTTCTTATCCACAATTATTTCTGTATTTTATTATTTATATACCATCTACCGCGCAGCTGCAATAATAACCAGTTCAGACCTATAGTGCGTTATCTCTGGTTGTAATATTTTTGTAAATGCTCTTTCGACGTTTAAAATACGACAGAACAATAGTAATACGGGCATGAGACTTCCCGTATGGGCCATACCAAGAAATTATAAATAATTGTCACCTCCCATACATATTATGTAGGTAATATATGTCTATATATATAATAAATTGTCACTGTTCATAATTAATAAAAAATGCAATGTAAAACTATTTTAGAACCAATTTTTGCAAGTAAATATACAAATAAAAATATCTTATTTTGTTATTTATTTTATATTAAATGATAAAATTGTAGATTAGTTATTACTAGGGCAGAGGACTTGTAGCATTTGCATATTTTTTTTGCGCGGGCACAAAAATAGTAGAGCTAGAAACAAATACATTTCATGCTTTTAAAAACCTGATTCTGAAATTTTATTGTGCATATAAATGCATATTTTCCGTTTATTTGGTTTTTAGGGTATGTTTCTTCCATTTTATACTTTAAGATGCATATTTTAAATAATTTATCATTTTATCAATATTTTTTCGTCGACATTTTTATTTAATTATTTATACAATCAAAATAATGTTGGACTTAAAATTATTTTAAATTTTGATCATAATATTAATATGGTTGTTGACTTTTTCCAAGGCGCATGTTATTCCTAAAAACACGTTTCGAGAGTTGTCGATTAGATTAATTTTCAGGTTATTAATTTTATTTATAGACAGATGAGATAATATTGATCAACGCACTAAATATTGATACGCGCCACGGGGACGCCTGTCGCCGGCATCGGACATATTCATCTTTCAGTAATCGCTTCAGTTTCTCAATGTTTGACCGTCAACAATACATCCAAACATATTCTATTTACTATTAATTATAAAAAATGCCCAAATAATTAATTTTAACTTATAAGTTGTTAAATAAAGTTGTAAATAAAATGTATTCATTATAATAATAAGTACCAACAGAAAATTTGTTATTTTTTGTTCAAAAATATTAATTTTAAAATGCATATTTTAAAAGTATATTTTGAAGATTTAAGTGCATATTTTTAATGCATATTTTGTTTATTTAAGTGCATATTTGGTGATTTTTTTGAACTACAAGTCCTCTGCCCTAGTTATTACTAATGATTAGCTACAGAATTTATGAATTATCTAGATCAGCGGTTCCCAAACTGTGCACCGCAAGCACTTTCTAAGGGCACCGTGGTCTACAGTTCATAACAAATAGTTTAAAATTTTTAAAATTTTTTTTCCTTATTGTTTATGTAAAAACTTTATATCAAATAATGAAATATTTTCTATTGTATATTCGGAATTCTCATTTTAACCTTATAGTATTTTTATATAATAATTATAATAATGATAACAATTATTTTATTTATTTAATTTTTAGATTTAAAAATGCATTAATTTATAATAAAATTAAATGTTAATAAAATTAAAAAAATTAGTTATCAATGAGTATTTTTTTTTTTTGTCTTGTCTTTCGTGTTATTCACAGGAGGGCACCGGGGTTAAATTGAGTCCAAAAAAAGGCACCGCCGAAAAAAGTTTGGGAACCGCTGATCTAGATAGCCATCTGGCTATGATTTTTATCTAGATAAAAATTAGATTTCAATTTTATTTTTTATCTAGATAACATATCTAGATAAATTTATCTTAAGCACAACACTGTTTCTCGATTTTTCTGTCAAAGGTTTTTTGTGTAATCATGCATGTCTTTCGTTCAATCCGAAAAAATTTTTATTTATTTTGAATTTCCAAGAAAACCTATTTTTCTATAATTTGAATAGTTAATATCTCTCTTTTTTAAAACATCGATTATCAGGGACGGATTGGCAATTATTTTCGACTCAGGAAATATGAAACAAACCGGCCAATGAACCACAAATTAAACAATTTTTCCCCTCCCTCCTCCAAAAAAATTGCCATATTTTGCATCAATTTACCCCTAAATTAGTAAAATCTACAATAACTTTACTATAACTATAGCTATAATAGTTTTGGGTAAGTCACATGATTCATCAGTTCCAACTTGAACTTGAAGTTTGATCTTAATGCATCTTTAAATATATATTTATTTTTTCAATGATTTTTATTTATTTTATAAAATAAAATTTTTTTTTTGGTTATTATATAATAATATAGAGCAGCCCAAACAAGGACCAGCCCATCGGGAAGATTCCCGATTTCCCGATAGGCCTATCCGCCCCTGCCGATTATTTATATTTTATAATTTAATGATCTGATATAGAACATTTTTACTTATAAATATTGAATATCGAAGCGATGATTAAATATTGATAGACTTTTAACGCTTAGAGGTGTCAGAGCAGTGAACTTAAAGGTCGATGGGTATCGAATTATATTCATTATTTGTAAATAATACACTAGTGATTCTATATTTATAAATCCAAACGTTTAAATGAATATTTCGCTCCAGAAGCGAACAGCATTCAAAAGAAGAATAAGCGTTTTACGCGAACGTTCAAAACATAAGACATATAAGTAAGCCGACAAGATAAATATTTATTTTTATTTTTTGTTTTCTACAAAATTGTAGTGCCGATTGTGAAAAAATACCTCAAAGTGCAATACATAGTAAATAGAAATGCGATCACGAATGACCGAGTTGAACGCAACAATATAGGTGTAAAAAATATACGATAATATATTATCAGACAAAAGAAGAATGTGACGTATGAAGTGTATAACAACGCACTACACAATACAAGTCTGAAACTTCGAAAAGATCAATATTGTTTGATTTCGTTTAAAGCACCCTCTAATTTTCATATCGAGTTCCGTAAATAATACTGTTTCGGCCGATGGTAGACGTTTCTTCCGTTTAATTAATAATATGATATCATCGTGTGCCTTTTATGCATAACGCACCGATTGTCGGATGATGTAAAGTAGTATGAATAAAGCTCTATTCGATCCGCCCGAACGAGGCTGAAAAATCGTTTTTTCTCCTCGATTTTTTCCACGTATTATTATACTTCATTATTCGAAAATTTCGACAAGTCCCTAAGGATCAAAAATGGGAGAGGTTTAATAAGACTTACGACGAAGATTTACGCAACAATAGTTGTATGGTTCCTCTTCGTTCAACTTAGTAAATTTTTCAACGAGTAATTCGGATTGTTCGACATCGGCCATTGTGGCAAATCCTATACGGTTTCCTGTAAAATGACCGAGTTTTCCGCTTTGTCGCAGCAACATTATATTTACATTATAATCCCACGGTGGCGCCTTTAATAAGTACCTATACACGGGGTTAACAATATCCTCCACGTTTTTGGCATGCACTTTCGGGGTAAGAGTGAAGAAGATATAATGATATGGTCGGGAAAAAAAAAGCGGAAGAGCGAATAGAACCCACCCACGCTGGCCAGGTATGACCCATAAATTAATGCTAATCTCAACCTAAAACCCGCATATATAATATTATAGGTCTCGCGTGCAGTTCGTTGTCGCGGCAGTCTAAACATAATGGAATTAGAGTTTTAATGAATAATTAATTGGAATTACCATTAACTGGCCATCACCTGCGAAAAATGGTTCTAAACGATACTGTTTCATAATACAGGACAGGAACACTAAGATAATTATTATCGATAAAGCATCGAAAACAATTTATTTTATGTAATAAAATGTATTATAATACAGCTCGTTCCACGCAAAATGTATAAATAACCGTTACTCAACAAAAAGATTAAATAAAAAAACATATTTTATTTATTTTCCGCATTTATGAAAAGCAAAAAAATATTAAATTTACAGATATGTATAATATACAAAAATTAAATTATTATTATTTGTTTTTAATATCCCGCGTTAGCCGATAACGGCTCTTTTCTGTCCTTATCCGCTTCCGTTTGCCATAGGAAAAAACTAAATTTCATCTTAAACCTACATAACATAAAATGAGCCATTCGCTCAATCCCATCTGCAAACATAAAGGTGCCAAGAGGCTAGGTAAATTGAGTCCAAAACACCTTTTTTGTGGTAAACCGAAAAGTTTACGGTAAACTGAGTCCAGAGTTTGAAATGGTTTAAGGTAAATTGAGTCCCAGATTTAAAAAGATTTTAAATCACAATCAGGCATATATAATATAATATACAAATTCAAATCAAATTTATATTTTAAATTTAAATTTTATTATGTACAGAGTAAAAAAATGAATTTATGTGTTTTTAATAAATGTAAGTCGTGAAATACTTTTATTTTTATATTTCACCATTTCATGAATCAAAAAAAATTCTCTTTTTATCGTAATTTTTTTTATTTTGATTACTTCTTTGCTACGAATTTTTATATATGTATCTATTTGAATATTTTTAAGTATATCAATAAAGTTATTGTATATATTTGGATGTGAAAAAAAAATTTTCATTTAATTTTTAATGAAATGATTTGCAACTATTTGTTGTTCTTTTTGTTGTCACCTTAAAATCAGCCCAACAATTAGGAGGAAATAAACCAGTAGGATCAGGAGTCTCAAAAACATAATCTTAAAATTTTTGTACTTTATCTCATGCAGGTTGATTTGCCTTAATATCTTCAACAATTTCGTTTGAGCTCAGAAAATGTAAACCATAAAATAATCTTAAAAATGTACTCTGTTCTGATTTCTGATCTTGATATACACGTACATTGGTTAATCCAAGACTTTGAATTTTTATCCACCAAATTTATCCAAGGTGGAGTCGGTACCCTTTGATTTCAACCAAAGGCCAAACGTGTCTTGTGGCATTATGTATAGCCATCTCGAAATCAATAAAAATTCGTTTTGTTAAAAATGATTTAAAAGTCTATTGTTAAACAATAAGTTATAATATGTTTGTCATATTGAATGTAAATACCAAGTTCTTTATATTCTAAAATGCCAAATACAAGTAATATATACATATGCTTTATTACTAACGAATCCATAAATTGTGATAATTTGACAAAAGAACTTTGGACAGCTTTTAAATGTTCCGTCCATGTAAATATTGTGTGTGTCGCAAAGAATTTTCAAATTAGTCACTGTCGAAAAAATAATTATACTTGTATGAATATCATAATTATCATAAAAGGTTTGCCCGTATTTATTAATAATTCCAAATTATTTAACGCACTATGTTTATCAAAATAAACGTTTAGGTTATCTTGGGTGAATACCATTGCGGGACTTTCGTATATTTTGTTTGATAAGGGTTATATCTGATAATGTTAAAGAGGGTAAATTACTTGTTCTTATTTCTCTATGAATTAATTTAGCTGGTTTTGTCGAAATGTCAAGAACTGCTTTTTTTTCTTTTTTTTTTTCATTCACTTGTCATTGCATCCATTGTGCAACCGCAATACTACACACTTGTAATACACACTTAAACTACAACTGATAACTATCCGCCGTGGCCATCGATTTTATTTGACGATAAGTCATTTGATAATCGATAAACGGATAATATAGTGCAATAATTTTAGTATATTATTAGGTTTTTTTCAAACAATATCGGTAAATCGGCAAACCGGTAATCGATAATAACTAAAGTTATTATCATCTAATATTTTAGCTAGAGATTTATAATTATAAAAGTAAATTAATATTTAATATACATTTAAATCTTAAAACATATATCATAATATGTTTAAAAATCAGTACACATTCTGAGCATTTTGAAAAATGACTACGAACGTGACTACGCAGTACATATTGTTATAGATTTTTCTTTTCTATTATCGTTATTTATAAATTTTTTTTTTCAAAAAATAAAATTATACTATTAATTCATTTACTTATTGTGTTTAAGTTTTTTGGACTCAATTTATCTAGCCCCAATTATAACCTAATTATTTGGGACTCAGTTTACTACTCCCGAATACTAATGTCCTCCTATCAAATTTCACAGCAGAGAGCCGCAGATAAATTTTATTTTCAAACACATGTTCTTTCCCAACACTTCACTTTTCACAGATTTTCTAAAATCTATAGTTTCTGGAAATATGAGTATTCGTATGTACCGAAATTCTTTCTTATTTTAGCTTCACTCATTATATTGGTTACTGTTTTTCCAACCTTAGCCCACTAATATCACAATCTTATGCCCCTAAACAAATTTATTTTTCCACTAATTCTCAAGATCAAATTTTCAAAACATAAATTAATCATAATTCATTAATTCATTGATAACTAATGATTCTGAACCTTCTAGCACAGCACTATCTCCACTTTCATTGCCAACTTTACTTGGTTTTGAGATATGTATCAACCCCAATCTAATTTAGTCTTCTTTTTACGTCTTCACTTTGTTCATATATTTCCCTTCCCTTTAATTTTTTCTTTCATTCCTTCATTTTTTTCTTCCCACACTCCGTACCTATGAAGTCGTATGCGACTTACATATCATATAATTGTTATCTGTCCTTACCTCGCTTTAATATACGTAACTCAAGTTTCAAACTCTGCTCCTTAGATTATAGTTCCCATCTTTCTTCGATTCTCGTTATCCCAATTTTATTCATCATCGAATTCATTTTCAACGTAAGTCTTGGGATTTAAATAATATAAAATAGAATTAATGTAAATATATATTTATTAGCCTGTCAATTGTCATGTTATAGTACCTTATTGTTAAGAGAAATAAAAGCAGCAAAATTATAAAAACTGTTCGAGTGAAAGATCAAATCAAGTTTCGAATTACTATTGTTCAAAAAAGTTGGTGTATAACCCTTGTTCATAAAAGTACTGTGTAACCTCGATAACGTCGAAAATTTGAAGAAATGTCAAGGCATTTCAATGTAGGATTTGTGTGATAAATTTCCTCGGTAATTCGATTTTCTCAATAAGTCGAAGTTATATACATAATGAGTGGAGCAAACTTATGGTTTATAATTCCAATTATTTCGTATAGTAACTTACAATTACCGGTAAAATATAATTCAATATAATATTAATAATAACAGCTTTTTCCAAAGATCCGTTATGTTGGATTCCAAAATTGTTTCGAGGCTCACTGCTCTGATGTATGACAAACACTCAATATCCTATAGATAATAAAATTCTTGATGCTTTGACGATCCGAGCAGAGTCTAACAGTTCAAGCGGAGAAGAGTCGGATAGCGTTGACAACGTGAAATTACCGATATTGCTTATACAAAAATACTCTTTCCTGAGTATAGAGTTCTCTGGTGGTAATATAAAACATTTTCTTTTATTTTTTTATTATTTTGTTTTCTTATTTAATGAGATATTTGAAAATAACCTGAAATTCCAAAAGAGTTTTTATCGCGCTCATCGTCTTAGAAATCTTTACCCATCAACAAACGAAGAGCAAATTAAGTCGATCAATTCCTACAAGCATTCGTAATCAAGATGTTAAGTCGATAAATAAATGAAAATAATGGATTTAAATAAATAAATTAAGAATGTTTGAAGTTTTGCCAGAAAAAAAAATTGTTTCTAAAACTTGATTTTTTTTTTTTTTTGTCATAACCGGTTCAAGTTACTCAGGTTCGTCTATACAATTAAATACCTACTCACAATTGTATAATAATTATTCCCCTGAAGTCTTTTAATAATATATTGTCAATACGTCGCTGATAAAGTGATAGACTGTGCCGTAATATGTTGCTGGTACTTGAAAACAATATTTTGAACTCAATCATTACGTATTAATAATTATGGTTTTTTTTTTATTATTTTGTCACGAAAACGCTCCACGTGGGTAGCGTATTCCAATGAATATTTATGTAATCACAATATACATTTTTAATCGGCCAACGGAGATTATCTTCCATGGTGGTCCGTAGACTTCATCTATCTTTAATCGTATTATAAAAAAATAAAAGAATTTTACTCCTAACTTGTGCGAGTGAATGTAGTATAATCTGCAAATGAATTTCGTCCATTATACATATGTTCAAATGCGTTGATCTTTTTTAGCGTTATAATTTTGAATGCGCAATGAGATCCAACACAACAAATTCGTTATAAACGAGTCTTATGCTGGATTAGGGCTAATTTACAATTTTAAAATATTAATTTTAATAGTAAAATGTAAATGATTAAACGTCCATGAATAAAATAATATAGTTTATACATTTACATAATTCAACCAATCAAACACATGATATGAGTAATAGATTCATTTCAATAAAAAAAAATAGTAATACCCCTGTAAAGAATACGTTATGTTATGTATAAAAAAAACCTCATCACTAAAATTAATGAAAAACTAATTTTTATTGATATAACTTTTTTTTTTTTTTTTAATGCGTTAAATCGACGACCGGCATGGAATACAATAATAGTTGTGGTAATCATTTCAATAGTTCATATAACCCAAAATTATGGGTCAGCATCAATGGCACACACAGGATTTTTTTTGAGGGGGGGGGAGTTCAAAGTAAAAATATAACACATTTTACAATTAACAAAATTATACAAATCCTTAATATATTTTGACTTAAATAATAGCATTGATAAGAGAATAGACTATTCTATAATCAATGATACAAGGTATTCAATACTAGCTTTTCATATTTCAAACTTGTAAAATTTGTAAATTTTAACCTAGACATCGGGGGGGGGGGGGTTACAACGTAGGTACATTTAGATTGAACATGTAATGTAAATTATTAATCTGTATGCGAAGTACTGTTTGAGTCCCAAAATTGATTACACATTTCAATTTCTGTGTCATCGCATGAAGTTCGGGATAATCTAGTTACATTAAGGACTTCCATTCGTAGTTCAGTTTGTAATGAGTAATGATCATGTTAAGCAAAAAATAAAAGATCAAAATATATGTATATAACATTTTCTTGCGGTCTATTATTTATTATTTATTAACGAAACATAATTTGAAATACCAAACTTTTTTTTTGCCAGACCCCTCAGGGATAATAAAAATGATCGCGGACCCCTTAGTACAGATAAAAATTAAAAAACAATAATATATAATAATACTTTGTAAATTTTAAATTTACTTTTGCGGACCCCCTCCGGTATCCGGGCGGAGCCCTTAGGGTCCACGGACCACAGTTTGGCAAACGCTGTTATAGACTATAGTAATAACTAGGGCTAGGATTTATATGCATTTGCATGTTTTTTTCCTTAAGTCCAAATTGATTGTTTGTCAGATTTGTCCACAATTTTGCTTACTCTCGTTTAAATTAAATCAATTTTTTTTTGCATATTTTTGCATATTTTGAACACAATGCATATAATTGCATATTTATAGATTTTTGAGTTTTTTATTTTTTTTTAACTTAAATTTTTAAATTTTTATAAACTATTGTTAATTTTAAATGGCGTTTATTTCATAATACCGATAGTTTTTGGTTTATCCGTCGAATTGTAAATATATAGTATAAATATTACCTATCTAATCTTATCTTGGTCGGACGACCAATAGGATTACCTACACATTATTTAACGACGTATTTAATTTCATTAGTACGACCGTCGTACTACGACGTGAGTTGCGTAAATGTGCGGACACTTATACTTAAAAATTTGAGTGGTTTTAATAACAGTATCAGTTAACAATTTTAAAAAATGCCGAAAGTTTAAAGTGAAAGTGTCAAGTTAAGTCAATTTGTAAAAGAATTTTCAAGTGACGTTTTTAAAATAGATGGTAAAATATTATATTGTATTATTTGTGATCAAGCTGTGCCCGTAACAAAACGTTTTCAGGTGGTACAGCATTTAAATACAGGCAAGCATAACAAAAATATTAATTTAAAAGCCAAATCTAAACAGTCGTTCATTAAAAATACATTAGATAACCAAAATAAACAAGTGAATTTTCCCCTAGATTTATGTAGAGCAATGTTAGAATCGGATATACCTTTATGGAAGTTAAATCATCCATCATTTAAAATTTTTTTTAGAAAATTATACTGGTAAATGTGTTCCTGACCAGTCTACAATTCGCTAAAACTATGTTTCTGCAATTTATGAAAATAATATTTCTCGTATGTGATGGCCCAATTTGGGTTTCAATAGATGAGACCACGGACGTTGACGGTCGAAATGTTTGTTACGTCATAGTTGGTCTCCTCCACGAAGACAATTATTCAAAGCCGTATCTAGTAATGTGTGAAGAACTTGAAAAATGTAATTTCCAAACTATTGGCAAAATATTTAATGATGCAATGCACCTATTATGGCCATCAGGATTGATAAAAGAAGAAGTATTACTTTTTGTTTCTGAAGCCGCGCCATATATGGTTAAATCAGCGAATTCCTTGACTATGTTAAATCCTAATTTAATTAATTTAACATGTTTGGCACATGGGATTCATAGAACTAGCGAATGTTTATGAAATTAATATTCTACTGTTGATAAATTAATAGTGACAATTAAAAAAATATTTTTTAAAAGCTCCCAGCTGAATTATTAAACTACGTGAACTATTCCCAAATTTACCTTTACCACCTCAACCAATTATCACTAGATGGGGTACATGGTTAAAAGCAGTAAAATACTATTCAAATAATTTTGGTTCAATAAAATCTGTAATATCACATTTAGACGACGAAGCAGAATCAATTAAAAAATCAAAAGAATTGTTTGAAGACAAACATTTACAAAATGATTTAGCTTATTTAAAAAGTAATTTTTGTTTTCTCATCCAAACTACTATTACTAACCTAGAAAAAAGTGCACTATCTCTTGACGAAGGTTTGAACATTATTTTAAATGTGAAAAATAAACTGAATAAATGTAACGGGAGAACAGCAGAATTGGTAAAAAACTAAAATGGATTTTATACTAAAAAAATAAGGGATTTAAAACACTATTAAAAATTCATAGAATTATAAACGGTGAATATGAAAATGAAGAAAAAGATATTAATATTAATCTAACTCCAGGGAAAATCGCGTCATTCAAATATGCACCAATAACCTCGTGTGATGTGGAAAGGAGTTTTAGTCAGTATAAATCTATTCTACGTTCAAATCGTCGGTTGTTCGTATTTGAAAATTTGAAACAACATACCATAGTAGTGTGTAATAATATAAACTAATATTTTATGTAATTATATGAACTTATATTTAATGTAATAATAATAAATTATGAATTATGATAAAAATATATATCTAGAAATAATAAAAATTTGTTTTTGCATATAAATCCTAGCCCTACTAATAACTATAATGATACAAACGGAACCTGTCGTGCCTCTAGTGATTATCGGACCATGGATTTTTGTTGAATTGGTAAATCTATATAAATTATCTACAAAATAAGATTATATTTAACATTATCATTATGCCTATAATAACTATAATAGTATAATAAACAAAGTAAATCGAAAAACGCGCATTTATTGGTGTGATGTGTACGTTGCGTATAATAATAAATCATAAGAATTATCACATAGGGTACCATTACTTAAAATTAAATAAATAAAGGACAGGACAACGGTAGGTACTTAACAACCTATAGGTATTATAATTACAATACAGTTTTCAAGATCAAATATTATTTATTTTTTATAAGCATATTTACATACATAATTATGTTATAGTATATTTAAATATAATAAATCAATTAAATAAATATAATAATGTAATAAATAAAATAGATACCAAATTTTAATTTTTTTATATAAATAACTAGCAGAACTCAGATATACTATGATCTAATGTTGTTACAATTGCCTTTTTATATAATATAGGTACAAAATAACATTTATATTTTACATCTGTAACACTTATTACAAATTCATCAGATAATAATGTAGTGTCAACAATAAAAGTTCCTAAATTAGATGATAGTGTGGAGAAGAATAAAAATTTGAGCAATTTAAAAATATTTGAACTATTATCTTATACTCGATTCATTATGCCATTTAACTATATGCCCATGGCCGGCTCAAGGTATAGGCGAGCTAGGCACCTGCATAGAGAGGCACTTTAGTAGGGGCAGTATTTTCAAAATTGACTCGTACATTTATTTTAGTTCTATTAATGTGTTATAAGAAAAATATTTAAATTAATTAATTTGTGAAAACCACTTACCTATATAATAAATTAAATTGTAAAAAAAAAATAATATAAGTAGTATACGCTTATCAGAAAAAAATGTTTTATTTTTGACTTGGCTCCCTCTTTTCATTCATGTT
>NW_020271776.1:80913-217973 GCF_003268045.1 Sipha flava
TCAGGTGGTACAGCATTTAAATACAGGCAAGCATAACAAAAATATTAATTTAAAAGCCAAATCTAAACAGTCGTTCATTAAAAATACATTAGATAACCAAAATAAACAAGTGAATTTTCCCCTAGATTTATGTAGAGCAATGTTAGAATCGGATATACCTTTATAAAAGTTAAATCATCCATCATTTAAAATTTTTTTTAGAAAAATATACCGGTAAATGTGTTCCTGACCAGTCTACAATTCGCTAAAACTATGTTTCTGCAATTTATGAAAATAATATTTCTCGTATGTGATTGCCCAATTTGGGTTTCAATAGATGAGACCACGGACGTTGACGGTCGAAATGTTTGTTACGTCATAGTTGGTCTCCTCCACGAAGACAATTATTCAAAGCCGTATCTATTAATGTGTGAAGAACTTGAAAAATGTAATTTTCAAACTATTGGCAAAATATTTAATGATGCAATGCACCTATTATGGCCATCAGGATTGATAAAAGAAGAAGTATTACTTTTTGTTTCTGAAGCCGCGCCATATATGGTTAAATCAGCGAATTCCTTGACTATGTTAAATCCTAATTTAATTAATTTAACATGTTTGGCACATGGGATTCATAGAACTAGCGAATGTTTATGAAATTAATATTCTACTGTTGATAAATTAATAGTGACAATTAAAAAAATATTTTTTAAAAGCTCCCAGCTGAATTATTAAACTACGTGAACTATTCCCAAATTTACCTTTACCACCTCAACCAATTATCACTAGATGGGGTACATGGTTAAAAGCAGTAAAATACTATTCAAATAATTTTGGTTCAATAAAATCTGTAATATCACATTTAGACGACGAAGCAGAATCAATTAAAAAATCAAAAGAATTGTTTGAAGACAAACATTTACAAAATGATTTAGCTTATTTAAAAAGTAATTTTTGTTTTCTCATCCAAACTACTATTACTAACCTAGAAAAAAGTGCACTATCTCTTGACGAAGGTTTGAACATTATTTTAAATGTGAAAAATAAACTGAATAAATGTAACGGGAGAACAGCAGAATTGGTAAAAACTAAAATGGATTTTATACTAAAAAAATAAGGGATTTAAAACACTATTAAAAATTCATAGAATTATAAACGGTGAATATGAAAATGAAGAAAAAAGATATTAATATTAATCTAACTCCAGGGAAAATCGCGTCATTCAAATATGCACCAATAACCTCGTGTGATGTGGAAAGGAGTTTTAGTCAGTATAAATCTATTCTACGTTCAAATCGTCGGTTGTTCGTATTTGAAAATTTGAAACAACATACCATAGTAGTGAGTAATAATATAAACTAATATTTAATGTAATTATATGAACTTATATTTAATGTAATAATAATAAATTATGAATTATGATAAAAATATATATCTAGAAATAATAAAAATTTGTTTTTGCATATAAATCCTAGCCCTACTAATAACTATAATGATACAAACGGAACCTGTCGTGCCTCTAGTGATTATCGGACCATGGATTTTTGTTGAATTGGTAAATCTATATAAATTATCTACAAAATAAGATTATATTTAACATTATCATTATGCCTATAATAACTATAATAGTATAATAAACAAAGTAAATCGAAAAACGCGCATTTATTGGTGTGATGTGTACGTTGCGTATAATAATAAATCATAAGAATTATCACATAGGGTACCATTACTTAAAATTAAATAAATAAAGGACAGGACAACGGTAGGTACTTAACAACCTATAGGTATTATAATTACAATACAGTTTTCAAGATCAAATATTATTTATTTTTTATAAGCATATTTACATACATAATTATGTTATAGTATATTTAAATATAATAAATCAATTAAATAAATATAATAATGTAATAAATAAAATAGATACCAAATTTTAATTTTTTTATATAAATAACTAGCAGAACTCAGATATACTATGATCTAATGTTGTTACAATTGCCTTTTTATATAATATAGGTACAAAATAACATTTATATTTTACATCTGTAACACTTATTACAAATTCATCAGATAATAATGTAGTGTCAACAATAAAAGTTCCTAAATTAGATGATAGTGTGGAGAAGAATAAAAATTTGAGCAATTTAAAAATATTTGAACTATTATCTTATACTCGATTCATTATGCCATTTAACTATATGCCCATGGCCGGCTCAAGGTATAGGCGAGCTAGGCACCTGCATAGAGAGGCACTTTAGTAGGGGCAGTATTTTCAAAATTGACTCGTACATTTATTTTAGTTCTATTAATGTGTTATAAGAAAAATATTTAAATTAATTAATTTGTGAAAACCACTTACCTATATAATAAATTAAATTGTAAAAAAAAAAATAATATAAGTAGTATACGCTTATCAGAGAAAAATGTTTTACTTTTGGCTTAGCTCCCCTTTTCGTTTATATTTCTGCGGCCGCCATTGATCAAGACAAATATACTTAAATTTCAATTGTTAAAACTTAATTTTAATGAGTTAAAATTAAATATTAATTATAGTAATTTCCTGTGTAGTGTGTATATAGATTTTAGATAAATAAAAACAAATAAACTTTTAATGAAATATTTTATTTAATAATTTCAATATTAAAGGTATATATCATAAGCAATTTTGTAGGACTAAAATCAGGCAATTCAGTAAAATATGAAGAAGGAACAATTTGAGTTTTTTCAACGTAATATGATTGTGAATGTTCATTAAAATTAATTGTTTTTAGTACTTCAAAAATAGCTGAAGGTGTAAGGTCAGACAATATTAAAATGTATTTTAAAATATCAAAAATAGGTAAATCTACAATATCCAATACCAATTACATATTATTGTTTATTGTATAGTTTATATTTTTTATTTCAACCCAAGGAACAAAATTAGAATTTTCTATTCACGGATGATTTAGAATAGAAGCTAAGTTTTGTTTTATGTCAAAAGAATACTTTAAATTTTCACCGATCTTTAAAGAAGTTAATGTTGGAGAATATTTTGAAATCTGAGTAAATTTATATGAAATTTTTAACTGATTTTTTTAAAATTAATGTATAACAAATATTTTTTTTTTTACTTGATATTTATCGTGAAGCTGTTTTTCAATTTTCATGTTTGGCCTTTAACAGCATGGACCAAATATTAATCAACGGATCTACTTGTTCCATAATATGAGAATAATGAATCAAATAGTAGAATTTGGATTCTAAATTAATTTTTTTCAGTTTTAAATATAAATCATGATGTTATGATATCAAAATTTCAAGTAACTGTGGGCATTCGAATCCAATTGATGGAGCAGTAGTCAAATCAAGTATTTTTTTAAGTAAAATATATTATTTCCAAAATGCTGATTCTATAGGTACCAAATCACCTATCATAAAACCAAAACATCGTACAAAACACCATATTTCCGAAGCTGACATTTTACATATTGAGGGTTTGTTACTTTTTAATGATAGTTCAGCTATAAATGGTGGCCGATTATTAATTTCACTCGGACCATAACCAAAAAATTGAATTCTGTTATTTAAGGTTTTTTAAACTAAAATATTTAAATTCTAAAATAAAGTTTCTTAATATACTTGACATATCATAATTACATACACCTTCAAGTAAATCGTGCATTAAATCAATAAAATAGTTATAAACAACATGAAATGAATTAACATTATTACAAATGCATGGTTCAACAATTCCAGTTAGTGAAACATTTTTGGTATAACATCTACATTACATATAACCATCAATATTTCTCTGACAGAATTACGATTACCACTTTGAAATACAGAATAACGGAGAGCAGTCAAGCAATGCAATTCGTGCATCAAAAGATAAAGACAGTTAAACTGTAAAAGACCCATGTTCCGTATACCACATCAGCGTGGGGTGGAGACGACAATAATTCAACACAAAGAATTTATGGGAAACCCACAGATATATACTATGTAGAAAAATGTCATTGGCCATACCTGCACGAAATTTTCAGACACGCCTATATATATATATATATATATACTATCTGTAAGGAAATCCCATAATTGTTATTCCAACCATATAGTAATTACTCTACGATTTTAACATACTATTATTATAATTTCGACATATTTTATATAGCTATATTAACCTATAGTTAAAAATATAGTTTAAATAGTTTAAAAATACTTTACTCTAAATTAGAATTGTAGTAATCAAACTAAATAGTTAAATGTATCCCATAACTGTAACATTTACTTATTTTTACTAGTATTATTCAACTATTCCTGAATAGTATACACAACTATTAGTTGTAATGTCAGCACCTAAACAACTAGTTGCGGTAGCTACATAATAGTTGACCTAACTAAAAAATACTCAACTGTTAACTATTACAAATTTTTTTTTTCCGTGGGGCGGTGTCTGCTCGCGCAATGCTTTCCGCCCCGATGTAACTATGTATAGTATCAATGTTTAAATACGATTTGTCTATAAAAATAATAGTTATAATTTCAATTTTGACGTCAAACTTAAAGTGTTTCGTGACAATATCCGTACAAAATAATATCATAAATCCACAACGTCGCGATTATTTGATAGTTAAAAATTGTATATTTTCAATAGCGTTTCAGTACTTGTAGAGATATTGCTCTCGTAACGTGATCCCTGGTTTTAAATTCGGTCGCCTGCTCGTATGAGGGGGGCCTTTGTACACGCCGAAAGAATACGTACCGATGATAATTCTTTGGAAACGGTTCGTTACTATATTTCATACGGGATCGGACCCTGCACTCTGTTGTTGTATTGTACACGTAAAACAAAACGTCTGTTAGTGTGTAATATGTGTACATCTCGGAATACATTGTATGTTTAACATGTTTTTAATCGAAAAAAAAAAAAAGAATAAGTTATGAATTTAACATTGGTTTAAAATCATTAGTAGTATTTAACCCTTTTAACTACCTTTTGTCATTGTTGTTGTTTTATAAAATAATAATGGTTTTCACGTGTAAACGGTGTACATATAAACGGCGTGCACGAGGAATACACACTTAGTTCTACACTCCTACATTCACTAGCGTACATATATATATATATACTAACTGTATATAACATTACGTATAAACGTATTTAGTTTATTGTTTACTGTTAAATGGTTAGTTTTTCTGCAATAAAATTAGAATGCGATAAACAATTTGATTTGAATTACTTAAACGCCGAAAAAATAAAATAAAATGATTCGATGAAAAACACGTTTTCAATTAAAACTGCAACTATTTTCGTTTAAACAATACGATTTTGTCACTTTTATATTCAAACCGTTCTCGTGTGTGTGTGTGTGTGTGTATAAATTACATATCAACCACATTGAGCAATTTTATTTCTCAGTCAATGGTTGAAGTAATTAAAAACTGTTGTGTCGCCACACTCTGTGCTATTAATAACACTACTATATTGATGGTCATCGGGATCGCAGTCGACGTATTTATTATTTTTATTTTTACTGCCGCCGTGTATGGCATGACGTACTAGATATAAACTTCTATGGTCGTGGAAGAGAACATCGTAAGACTCATTGATGGACGACACGAAGGGCCGGATATAATACGAAATATACATGTACAGTGTGATTTTTTAAGCACACGATCACCCATTATCGTGGTTAATTTATGCATTTTTATTAGTAGACAGTTGATGGATAATTTAAGGTTATACAAAAATACTTAGATTTATTATGCATCGTAAGGAGTACCCCGGGGCAACATGAACTTTTTTTTCTTGAAATGGTAACACCATTTTTTTTTTACGCGCAAATAATTAATATGTTAATTTTTCTCAAACACTTGGTAGTAACTTAGTCGAAATCCTGATCAGAACTTCGTGCTATTAACTAGTGCATTTTTCACAAATAACGATTTGAAAAAATACACAATTTAAGCACACAAATAAGGTGAGTGCACTATATATTCACTCTGTATACGTAGATACCTGTGTACAACACTCGTAACACGAACACGTCATTATGTGTATCGTCTCGTTGACTACAAAAAGTCTCGGAAATACATCACTACGGTACCACGGAATTATCATTGAAAATACATCACCGCCACTTGTGCTTCACGACGTCACTGCTCGGATCAATTTTTCAATGAACCCTTTTTTTTCATTTTAACTCACGTTAAAGGGGACGGTTTTACGAATAGATTGCGCTACGAGTTTGTTCCAAAAATAATCGTAACCTGTAAAATTATTCACAGCGTCACCCTGGCCGATATGGTGTAACCGTCGAACACCTTCTCGGCTTTGTTCGGTGTTTACCGAAAACAATCAAACAATAAATCACGGCCGAGCCGCCGTCGCAGGATGTGTGAACCTGCACGGAACAACTACGGATGGTTAAAAACAACGTGTCCATGTTTGGAGAAATCGTACACGACTTGAATCAATAATGTTGCTAGGGACGCACTGCAATATATCGGTGTAGTCATTATCCGCTCCCATCTACGACACTATTGCTCCGGTTCATTTTTAAAGCCATGCGATTACGAAACGGCTAGCTGATTGTGTAACATAACGATACTATTGTTAATAATATTATTATTATTATTATTTGTATTAATAGTATAACGTAATATTATAATTACCATTGCGATGCGCGTTGTTGATTCAACATGATGATTAGACGTCAATTTACAGTTTTAATGAGCTCCAACGCTTGTCAAAAATCATATAAAAACCAAACGTTTTAAACATCTATAGAAGTAAAAAAAAAACTGTAAGGGTTGGGCCATTGTTTTTGGATACCTGTTGTTTAAAAATATATAAAACGATTCTTTTAAGATTGATTAGTTTTGATTTTTATTCAATTACATCATCATAAATGTATGTTTACATATTTGAAATAACTTGATTGAAGAGTTCCACCGAAATTTGAACGTTGATTTTGAGTTAAAAAGTATAAGCGGTCACTCGATACCTGGAGAACCCGAAAAAAAATAGAAAAAAACGATAATCCACCATCTCGATTACAATAGTCAACGATACATTATACATATTAAGGCTGATATTCGGATCAACTTTTTGTACGTAACAGATTTTATTGTGTTGGTGGGAGGAGAGTCAATTTTCTTTTGGCTACAAGTGATAGCATCTTTTCTTACATAAGAAACGATATTTTTTTTGTGGCTTGGTGTACGTAATAAACATGTTACATTTCGTTGAGATAACAATACAGCATGTACATCGAACAAAGGCCGTAGCCACATCATTGTACACGTGTTTTAGAATATTTACATTGATACGGCATTTGTATATATACGTGTGCGACGAAGTGTTTTTGATACATAATCAATCAACAACTTATTGCGTTCAACGGATACTAAACGGATAACGTTAACAACAGCTCGGAATGCTTTAGCACGTTATTGTACTTAATCCATGCCACCGTCGCCGTTGTTTAACTATTTAACCGATTTTGGATATCATTAGCAATGCTACGCGTTAAATTCAGTCAAACTATCGCACACGGCCTTTATTCGGGAGTTGTCTATTGCACACGAGAACGATCTAACGTGTAGTACGCACATACCCGTAATAACATTAATGTTAGTCTCCCGCAGGACGAACTATTAACTGTTTATCCACTTACGAATTATAAATAACCGTGTTGTTACATAGGTACCCAACACGAGCTCTCGTACACGTAACGTGCGTTACATGATGTGTGATTGTATACGAACGGTACGATATTATAATTATTATTATTGTTGTAATTATTGCAACTACTGTTGTCGAACCACGTAATACGTTGACAATAACCACCAGAACTTTTAATTAATGTACAAGGAACGAACGGTGTACGTTTTATTCCCATTCGCCGTCAAAAACCATAATTGATTTTTCTTTTATCAGTCTTGCAAACACGTTTAAAACCGACAAAAAGAAGAACAAAATTAAAGTTTTTAACCGTTTGTTAACGTTTTTAAGTTGATTAATCATAATACATTTTATAATGAATAAAATGACCAATTCGTTATTCTTACTGGTAAATATAATGAACTATGTTTGAGATGTATTTGGATTTTTATTATTACATATGATACGCACAGCGGTCTTATAATATATTTTAAAAGTATCTTTTTTTTTATTTTATTCGCAGATATGAAATACTTGTATTCTGCCATTTATGTTCGTAGAAATAAAATGGGACTTCGTTTTATAAAGAATAAGTCGCGAAATGATTTATTATTTTGTTTCTCGCACAAACTATATCAAAAATATATTTATTTAGAATGATCTGACATCATGTCATCACGGGGCTATACGACTGGGTTCATGAATTTGAAATTGTTTCAAATCGAAAACAGAAAGCGCATGTACATTGTGAGCACACTAATAAAACAATTTGTAGAGAAACGATTAATGGAGTTTTTTTTTTTTTTTGTATTATTGCTATCTAATAATATTTCAATAATATTTCAAGAAAACACGGTTGTCTAACGTAGAGTTTAATATTATTTCTTCTCGATGCAATAGTTTTGTTTTTTCGTTTTCTTTCAAACAATTGCTTTAAAACCCTCGATCGTATTTCAGACGAAGTCGCACACTCAGCGAGAATAGGAAAAAATAAATATATTGTAAAATTATGTGATGAGGTTTCTTGCGAGATCAACATGATAAAGGACCGTCGTGGAGACCACATTATCTTAAACTTTCGGTTTTCGTACGAAATAATATACGATAAGCACTTTTATGAAAACTTTGAAACTCAACAAACAATGCCGCACAGTCATTTTTGTCGCCCAAAAGAGTGAGGGAGAGAAAGAAAGAGAGAAAAGGAAAATAAGAACAACGAAATTAACATGCGTTGTTGCCTATAAAGATCAAGGAAGCCGGTACAAAAGCAGAGCAGAGAGGCCGGAATGAACGGCGACGAATGGTTATTCTGCTGTTACGGTTTATGTGCGCGTATTGTTTGGACACAGTTCAATTCGCAGACAGTCGAGTAAAAGATTATCCGTGCTAATGTTGAATAACGCGATGACTTTTGAAAGCGTATTGCACGGACTGCGTACAAGACGACGCTCCGGTAGTTGAACAACACTAATTCGTAATTAGATAAGCGCGTCGTACACGTGAAAAACAAAACCAAAACGTTACAAGTGTAAAACGCAATGTACGCTTTCGGTGAAATCCATTAAACAATTATTGTCTTAATCCGATGTAACTTTTTCAACTTTTCGCAACTCAATAATTTCCGCCGGAGCGTCCGCAATAACTTATATTTAAAAGTGTATCACTGTTCGAGTAAATACAGAGATTTGTTTTTTATTATTCGACACGGACACAAACTATAAAGCGTACGATCATGTCAAATCGTTCACTTCCAACAGTCCGATATTGTTTCGCTGTTTGTTATCACGTCCGACGCGTGTTGTACGGTCCGGTCTTTTGAATTGTAAAGTTTTATCGACGTTCGTCCGTTACAAAAAGTTTATTAATATTATTGAAAACGTGTAGTATGTTTTCTGTCCAGTGTTTTATAATTTATTATTTAATTTGCCTCATTTTCAGATTCGATATGGGAAGAGAAATAATCTTAAATTTAACCTTAACTACGTGACAAAATATTCAAAATTATTGGTTTAAATACGCAACTATGGGTGAATATTATGAAACTCAATCGACACGGTTTTCATGAATTTATATCGAATACCATTACAATAATGTTTTCGTGAACGAGGTTTGAACGATTCAATACAATTATATCGAAAAATCGAATAGTTTTGATTAGTCTTAGTGTAGTACGAGGAGTTTTCCATGAAACACAATGATCGTTTGACATGCGTTTGTTTGTGAATTAATTAATATTACGGCAACACAACTTTAGTTTTCAACGCGCACTCATAGGTGCATTTATCAAAATCAAACGAACACAATGTAGATTAAGATCTGAATATCATTATTATAATATTTTTAATTTAATGCGGAATTGGAGTAATTGAAAAACTTAAAATTGAATATTACATCACGTGGCGCATGTTTTCTATACCGACTGCCAAGACTACAAAACTTTACGTTTTAATATGCATAATTATTACGATCGGAATAATGTTTTTTTTTATCGGTCGCATTACAATTAATTCGAGTAGCTGACTAAGTTTTAGTTAATCCAATTCACGATTATAATATTGAAATACGTACACGAATTATATTGTTATTCGCGTGGTTTGCATGTGTGGCCACTGGTTATGACATCGGTAATGTATCAAAGCAGTAGTTGTAATTGTTACGATAAACAGAAACCATCATGGGGTTCTTAATTGAACGGCACGACGACAGCAGCATTCGCATGTTCAACTATTGTTATTATAGGCACGCCGATTTTATTGCCGTTTAGACTGCGTGCGTGAATATCGCTTCGAGCTCGGTATTATACCGCGTGCAAATGGTAGTTCGGATCGCACTAACAAACGAGCGCGTAAAACGTCCGTTCGTACGGATACTAAACATAAATTGAATTTCGTGTATCGATTCGCGGTCATGAAAAACCGCGACAAATAAAAAAACACACCTCGGACTGGCCGAATAGTTTTCGGAGCGTAATGGCTTATGGATGCGCGACACGACAACGAATCGCCGACCAACATTAACGTGCCGTCCCCGGAAGCGAACACACCTGGCACGTGAAATACGTCCAACATTGTATTTTTGTTTCTTCCCTAGTACAGATATATCTGATACGAGTACGTAATTCGACCCGCAAAGAAAAATTACATGATCAGGACTTTTAACCAGGACTCAGGGTGGTGACCTGTTTCGATTAGAACAGTACGTTCTTCGGAATACCGTTCATACACAAACTCGTCAAGTATACGTGCGTATAAATAAAATACGTGAACATTGATTTTGTGTTTATATTTTTTGGTAACGGTCCAAAAATAAAAAAATTAAATTGAAATACTTAAATATTGAATTGACATTTCAAGGAGTTAATCGTTCGAGTTGCTAGAGAAAGTGTTTCAAAAGATCAAAAAATGTTAGTTTAAAAATAAAATTTCGTTAACTTAAGCAACTCTTTAAGGTGCTGTAGTTCACTTCTTTTTTTTTACACCTGAGGAGCTGTATAGTTCGCTCGCAGTACTTAATCCACTTGTTGTACATTATTTATTAAGTTATTAAAAATATTACTCTTGGGAAGCAACAACTCTACAGTGTTGGGTTTCAATGCTCTAAAGTCGGCATAACGATGAATTAGGACGTATACGTTTATTATATTTATTTTCCAAACGAAAATGACGTATTTAACGTGCTAAAACTTTACATAGAAGGTGTACAATGTACACAAATGATGTACACAACAATGAATAGTTATAAAGTAAGATCAAAGAAACGGAAAACGTATACTGTGATTTACATCATGGGTAGAAAAAAATTACCAACACATACCATTTCAACATGGTTTGTCTTTTTTTTTTTAATTATTAAGAATTACGAAATAGTGTTGTCGATATGGTTTTTCCCTTGAAAACACTTTTACTTGATACATTCTTTGTAAAATATGATATCTGAATTGACCGATTTGGTATCTATAACAATTATTTGCAATAAAAACAAATTAACAAAAAAAAAAAAAAAGGTATTAAAAGTGATATACTTTGTAAGTATACAAATTACTTTGTAATACATTTTGTTAAACTTGAATTATTTTAGATTAATATTAAGATTGAAATTCAGATTTTCATATAAAATTCATGTTTTAAAGAAATTTTCAATTGCAACATTTGAACAAACTCATTTTGCTAAATTATTATATGTAAACATGGACGATTCAAACTATAATATTTAATTTACGGTATTTAATTGAAGAACACCAATTAAATTTGATTTCAGAGTATTTAAATTTTATAAGTATATTTCGTAAAAATTATTTGTAAAAAAAAGATCAGAACTGGTGTAATACTTTCTTGTTATTAAAATATAATTTAACATAAGTAATTATATTCTCATCTTAATCAGAATATTTAATTACAACAAAAACGTTTAATGTTCAGGCTAATTTAATTATTTAAAAAAAAAATACTTGGACTCTCATTTTTTTACTTAAATTTATATTTCTTTTGGTTCGAATAATATAATTGTAATTTAACAATCTTAATCATGAATAAATATGCATATATTTTCAAATCCATACTACTTACATCTATAAGTTTATAAAAGATTTACAATTAATGTAATTAACATTATCCGACGTTGAATTTATTTAAATTCGTTTCACTTGGATCTGTATTAATTACATAAGTGACTTACTGATAATCCACTAATACAAAAGACAAGAATTTAGCTTTTAGAACAGATAAACTTAAAAGTTTATATTTTCACTAAATATTTGAATACATAAAAAAGTTTCAATGATAAGTAGTTTTACCCAAAAAAAAAAAAAAAAAAAAAATGATTAAATACAATTTTCAAAAAAAAAACCATTTTTACAAAAAAGTTATTATTACTTTGTATTATGTTGTTTATACGAGCACTAAACCAAACTACAAAAAAAAAAAAAAAATTATGTTACTAAGTAATTTCTTTTGATAACACATACTGGTATTATATAATAGTAAACGTTGTTTTTTAAACATTCTACTAATTTAATTACTATGCAATAGAACATAAAAGCTTGTAAAAGCATTTTGTAAACATAAACATTTTCTTACTACATAAATAATTAAAATTAACCATGTGTACATTATTAAATGCTCACCTATATCATACTTAATGGAAATTAAATATTTAAACATTTAGTATATATTTTACGAAATATGATAACCAGACTGACTATCATGGCGATCGCATTAACTGTTACTTACACGATAATTTTTAAATTTTTATAATAAGAAATTGAATAAAATTAATTATGACTGTTACTTGATTATATATTTATATACATAAATAAAGTTTTTTTTTATTACATAATTTATGAGCTTATATATTATTTATTAAAAATTTTATTCAAACATTTAAATCTAAGATTAAATTAGCAGAATTTAATATTTATAAATTTAGAATTGGGGCACAACTGCACATGTTATGTAAAATTATTAATCCTCAGTTTTAAGTTAAAATCGTGTGTACTCAAGTTTACGGAAGGCAAGGAACATAATTTTAATTTATCGGTAGAACAAATACGGTAAGTTATACACTTTATTAATACATTGAGAATACTAAATATTATCATATAACGCCATTTTGGATTTAAATCAGTATTTAACCTTGATTAAAAATCGAATAATCAAAAATAAAACCATTTAAACTTCCTCTATACTATAATATAAAGTAAAAAATATAACGTTCACACATTTTTACACATCAGAACATTTGTAACATGGTTTTAAAATCTACACCCATTTATTTGAAAATATTTATGGACATTTACCGTCATTCGAATTTTATCTACTTTGCGTTTAGTTTTATTTGAAAAATCCTGATGTTTTAGATAGGAAACAATTGCCGCACATATTTTACAGTCGTATCATTAAAAATGATCTTTTGTTACGTGCACCAGTATCTCTAAATTAACCAAAGCGAGTTTATTAAAAATTCTTAGTATTCAAAAATATAAATAAGATTCTTGTTTTGTTATGGTTTCTAAAATATTTATGAAATTTTTTCCATGTCAAAATAAACAAATTTGTTATTATTATAGCATAGTAAGCTATTATATTTTAAAATTATATCCAGAAATGTGCAAACATATATTATAGATACTTATTTATATTTATACTTTTGTATAGATATAAACTTATATATATATAAAGTTATATTGATATTATATGGGTTGGATTAGCTATAAATTATTTAGGTATTGAATGTACAGCTCAAGTTTAACTTTATTTTTTATTATTTTTTTTTTTTGAAACTGTTAAAGATTATTAGTTTATAATTTAATTTTACAAAACAACTAACAATCTTTTACTTTATTGACCATTTGTTTTATTTTATTTTTTTTTTTTTTACACTAATTAGTTTGTTTTTAAAATTACAAATTATTGTTTTTATAATAAACACTTAAACATGGATGAAACAAAATAAAAATTGTTGACTATAATTATTTCAATGATTTTGGATGTGAAAACGGTCTTATTCGATATTCAGATTTTTCCGCTTGGGCAGTGAATATTTCCAAGCGTTACCTTTTTCGCGTAACGGCCAATACCTATTATATTATTCAAAGGAAAGATGGTTTTTATGACAGCTATATCTGAATATATATGTATTCAGTGCTACTGAACCGATTTGCATGTTTTTTTTTTTTTTAACGTGAGTACTTTGTGTGCAGATGACTAATCTATTGAGAAAAGTTCAACAATTCAATTAATTAAATAGTTATTAAAAATATTAAGTTTTTCCTTGTATATGATATTGGTACAAATCAGTGATATGGAGAGGGAAGTTTGGTTGGCCATCTGACCACCCATCGCATTACTCGACTAGACAAAGATAGAATGGCATAGAATGAATTATCTCTTTGAACAAATATGGTTCTTAAAAACGTTCAATACCACAAATAAAAATAATAAAAAAAAAAGCACGTGAAAGCGTGTAATTTAAATGAATATTTACTTCATATTTTATACAATAAATCCATATCTTTAAGCTCATAAATATGTTTCCACGCGTTCCGAGGGTCGCCCGTGACATTTTCCGGTTGTTTTTTTTACGTATTCGATTTTTTATATCTATTCGGTACATTCAGAAGCACCGTCAATACGAATATCTCAATAAAACTATATCTATATTAGCATAACGATCCCGAAGAGTAATGATTATTAAAAGTACAAGGCGTGGAAATGTTTTATTTATTTTAACCGAACTGTATGGTAGATAGTAGTGATAGGCATATCCGGATTTCATAGATTATCCGAACTATTCGGATTATTCAATTCAATTTTTCTATTCAACAACAAATACTATTCCTAAAATATATCTTCACATGATGCTTTATAATTACTTAAAGATAATTTTTATTAGATAATTGTATGAACACTTGTCCGTGTAAATAATTACATCGATAACAATTATTATTGTATTATTTTTATATTGTATTGTAGTATAAATTCAACTTATCTTCAGAAAATTTTATTTAATAACCATTCAAAGGTTATGCAGTTAAGATAAGGTAAATGGGTCATGTTATCGCTGTTAGTCATAGAGGTATAAAGTAAACCCCAAAATGTAATAAATTGTAATTTTGGTAACTAATAATACATTAGAAAAACTGTTGAAATCATGATAAGTAAATTGAAATTCATAAAATATAATATTAATCTGTTGTTACAATAAAATATATAATGTATTTTACTAGAAATTAAAAATAATTGTATGTTATATAAAAAGCAAATTCAGAAATCCGGATAATCGGGATACTTCGGCAAATCCGGATGAGAATTTGATTCAAATCCGGATTTGAATATCCGAATATGTGGCTAATTCAGATATTCGGATTTCAGGTCCATTCCTAGTAGATAGTAACGTGGATTAGTATTCTTAATAATTCTAATATCCTACCACGTGGATAAGGCAATCGTTTCCACGGTGATCAGAATTAAATATTAATCCGTAGCCACTAGCTTCGTTCCGGCGGAAACAAATCCGATTTACATAGGACAACAACGATAAAAATAATAAGCATGGTAACGACCGGGAAACCTTTTCCGCTCTGCCGGAATCCAATAATAATTAATCAACGTATGTATGTTAAGCAAACAGCACTCACGGACTGCTGTGGGTCTGAGGTAAAGAACTGTACCGGCCACGTAATGCACGTACAATGTTTACATTGGACGGGCGACGACGGATTTACTGAGTTCAGTCGCAAAGTTTCGGCCGGTCCGTCGTTTACTTTGGAAGGTTCAAAGAGATTCGCAGATGAAAACTGAGTTTCGAAAAAATACACGTGGCACGGTGCCGCCCGGGGGGGCAAGTACAGTTGGACCGTTACCAAAGCGCAGTTCTCTTGAACCCCACACGCACGCGCGAATACGAATATTATAATATTGTACACGTGGATATCGCTCGTGTTATGTGTACACAACGGTTGCAATAAAACGTTGTTTGGAATCGTTTTCGCGGTACGAACAGAAGGGGAAAAACGTATTTTTTCCACTTTTATGTTGATGAAAAGAAGAAAAAAAAACAGCGAATTTCACCACGAAGTGGACCCCACGAGAAAAAAATTTGATGACCCCAATACGGTGTTCGTTCGTGTACGAACGCGTTATTCCGTGAATTGGACCCTGAGAATTTGTCCGAACACTTTAACTATGTCTTTCAGAACCGTCAGCGAAAGGGTTTTCCTCGTAGAGCTGTGAATTGCAAATCATAACGACACCACTCGACCAATTCAAGGAATATTTACGTAGAAATGGATACCGTGCTACGGTCCTTGTTTTCGAAAATCAACAGTTTCTTCTTCGATCCTTAACGGTGTGTTATCGATTACATGTTTTATGATCAATAATAACACTTGAAAGTGCATTTTTCAACTGGTGTGACACTTGCTTAAACATTTTCATTCGCTGTATTTCACCCTGCATTATATAATGTGTATATCCGCACAGTGGCGTGATTGAAGGGTCTCAGAAGTATTGGTATATGACCCCTAAAATATTTAAATATACGGTTTTTTTGTGAATGAAAATATTTAAATAATTAATTATTTACTTATGAAAGGAAACGTTCGAGGATGACAAAATTGAAAATATGTTCTATCAACAGTCTATCAATGAGAATCATATTAAATACAGTATATTATCATAGTTTAAATAAAATTTTTAAATCAATAAGTAAAAAATATATGTTTAAGTATAAAATTAAATAACTAATGTGTCCAATACTATTAAGTATAAACTTCATTTAATTTTCCTGCAAGCTGCAATGTATGGTAAAGTTTTGATTGTTTGAAAATGATTGGAAAGTATCAACGAGCAAACATTTGTAGGCTTTATGACTTAGGCCCTACAAATGGTTTATACGTGAAAATAAATGTTGCATAAGTCCAAAGGTGTTGTCAGGAATTTTGTCAAGGATGATGCTTGATGCGTAGTATAAATGCTAATTTCTAAATAATTCTTAAATTTTTTTTAAGTAGGAATATTTTTACAAATTATATGACAACACAAAGTTATTTAAATTTTTTTTTGGCGGCCACATGTAATGTGGGCTACTTGAAAATTCTATAGTGATAATAATAGACTGCTTTCTACATTTTTAAGTTGTATTATTTTTTTTTTTTTTAAGCTAAGAGATGCAAGTGCTCGTGGCATCCATATTAAAGTCATAAGGTTATAAATCATAGTTGTAATATTACATTGTTTAAAAAATAAAACAATCGGGGATGGGGTGTATATATGTATACGTATAATTATTTATTATTCCTCCACTGATTAAAATACAGCACACGCGTACATGTACAAAACGGTATATTATATTATTTCTGAGACACTGTACGCCGCGGTTCTGCGCGAATTACGTGCACCGAACTCTCCCGATGTTTCCGGTTGACAAACTTTAGTTATGACCATGCCACAGATTTCGGTACCTAACAAAGTTCTGCTCCCGTACACGATATTCGCCAAACGACTGCACTGCAGTAAACTTGTTTAGTACTTGGCTTTAAGCGTATTAAAAAGAAAAGAAATAACCTATAACTTCCGGCTAGACGATTTACGGACAACAGCACGCGCACGTGCTATTCACAAATAAGAAAACCGACGTTTTACCATATCATTATTATTATTTTTACTATCCAACATCTAAAAAACCAGGTTTCAGTCTTCCTAGACGAATTCGGGTGACTTCTGAATCGCTGGCAGACCCGTAGATGCAATCACATAATACACGAATGAAAACTACGTACTATTTCTTCCCATGACTGTGGATACCATATGCAAACAATCCCTCGTATAGCGACTGAATGCCTGATCCGCGCATTCAAAGGCACTCTAAATGATATACATACAGCTAATAGGGATTTAATAGATTGGATACGAAATCAGGACATTAAATTATAATCTATAATTTCAAATAACTCCCAGTTGTAATAGTTACCATTTGTCTTACTGAGTGCTTAATATCACTGTTAACATAATCTCGTATTGTATAGTTTAGTATAGTTTAGCTTATATTTATTATTATTTTGTTTTATTCTATTTTATGTTATTCTATTTAGTATATTTGTTAATAATTATAAGTTTGAATTTGTTGATCTACTCTGTCATACGAAATAAAAAATTAAAAAATATATAGCATTTTTATCATCATCGTACAACTGTTACAGACAACAACGCGAAAACAAATGTCGAGAGCAAGACGAGTGATACTAAAGAGTGATGATAATGATATTTTGCCATTGTTATACGAATACTTGACCGAAATAAAAAAATATCGTTTAAATATACTTTTGAACCGTATTTTAAATTATATTAAATTATTCACAACACGAAATCAACGGATGTTAATTATTCGAATGATATTATCATATCATTGATTGAGATTCTTCGCAGTAAAAATATACTGATTATTGTTATAACATATATTATTAAGTTATACGATAACTGTAAACATATAATAGTAAAAATAATAGTTCTACCTCCTCATACGATAGTATAATGTAGTTAATAAAAATTTGAATTGGCAACAGTGCATCAACTCAGATAAACCTTATAAAATACAAGAATTATTGTTTTGAAATCCGTTTAATTTCCGCTTATTATTTTTCGTATTATTTACTAATCAAGATGTAATGATAATGGTTTGAATTTTTTAACAATAGAATAGTGTTTTGAAATCGAATATAAAATAATTTTTTCTAGTTGGTCACGTAGGACATATACTTTATTTGTTTTGCTTTCTTTGGTCGAGGATATTGACGTATTATCACTGTTTTTGTTTCATAATTTTAAATCATTCCATTTACCTAACACTGGTCATAAAATTGTTAAAACATAGTACTATTGAGCTATTGCTTAATGGCAATTTTCTGGAAATCTATTGAAAACGATACAATTATTGTGATTCTAACAAAGCACCATTCATATTTAATTCCCCGTTTGTCGGTAGGACTACGAGAAACTTTTAGTGCCTTGTACCGCCACAAAAGTCAAATAGTATTAATCGAAAATAACACATACCATTGTTGATAATTTCCGATAGTTCCGATGAAAATAAAACATTAGTACTACGCTCCAATGGATAATTTCAGTTTAACTGGTTTTTTAGTTTTTTATGCAGTGAATTTTTTCTAATTATCATTATTTGTCTGCATTTTATGGTAGGTTTATTTTTTAAATTAAATTAAGAAGCTAAATAAATATTTAACTTTCGCAAAAATATAATTCATGTTAAACTAGCAAAGTTTCGGTTACATAGTAAAATAGAGTTTAATATCCTTAATAATTCTGTTAATTTTTATTTTATAATAATAATAAATGGATATTTAGTTAGAAAATAAAAATACAATTGATATTAAATACAGCCCAGTGAACAGTGAACCAACGAATAAAATATCTTAATTTTGTTATTTTTCTAACGCTCTTATTTTATAATTTTTGTTTATGCATTTTTGACCATAAAACTAAAAAAAAAAAAAAACAAATACAATAAATAATTGTTAAACCAATGCTTCCTCATTTTGATTGATACCCAAAGTATTCGATTTTTAGCTAGATGATATTTTTCTTTACCAAACGTAGTTTAGTGGCTAAGATAATTTTATCAAGATAAAAGGTAAAAAATAATGTTATCGCAATAGAATATAGCATTGCATAAGAATCATATTCTTGGTAAAAAATACCTATATGACCATATTATTGCCAGGATTCATACTAAATTGAGCTGCTGAAAGTTCTGTTGGGGAATGTTGTTCAAGAAATATTTACTTTAACATAAAATAAAATTAATAACCATACTTTTTCCTGCGTTTTATATTATGGTGTAATTCGTTTCGCTTAAATTAGTGAACTACAGGATACACATGTTTCGAGGATCTTTGGTATAGCTGGTTTAAACTGCATAGTGTATATATGTAAACCAAAGAGTAAAAATATGAATTAAAACTGTCATTAGGAAAAATCAATGATTTCATCTGAAATTACTGTAGTGTAAACAATAAATTTCATTTATATCCTCAAAAATGTCTACTTGTAGATCAAAGTAAAATAAAAATAGTAAAAAAAGAAAAAAATCAATGTAGAAAGGTTTTGTCTCCATGAAAGTTATGTCGGAGCATTGCATCCCTTTGCACTACATTTAATCCAGATCATTTTCCCTTGAATGCTCACTGTACCACAAACCCTTTATTAATGGTCTCGTAGTTCGTTGACTCTCATCTTACATAATTTAGAATTGGTCTTTATATTAGGCGACATAAAAATAATTGTATTTCTGTTGCTGGTACACCATGTTGTATGCATATCGAATACGTATTAAGCAGGTTTATTGTATCACGCGGTCATCAGAAAGCCTTTGAATTTTAATCATTCACCATTGTTACATTTCTCGGCTCCCGCGTTTACGCGTAACGTGTATTTTCTCTCGACCCTCAATGAACTCTAACGTTAATTAATTCCCATACCAAACGTTTTTGTTCGCTAAATAAATTCTTGTTTTCATCTGTCCATAAAGCAGCGACAAAGCTATTCGACTCCCATGCATTCGAAAGACGAAACTATAATATTTTTCTCGATCAATGTTGACGAAAAAACGATTTATTTTTCTTGAAATACCAGTAGTGGAAACCACTTACAACTCATTGATGTTGTTTGCGGCAGAAAAAAGTAAACCGCGCATACGTATCAATGTACGCGCATGGTATTTCGATCGGAAAAAGATCGAAACCGCGGTGTAAAACGCATTGATTTTTCGTGTTACGATTATTTATGTGGACTATTTAAAATTCATCTAATCCGAACTCAAGTTTCAATACATTTATGTAGTTGCAAAGGAAATCTCTCACAAAAGCAAATTATAAATGAACCGGTGACACGTATTTTCCCTCGTGAATAATACATTATTATTTAAGAGCATTGAATATACTGTTATACTAGACAATGTTTTGCTTAATTCGTAAGAACACGAATGTATAAAAATGATATTATTTGATTAATCAATCAAATTATAGCTATAAAAATAATCTGTAGTAAGGATTTAGGTAATAGAAAATACTGTGTTAAACAATTTTAATCGATACAAATAAAAAAACAAAATCTGTTTAGCAACGAATTGAATTCAATTTTATTTTATTTTATTTATTTATTTTTTTTTGTCGTAAATAAAGAGTATTTGTTTGGTGTAAATCGACTTCGATATAGAGGAAAAATAAAACAAAATGTATTTGTTCGTGTCATTAGAAACGTTAATGTATTTAAATGGTATTCGGTGTATTTCATATTGAATACGCTGCACAAAATAGCTTTAGAGACACAGTATCGGTATAACGGATTTAGAGATTAATTCGCTCTGTTATTAGTTATTGCATTACAGTCTATAAATAGCATCAGATATGATTATAATATGTGCATACCATTGCTAGCGATCGGTATTGATTGTGTAAAAAATAAATAAAATACAACGCTATTTCAACGAGCGTTGCATTTGCTTGTTTTTGCAGTCCTAAATGTTTACCACTTGGACCATTATCTATCTTATTAGAACATCTTCGAATCAAAAATGAATGAATAATTATACAATCAATACCATCTCAACCACGAATTCCAGTTACGAATACTAGTTCGGTTTCGCTAATACTCACGCGCCACTGATATTATTTTTAATGTCAACCCGCCGGTAACTATTCATTGTGATAACTATACCGCGAATGGGCAATGAAATAAAGTTTCTGTTTAACACTGTCTATGAAATTTTGCTATTCATGTCTATCCAATTATTCCACTTCTAACATTTGATCAAAACATAATTTTCTATTATTTAAATACCCAAGACAAAATTATTTCGATAGACATAGTTTTTCAACTCGAAAAATGATAAGGGGAAAAAATCATAATTTCTTGTTTCTTTTGAAAAATCTTCTTTTTACCATGTCATATTTTATGGTTAAAACTAATTCGTTCCTTATCATAAGATATTAAAGAACAGAATATATTTTTGATTTTTAAAAACTTTCCCATATTTTTGTATTTTAATCCTGGAAAGATTTATTTTTATTAAAATTATCAACAAAATGAACTCTTATACCAAACAAATTTTAAAATAGTGAAAATCATTTAATGTTTGAACAAAAGCATAAGAGTACTATCATCCAATAAATTTATAAGATTGATAGAATACTTTTACACTGCATGGTTTTTTCGGTTTCATAATTCGAATTATAAAGACACTCAACATTTTTAAAATGTTAATATTACATTTGTATTTTGTTCAGACTTTTCTAGGAAAATAATTTCAACATGGAATAAATTATGAACAACCACAATATATATATATGTATATAAAATCAATCTCAATTCAATATTTTTTTTAAATTCTTTATTGGTATTATTGTTCAATTATTAAAAACCTTTTTATATGAAATTGTACAACTAATACAATTGAGTCAATTCAATGTGAAATATTAACATGCACCTTGCTGTGGTTTATTTTTTATAAATAAAACTAAATCATTTATATATATAATAAAAAGCGTACTTTATATTTTTAGTGTCCAATACATTTATTTTTTAGAACGGCTGTGCTCAAATATATTAATGTTGTAGGATCATGAATAATAGTAACATCAAAAATGGTAAAGGTTTTTTCGATTTGGTTAAGATAAATAATATTAACTTTATATTAAGTTTTCAAGTTTTAAAACTCAAGACGATACGTTTTATTAAAATTAAAATATAAACAGTTTATTAATATCGTCGTCATTATTCAAGGAAACAATAATCGATTTTTCCATATTACAAACTTTTAGGGTTCGTTTTTTCTTGCTTGTTTTTCCTATCAAGAATTGTATACACTACACCAGTATTTATTTCAAACCTTCTATCCCGGTGAGTTATCCTATATTTACTAAAAAACTCTACCAAAAATATCATGAAGAAATTAGTATTATATGAGAATCCATAAGATAATTTTATGCGGTAGTTTATTGTTATATTTATTTTTCCATAATTAAACCTAAGAAAAAATTGAACCATATTAAATTTCATTTCAAAAATAGTTATTTTTGGTTTGATATCTTGAGAATTTTTTTAGAATTTTTAGAAGAGATTTATAAGTAAAATTAATTTACCATTTAACTGCGTGAAAAATACTCAAAGTATCTTTTGTCAAAGAATTATATTCTTATGAATGTTCAAGAGAATGATTTGTAAGGTAAAATCCGTGATGACTTAAAAATGTAAAGATTTTTCAGTTACAATCATATGAAATAGAATTCTTATTATTTATATTTTATATTATAATCAACTAACGCTTGGAATCTTTTTTTTTTTTATGGAAAGTTTATAGCTGCTTTTAAATTAAAATAAAATTATTAAAATGGGCATTCAGAATTGAGTATATATTCGTATATAAATTTGAACGTTATTAAATTATTTTTCAGTAAACTATAGTTGTTTTTAAAGTTTGATAATAAATATGCTTCTAAATGACTTTTTCATCTTTTTGATTCGTGGTTAACAAACTTTTGAAAATATATTTTTCTTCTATAGGTTACTGCTTATGTAATCAACATATTGTGAAATTATTTTATATCACGTTTAAAATATGTGTGTATGTCAATTTGTAAGATAAAACAAAATATTACATACCTACCTACATATTTAAAGTTCCCTTAAATGCTTATAGAAAAATATTGTTTGAGTTACAATTTACTTTTCGATTTTTAAATTATAGAAACCTTAGAAGAACATATTATTATTAAATGTTTATTCTTTTAAATCGAAACTACATATCAAATTTCAAGTTATGAGATAAAACATGAAATAGCGAAAGTTAAGCAACAAAATATCCTCGAAAATATATGCATTGTGCCCTATTTCATTATATCCATAATATACTAAAATAAATATATTATCATAATTTTAAACCTATAAAATTATTTTCTGAATTATAACAAAACGGTTGAAATAAATTTTGTTCAAAATCGTTCTGCTATTGACATAGTATTTTAACTATTTAGAAGCTTTTGAAGTTCCTAGATATTTTATCAAAATCTGCACAGAAATTTGAAAATTTCTAAACTACAGAAATTGTAGTTCATTTACAATAAAACTGTATGATTGATAAGAAGATTTCACGGACCGTCCAGAGAAAACTATTGGCATTGAAATGAACTTTTTGAATAATAATATTAAAGAAAAAGATCGCTTAGGTGTATAACCAGTGTTGAGACTTATCTAGGTAAATTATCTAATAACTTATTCAAGATAAAATTTTTACTTATCTAGATAATTGTCTGTATTCTTGCCAAGATTAGAGTTATTTTTATTCTTGTATGGAGACGAATCCAGCAAATCAGAGATCATCAAAATCGGCCCAGCCATTCTTGAGTTATTAATTCTGTAAATAATCTGACTTTATTTTATACATATAGGTTGTGTATTCATAATCATAATTCGTAAATTATTAATAAGTAATTATTTCTTGGTATGACATTTTGTTTGTGTTTCGGAAAAATATTTCTGGTATTTTTAAACTTAATTTCTCATTTTCCACGAAAGTTCCAAATATAGTAGGTATTTGATTTTAATATAAACATGTCACTCAACGCTGATTAGTTATTATTTTACTCTTGGAACCTGTAAAGTCGTAACTACTTAAATTATAATGAAAATCATCAAATTAATATTATATGGAAAACAATATTATTAACTTAAAATATTTTTTTATGTATACTGTATTCATCCCGATACGTACAGAGCAAATTTCATTTTTTTTTTTTTTTTTTTTTTTTTTTTGTAACATTTTAGTGATTGACTATCATTATATATTGTACATTTTATATAAATACTGCTTAATGGTTCACTACATTACTACAATAAACATTAAACAGCTAGATACCTATTGATAATAATGATTATAATTGAGTCTTCATAGATATTATTAGAATATGAAATATTGACCAAAAAATAACAATTTTTGAAAATATCTTTTTTTTTTTTATCTAGATAAAAATGAAATTCTCTTTTATCTTTATCTAGATGAATTCGGACATAATATCTTTAATCTTTATCTAGATAAATTTCCCATTATCTATTCCCAACACTGTGTATAATGCAAACCAGAGTAGAATATTATATTTAGTCACATTAAATAATCTTAAATCACATGTATGCTTCAAATAGTTCCATCGGTTCGGTCGATTAAAAATACGCGCATAACAGTTTCGTCAAAAGAATGAAAAAGCCAACGTATAGCCTTGAGAACGTGGTAGGTTTTTTAATTTAAAATGTCAAGATCTTCCTCGCGTGATATCAATGCATGTGCCATTCACGGTAAAATAAATGAAACCGCACTCGTTCATAAATGATTGTTATTAAAAACCATTTAAATTCGGAGTTGAGTGTAGAACTCTGATAAATACACGGAACCCGTATTCGTTCATGACGTTGAATTATATTGAATTCTTAGAATCACATCTGTGATAACACCATAAGTAACCGATAAATAATAAAATTCGTTTATTTGGAACCGTGGGGTACCAGTAGACAAATAGCCGTATAAAAAGGTCTATTTGAAAGTCAAGGCTTTACACATGATCCTAAGATTTCACACGATCATAGATGGTGGTTCATATAAAAGGATTTACTTTGGAAAAATAAGTATTAGTTTTTAATATTATTAATCCAAATATTTTGGTATCAAGAGTATATTAGTTTATTATTTAAAAATATTAATATTTTATTTTTTTCAGTTATCAATCAGTCATAAGTGCTTTAATAAAAAAAAAAAAAAAAAAAATGTATTCGGTATAGTAACGGTATTAGATCGTATATTTCACATCAGAAATTATGAAAAAACCAGATAATTTACATTTCTGTTTTTTTTTTAATTTTGGGTGAGATGAGGAATGTTCGAGATATTGAGTTATTGGTTTTAACTAACCTAACCATTACATGTTTTTTGTTACTATATACAAGATTTTGACTGGAAAAATTGATTTGATCATCACCAAAAAAAGTAAAATATATGGAAATAATTTTAGTTGATATCATGAGAAAATCCTGTTTTAAATCTCACGTCAGTTTTCTGAATGATTAAAAAAGAAGGAAAAAAATCGTAAATAACTCTAATTTCATTTAATTTTAACTGATAATTCTTTATCATCATAGCATATTATTTTTACACAAACTATTTTTATTTGTATCTGTGATATACATTTTGTACCTGAAGAATTTTTTCAACCATCACAATCATAAGAGATTGGAAAAGTTGACTTGTTACTTGGGAATGGCAGAATTGGGCACTTTTCAATTACAGTAATTGAATTACTTAAGTAATTTGTAATTTATAGTTAATTATTAAACATTTGTTTAACTAATAATTAAAAATAACTGAAATTTTTTTTAAAAAAAATTAAAAAAGCCGGAACTCTGAAATTTCACTAATAATACAAGATATTAAGAGTGATAATAATACTCTATTTATTATATTTCAATTATATTAATTTTTTAGATGCTATAGTTTCTGTTAACATTCGAGCAAACCCACATTTTTGTGACTCATCGATAACCAAAGAAACAGCATATAAGTATTGTATACATTTTATTTTATAATTTTACTCAAAAGTTTTTGATACTAAAATAAAAATAATTTATTAAACATAAGCTTATTAGAGAATTTTAGTAAATTTTTAATTATTCTCCGAAGTTCAACCAATCTTCTATAGATAATCATAAAATAGGTATTGAAATAAAACTAATATAATTTATTAATGATAAAAATAATATCCTACAATGCTTAAATAATTATCCAGTTATCTAGGAAATATCTTTGTTCGTCAAACTCCGTAGAAAGATATTTTTTATTTTTCGTGTTTTATAATGGCACCTTCCCATGTTAAAGGCTATTCGACTAGCAATTTGAAAATCATGTTTTTTTTAAAAAGGAAATTATAATTATAAAATGTGAAATTTATGTATAATTTAAATTTTATACACTTCTACTTATTATACTTACTTGTTAATTGTTTATTTAATTAACGTTTTAACTATAATATAAAAACTTCTTATTTACATTTTAATATTAATTTTATAATATTTATCTGCATTTTTATATTGTAATTTGTAAATAAATACTTCGATTTTGTGTAATTTTTAATTCGTAATTAATTACATTTTTTCGAATAACTTGCCCATCTCTAGAGAAAAGTAATTTTACGTTTTCTCCAATAATTTTCTAATAATTATGAAAAATAGATAAACAATTATACTATAAAAAACAATATTTACGGTTTCCTAGATATCAAAAAAATTTAATTTTCGTTTTAATCGTCACTTAAAATTAATATTTGTAGAGACTTGGCATTTTTACTCAATATTTTTATATTTGTGAATCGTATTTGATATATTTTTCAAAACATTTTTTTGCGCTACTTATAAATAACTGTAAAATTAAAATCTACAACTGAGCAATGTAAAAAAAAATGAGATTAATTTAAAAAAAAAATTGTATAAAATTTATATCGTACGATAAAAATTGTGGAAGTCCATTAAATTTTTTAGTTAAAAATTAATGAAATTCTCAATTTTTATACTTCAGGCTTTTTTCATAAGATTTTATTGATAAAAAATATAATTTATTGGAATATCTCAAAAATGTTTTTAAGGCATTTCAAAATGAAATATTGCCGAATTCTAATATTATATTTTACAAATTATTGCGTTGAAACATATTGTAGTATAGCCGTGGGATCAAAATAAAATACAACTTTTTAGAATAATCAACATTTACGTTAAACGCTGGTTAATATAATCGTAATAATAATAATGATGGTAAGGATCGATGGTTCGTGGTGGGATAGGAGCAGTTGGTGAGCAGTCAATCCTTAACCCGCATGGGGTCGAATATATAGTATATTCGGGTGACGGGGGAGATTTCCAGTGCGGGGTGTGTTTAAATTAGAGCCAAGGGTGGATATCGAACCGTGTCCGAAGGGGGTACAAGGAACTTGGTGGAAATTCGATTCGGCCAATGCTGGTTCATTTACTCGCCGCCTTCCGATCAACCGTCAACGATAGCCGTCGAGACGCGTGCGATCAATGGAAAATAATTAATTAAATATATAAATAAACATAATTGAATAATTATAATAATAATTATCGTCCCGGTTGTTCGTAGTAGTAATGAAATGGTAATATATGCAATAACATTAAAATCGGTGGAAATACGTTGTTGTATTGTTGTTGTTTCAGTGGAAACCGTCGTCGGTGAGAAGTGGCAGCGGATAAGTCGAGTGCGCGGCATGCACGTTGACGGCTCGATTAAGACAGCTACTGTTGCTGGAGGGTCGAAGCCGAATGAACGGGTGGGCGATGTGAAAACGAAGAGCCGTTGGCGGGCGGACGAGGACGAGGGATTCGAAGGATGATCGGCGGCGGCGGGAAGGACGTGAGAAAAGAAACGGGAAATAATATAATGTACGGGACGGGGTGGGGCAAGGACAATGTCTCGTCCACGGGCCGAAGCGCCCGTCATCGGACTCGGCCGCGAGAGCCGGCGGCTCGCAGTCCGCGACGCACTGGTTGATTCATACGTTTCGATGACGGTCCGTCTCTGCAGCGCTGCGCCGACCGTCGAACCACCGGTGGAGACTTCTTCACGACCAGCAGAGCAGTCCGCACAGTACTACTTATAGCAAGCCTGAACTGTTATCGTTAAATATTATTAAATCGTTTCCTTTTTTTTTACGGTTTCTACTCAACGTGCTGCGGGACTGGCGCTTTCGACAATACTACACACTTAATTATAATTTTATTTCCTTCGTCGTTATCACGCGTGCACGTGCGCTATCTCCCTCTCTCTATCTCTAGTAACATGTGAGTATATATTATATGTAATTTTAGTATTTTTGGACTCAATGGTTGACGTTTTTTTTTTTTTTTTTTTTTATATTAACACAACAGAAGTGCACGCGTGTTTGATCTCTCGGAATATGTTATACATGATATGTCTCAGGTTATGCGTTTGTTTCGCGATGACGTCGTTTTTCTTATTTTCATTTTTTTTTCCCATATTTTTTGTTCTTTTTTTATTACTATACGTACACGCGCCTTCCACGCATACCTCTTGCCGCCGCCGCCGCCGCCGCCGCCATCAATTTTTCTTTTGAGACGACTACCTATTGTTTTTACGAGGTTTTTTTCTTTTTACCCTACATTTTTACGGCCCTCGTATTTTTATTATTTTTTTTTCCCTAGCCCAAGCTTCAAACTTTTTTTACGACCGTGCGCAAAAAAAAAAAATAACAATAATTCCGAAAACCATCTGGTTAGCGATCTGGCCACTCCCAAACGACGTGCATCAAGCTCATTATGAAATCCATTAACATGGAAATCCATTGGTTTGCTCTGATTACGAGACGCACGATTTTTAACACATTTTATGTGATTTTAAGTTGTAAGATATTGTTCGGAATAGAAAAATAAACCATCAACAAAATGTTTCAAGAAACCAAAAGTATATGATGTGTTTGACTTTGTATGCGTGTATTTTTATGTTTCTACTTAATCCGTTTTAATCTTATTTTTTGGTTTTAATCCGTTTTCTGTTTTGGTCGTCTTCTTCGGGGGTATTCCGCTGCTTTTTCCAATCGTATACGTGTTAAGGTTTAGCAATACGGGTTCCATTAGATTCATCGTTAAACATTGTCATCTGGTAAATAGTCTGCACCGTTGGCTCATAGAAGGTCAATAAAGACATATGCCACAGTGCACATGACGTGATCAGAATTGATCGCGCTCACCGAATTCGAATACCGCTGTGTAATAATGTTATGCTTACCCATTCATGATTCGGAATTATACACGCGCAACTCATTTCCCGGTCCGGAATCGCAATGCGGAATATTATCTAACCGACCCCGGCCGCCGGATTCCTGTTACGTGTTGCTGGAATTATAAAATACCCGAGCTAATGTTAGTGTCCGACACATGTTATCATCGCACCGGCTTTAATTAAACTGCCTGTGGCCTATAATTTAATTTTCGAAATTGCTCGATTATAATTAACACGAATTTAAATTTGTTTAGTTTACTAAACGCGTACATACTGACGGGAAAACGCGTCCTGAGGCATTGGAAACGATTGTAGAGGTTGTAATTTTGCAAATTAGTACCGAGTCGATAAAAATATTTCGCTAGAACATGATCATTGCTTGCTACTCAATGTTCTTACGTATACTCCTGGTAAATTAGTTATTATGTCACGTTTTACATAGGACGGTAGCCAATATGCTCGGTAACTATTTTCATTCACTTAAACAATTTCAACAACGGCCACTTTTACAACACCATAACGTCATATTAATAATTATTTGATAAAATAAAATAATTCACATAAAATTATATCTAATTGATTAATATTCATTTATTGCATACATCACGTGCGTGCGCACATGTTCATGTGAATGCGTGCGTGCTTGTGTATGCGTGAGTGTGTATGTACGTGTGTGTAAGCATGCATATGAGCAACATAAATTTATGCAAGTATCATTTTTAAGTTTACAGTCGTGAAGAAGGAACAATAATTCTAAGTTTCGGAATTAAAGTAGGGACAATGGAAATCATTTTTTCATACAAACAACTTTTTTTTATTGTCTTAGGTACACGGTGTGTGTTCGAAACATTCGGTGGAATGAATTTTTCATAACGAAATAAAAATCAATATTTTAAATCTAAAGATATTCTCTTTGGGTATCAATGTAACTCATATGATGTACGCTCATAATATAATGTGATAATACAATATATGTACAGAATACATTGTATACAATTATGTATACATTATAATTATATTAAACCGTTTGAAAACATATCCAAACAAGTACATATCTTTTTTAAATTTTAACTACAATTTACCATGTTCCTTAACGTAGATTCTTGGCCAATTCGTCCAGTGACCATAAAGAATACAATTATTTTATTGATCTTAAAATAAAGCCAAATTAGATAGCAGGTACAATTGTTGCGATGATTTTTAACTCAATGGTAAAATATCTTACCAAAGATATTTGTAAATAGATATTAAATTTGGATATATTATAATATCGCATCAACTATGATGGTTAGATCTTAAACGTGTCGAACGTTAATAGTTTTTGGAGACCACTGTAAGATATTCGTTATGATCAGATGTTGATAAATTTGTATATTGTTTCATGATACGGCATAAGAAAAAAAAAGAGTGCCTGAAAACGACATCTCGTAACCGTACTCTTATAGTTGAAGGGAAATTTACGGCACCTCGGATATTGGACTAGTGAGCTTATGCAATGACCAGATGTTTCTATGGCGACGACATTTAGAGTAATTTATAGCCCCAAATCATCGCACCTGTGTGAAAAATACGTTAAAAAAAACACCCTGCACCGTAATTGGCACGCCGCACTGCGCTGTTTAAATCAGGCCAAATGTTTTGGATTAATAAATATTTGTCACTAGCAAAACACGGACATTAAAGTGTACGTCAAATGGGATGTCGGTGATTTAAATACTCGCGTGACTGCCGTACCGCCAACTAATATCCGTATCAAAATCGAGCTCGTTTCAAAGAAAAGAGGAAGGGAGACTATAAAAAGAAAGAAAAAAAAATGCTGCACAATTGAGTCACGTATTTTTCATTGGATAATTGAAAATCAGATGTAATAAAGAATGCTAAACAGTCCTTTAAAAATGAATTTAATAATAGCAATAATCTCGTACTGTTATCGTACTGTAGTAAAATATAAATGAATGACAAAAGAAAATTCGTGATTGAAATAAGATCGATTGTCATTTTTTTACTTAGATTTTTAAAAGTTACCGTGCGCGAAATAATAATTACAAAAGTATATTTATCCTATTGGAAGGCGGTCATATAGATGTAGTATGTTGGAAAATAATATTTCACCATCAATAGAAATATATGAATTGACACTCGTAGAAAATTAAAAAATAATAATGATGATAATAATAATAATAATAATAACTAAAGAAATTAAGAAAAAGAACAGCAGCAAAAGCTGTATGATACTGATAAACAAGAATTTAATTTAATGAAAACAATAAACGATCAGCGAGGGGGAGACTTTTCATAACAATTACGTCTGATATATCATGTTACTTTGTGTTTGGTAAATGATTTGAAAAAAAAAAAATCACCCTTAAGTCTTTTAGATTGTCCATTATCTAAAAGCACATTCTACGTGAGTCACTCTTGGCCAGGAACGTTTCATCTAACTGTTCCTTTAAACCAATTTCACAGGCAGTTTAGTCCAATATCTCTCAACGCGCGCCATTATTCTGGTAGAAAAAAAAAACGTCGACATTTTTTTCATAAAACAAGTGTATATATATATTTATTATATTTTTATTTCTCTCTTCCTCTCTCTCACATCCCTGTTTTCCTCTGTCCGTCTCTGCACCATCTCCAGATCAACGATGTACGGGCTTTTATTGGAAAACCTCTCGGAGTATATAAAAAAAATGTACGGCGAAGACAGATGGGAGGAGATCCGCCGAATGGCCCAGGTGGAGCAACCTAGTTTCAGCGTGCACCAAGTTTATTGCGACTCGCTCATACCTCGGATAGCGGAAAAATCGCAAGAAGTATGTACTTCACACGTTTTCGCATCTGCGCGTTTACCGTGAATACACGCGCTACACGCGACCTTACAGGATGTCGACAAACGCACGTATTATTATAATCGCGCGTGCGTCGGGTTCGGTATTTTTTTTTTTTTTTTTGCTGAATATTTTTATTTTTTTTCATTTTTCTATTTCTCTCCCCCTGTCTCCGTATCGTTCCAGGTACTCGGAATCACGGAAAAAGAATTTTTCGAGCAAATGGGAGTTCATTTCGTCACGTTCGTCGGCCAATACGAGTACAATCGTATACTGTCGGTGTTGGGACGTCACATGCGAGATTTTCTAAACGGTAAGAAACACAACAATCGTCATCGTTGTTCTCCGGGGGGATGAGTGGCCGGAGATCGATCGAAATTCACGTGAATCGCGTATCGTTATAGGTCGAGTTTCGTTCGGGGTGGAAAGGGGGTGAAATGAGTCCCAACCCCTATACATGCAGTTGATTAATACGCAGCGATAATCGCCCACGAGACTGGTCCACATTTTGATTCGTTCGTCCGTCGACAGGCAGTGCGCGCACAAAGATGTAACAGAGTGTCATTCTCGTGCGCCTCTATTCGTAACACGAATCAATGACGCACGCGGCCGACCTTACGTGCACGTACATTACACCCGTACATGTATAATGTATTAATGAAACGTGTACCCTACCTTGTCCGTACGAACTGCTAATTAAACGACCAATCGTTGTGCGTTGAATAAACTATCGATTGCCATCGAGTGACGAGTAACGAAATTCAATCAACGGAGTTTCACGTTGCGTTGAAGATAAACGGTTTGATAGCGCGTCGAACCACCAGCCCCTACCCACAACCATTCGCATTAAATTTGACCGCGTGTACCTGTAAACGATAAAATTGACCCCGTGATAGAAATATGTAATCGCTATTAACATCAAATTGTGTTTTATTTAACGAAGAGAAAAAATTAATAAATCAAATAACTCACGGCAGATATTTGCCCACAACGGTTGCGGTAAAACGTTATTTCGTTACGTAGTTCGTACTCTTCCCTTTCTCCGTCGTTTATCCGAAGTTGGGTATTCTTAGTACTTCTCGTAAGCCAACCGTAATATTTAAATTCGATTTTTTCCAGTTTGTGCTTTCAAAAATATAAAATGTCAAAGTTACCTATACTATCATTTGACTCGATCTCAATTTTTCCTTTCTTTTCTACTCGTATACCATTTTTATACTTGCCCTTCCCTTCCTTCCGTCCATTATTTGCCTTTATTCTCTTTTTTTTTTTCTGTATTAACTCGAGACTGAAATTTTGGTGCAATTTATTTATTAATTATACACTCATATAATTAGAACAACAGTTGATATTCTTTGGGTATAAATCCAATGTTTACATAGGATCTACAATGTCGCATAATAATATGTTCATAATTGCATAAACGATTTTATAATATCAAAAAGAGCAAACACAAACATAAAATACGAGATGATAATAATATGAACACATACAATGAAATAATTTCTTACGACATTACCCAATATAACAACGAATCACGTACAATTGTTAATACAACTGATTTTAAATTAAATTATATTTTTAATTAATTTATCCTAATATAGAAAATTTATTCCACCATGATTCGTGCACGTTTAGTTTTTTTTTTTTTTTTTTTTTAATTACCTAAATGGGCTAAATCTTTTAGTGGTTTGAACGTATATTTAGCAAAACGAATAAACCTTTAACATAGAGCTTGATTTAACTCAATATTTTTTAAATGTCACATAATTATTACAATCGAATCACATAATTTGTATTGCAATACCTTTTTACTTTTATTCTTTGCAATTTATCGTTGTTATTGTAGTCAATATAAATAAAAAAAAAACTAAAATATAAAACAGTAGAGTGCAGTAAATCATAATATATATATATATGTTAATTTGTACATGGATTATCGTAGTCAATTGATCGTGTAGGGTGTAAAAGTTATTAACAACGATATTGTGGCAGTTCTGTGGAGCCGATAACTATCACGATCGAACAACGGTATGAGATGCATATTTCATACGTATAATTTTACGTGTACGCTACAACTTCATACGGACGAAAACAATAAAACATTTTTGTTTTAAATAATAATTTTACTATCATGTTGTGTCAAATCATGTTTATTTTTAATTCAAATCTCATTCCTCCTGACACACCACGTTTGAAACTGCAATAGAGGCCCATTTAATGTATAGTAGTTGACAAATTTGAATCCCCAAGTCCCGGTCCGATAGGGCCTTATATTTGTAACATGAAAACAAGAAGAACGCATTTTCGACCGATTGTTCGAATATTGGCAAAACATCGGAATATAAAACGTTCCTAACTACGATAAGTTAAATAAACTGCGCATAAACGAGTTAAAAAGTTGTTACATTTAACCATATTAAGAAGTGAGCTACTTTTATTATATTTTTAATAACTTCGAATTTAACGGGTTAATACCATTTTTTCAGTAGCTACTAATCAGTTGATTCATTGTATAGTCACGTTAAGTTGAATTTTTTCCTGGATTTTAATCTTGAAGATTAAAAATATATAAAATATATTTTTTGTAAAATTTATCGATTTTATTAAAATATATAGGAATTGTAAATAATTTTTGAAGGTCTTGTTAAATTATCTTTTTTTAGATTTCAAGAAAGATAAAAATAACTCGTACAGCTTTATATAAATATTTTAATTCAATTCCGATAAATATGAAAGTTATTTTATTTTATCCAAGTTAAGTTATTTTTTTCACCATTAAACTTATAACTTTTACACAGAGAAAAAACTTATAATTTGACTTGCATCTTCATCAACTTGACTCGAAGAGTTGCTAAATTAAAGATAACTCGTCCAGCTTCGCGAATATTCCATTTTTCATACCTAGTAATCGGTGTACGTTATCGAACGCTAAGACGATCGGAGAGCATTCGACGTTCATATGTTTGGTATTGTCGTTGATTAATTATTATTTTTGGCGACCGTTGTGAACACAGGTTTGGACAATTTACACGAGTACTTGAAGTTCTCGTATCCGAAGATGCAAGCGCCGTCGTTCATCTGTGAAAACGAGTCCAGACACGGGTTGACGTTGCACTATCGCAGCAAACGCCGCGGTTTCGTTTACTACACCATGGGTCAGATTAAACAAGTGGCCAGGCACTATTACCACAAGGTACGGACTGCTGGCAACCTGGAATCCCGACACGATCGTAACTTGGGTGGATGGATAATGTTTCAGGAGATGCGCATCGAACTGGTATGTGAAGAGTTCCTGAACGATACGTTGCACGTGACGTTTCAGCTGGAATTCGACAATAGAGCGTTCACATTGGCGTCCATGACGATGACCCGAGAAGAGAAACATCTGCCAATCAGTGCGTCGGTGCTGTTCGAAATATTTCCGTTTTGCATTGTGTTCAGGTGGATGACCAAAAAACTGATGTAAAACTAATGCAATATTATTTCTCTCCGACGGTTGTTTTAGCGGTGTTTTTTTTTTTTTTTTTTGTTGTTAATTCATTTTTTTTTCGCATAAAATAATTATATCAACACTTCACATCTGAAGTCCGTTTCACGTGCGATCGTTTTGAGCCCATGGAGGGAAATAATAAGTGCTGCGAACGATACGCGAATGTCGAACTGACGTTTTTTTTCTTTATCCTATAGTTCCAACATGGTTGTCCATAGCATCGGAAATTCGCTGCTGGTCATCCTACCAGATTTGGTTGGTAAACAGATCACCAATTGGTTCGAATTGGTCAGACCTTTGATAGCTTTTAAATTTCAAACAGTAAGTGTGTCCTTCCGTGGGATACAGATAAACAGATGAACGTAATGTAAAAATTTTTGAATTCGTACTGAACAGATACTGAACCGGACGAACAATATCTTCGAGTTGGTCGCTTTGCAGCCCGTGGTCTCCGATCGGCCCATTGACCGGCAGTTCATTCTGAACAATGAAACCGACGTTTCACTGGAAGAAAACAAACTGCGACTGAGAGGTATATACGTAGTCACAATGTATTGCATAAATATTGTATGAATAAGTGGATGTCATAATAAACGGTACCATTGAACAAAAGGCTCAGGAAAAACATTTGTTGTTAACTGTTAGAGAGCGAAGCGTTAATTATTAAACGAAAACAACCCTTGTTTCGTTTAGGACAAATGATTTACATGGACAATTGGCAAATGATGATGTACTTAGGTACGCCGGTGATGCCTAATCTCACGGCTCTGGTCACTACCGGCCTGTACATAAATGATCTCTCCATGCACGACTTCAGCAGGTTCGTGGCCAAAATAGTAATTAATTTGAAAGTTTTCGTTCGTTCGTTCGGTAATTTATGCAGTGGGCAAGAGGCCTGAACGTATCGCGGTAGTTATACTGTGCGCCGTGCGTAAGACCACGCAAAGCTAACAACAACATCAACAATAATAATAATAATAATAATAATAATGGTACTCTCGTTTTGTTTCCGTTATACCCTAGGGACTTAATGTTGGTAGGGACACAGCAGTCGGCTGAGCTGAAACTGGCCCTGGACCAGGAGCAGTCAAAGTCGAAAAAACTGGAAGAATCGATGCGTAAACTGGACGAAGAAATGAAACGCACGGACGAGCTGCTGTACCAGATGATACCCAAACAGGTGGCCGACCGGCTGCGGAAGGGCCAGAACCCTATTGATACGTGTCAGGTGTGAATTACGCCGCCAATTGCGATTGATATCGATTTGTCGATGTTATCGTATTTAATTTTTTCGTTTTTTTTTTTTTTTCAGATATTTAACAGCGTGTCGATATTGTTTTCGGACATTGTAACATTCACCGAGATCTGCAGTAGAATCACGCCGATGGAAGTGGTGTCAATGCTGAACGCCATGTATTCCATATTCGACCACCTTACCGAGCGCAACGACGTTTACAAGGTTCATATAAAACTACTGTATTATTCACTGGATTCTCGCACGTTGCAATGATCGCCGTGCGGATTAATTAAAATAGAAAAGAAAAAATTAACAATGCATTTCAGGTCGAGACCATCGGCGACGCGTACATGGTAGTTTCGGGCGCGCCAATGACCGAAGACAATCACGCGGAGAAAGTTTGCAACATGGCTTTGGACATGGTCGAAGCGATAAAAGATCTAAAAGATCCATCAACAAGTAATGTTATTAATTTTATGATTACCGAACGGATCCTTTTCTATGAATTATGTAAATAAATCGTTTGTCATTTACCCCATTATGTATAGCGTTTTGTGTGACGTACAGCCATTACCGATTATTTACCTGTTAATGTACCGTTAAGATCAATTATGATGAACGTCACTGCTGATCCATTTTTCGTTTTTCGACTAGAATATCGTAATTCTGTACATATTTGGCGCTTGCCACTTCTGTTGCTTTAAAACAAATTTTATGATAGAACGCAACCCAATATAATAATCTTACCGAGGGTTTGCCCGTTTTTAATAATAAATAAAAACAAGTTTGTTAGTCACGTCACGTTCGTTTCTCTTGCAGAATCTCATTTGCAAATACGCGTGGGCATACATTCCGGCGCCGTAGTAGCTGGCATTGTCGGCATGAAGATGCCGAGATACTGTCTGTTCGGAGACTCGGTCAACACTGCGTCCCGGATGGAGTCCACTAGCGAGGCGATGAAAATCCACATATCTCAAACCACCAGAGACCTGATCTCGACATCATACACGGTCAGCGAACGAGGCGAGATTTACGTGAAGGGTAAAGGTAAGCCTCGAACATGTCCAATGGTTATATGGTAGAAAGGTAGTGGATAATACCTTGTCAGAGAAAAATGAACAATCTCTTTATTTATATATATTTTGTTCAATATAAGGAATTTACCGAAAATTATTTTTTTTATCTCCTTGAAAATTTACCATACCCTTCCGGGATAAAAATTCTTAAATATAAAAATTCTTAAATACATACCGGTCTTATTCTTTAGTCGGTTTTGCGGTCGAGAAATTCAGCTATGAATCGACGATGGTAAAAGTTTTTCTTTTTTTAGGGAACATGAAGACTTATTGGCTGGAACACAGTGAAAACAGGTCACCGCTGAACAGACTGCCAGCACTGATGTACCCCAACGTGTCGGAAGTGTGGAAGCCGAGTGTTGTGAAAAGCAATGCTAACATGGACGATCTAGTGAACGAAAGGAGGAGGACTTCTTCTCCAAAAATATATCATGAAGTGGCTCGACACTCCATACCATGTCTGTCTATTGAAAAATATCACCGAAGTTTGTATACAGACGTTGATATAGTTTTTATTTACCGACCGCAGCAATATTGTAAAGTGTGTTATTAAATAACTCATTGCTTGTATTTATTTTCTTGAATCGCATGTTTTAATCTCCGTTCTTTAAGTAACCTAATCAATCCACTACGTCGATTAAAGCTAGAGATTTATTAAATAATTAACTTAATAAGTAATGAAATTTGAAGTGGAGTCATTGGATGCCCCCTCCTCTCAAGTCCACATGTCTTTGTTTTTTTTTCTACTATTAGCCTTCAAAATTTACTTATTGTATAAACTATGTATACAGATCATAAATATTAATTTAAAAAAAAAATTGCATGTTTTGTCGACTGTGATAGTAAAAAATAAAAACATTAAAAAATAAGAACATTAATTAAATTCTAATATTTTTAGAAAATGTTAAAATAATGAGGTGTATTATTATGAGAACATAGTCTTATTTTCAGAGACGCGTTTAAATAGATTATTGTTTAAATTATTTTCATTACTTTTATGTGATTAGGCCAACTCCGTAAAATAAATGCCTTGTAATTGGTTTCCAAGATAATTCAAATTTTCTAGAAATTTGTTTTGTATGTCATCTTATAATAATATAAGGCAGTAACCGTACATAATAATAATTGTATACGACAGCAATCAAAATTTAATTCTGAATCTGCTACACAATATTTTAGTTAAAATAATTAAAACTTAATGTATGATATCTGGAAAAAATAATTCTCTAAACGATATAAATAAAATTAAATAAAAGATAAAATTAACTTACTGATTCTAATTAGATAATGAAAAACGAGAACAATAAAGGGAAAAAACTAATCAGATTGTAGTAATATTGTATAAAACAATGGTGATATAAATAAAAGAAACTCTTTTACTGCATACTATAGTAAAACGGATATGGAGGAAATTAATAATCTTAAACAATTATGAAAGTTGAAAAAAACTGTCCATTTTATATTGTTTTCAAGGCAAAGCAATATTTTTTGTAATTTTGCTAACGAAATTTAATACTTTTACGACTGTTATGTAAATTACAAGATTTAAAAACGAAATAAGTAGTTATAGTAAATTATACAATAATTCCTTTTTTGTACTTTAAGCTTCGACTATATCTGGCTTTTTAATGAGAAGGTTTACGATATCATTTTTGATGGTCCTTAATCAGTCATAAAATTATAAAAGTTCTATAAAGTTTTGATATTTTATTCGTGTGAATTTAGTTTGCTTTATTTTTTTTTTTTTTATCGTACTAAAAGAAATCTCCGGCTTACAGTGTCAGTTTACAAAATGTGGATTTTTTTCAGTTTGTTTTTTTTTCTGTTAAACATTATCTCATGGTTTATTATTCCGTTGTCTATTTAAATAATATCTTATCTTGCGGTTCCACTATTTTAACGGAAACGACTTGAACGATTTTCGCAACTTATCGTTTAGATTCGGTTCGGCCGTTTAGCAATATACTTCTGGTCGATTTAAGATTTATTCAAGCTGCTGGCGTTCAAATGTTTGAACATGTTGTTTACGTTTAACAGATATTTCGGCTCCACAGGTTTACGTTATTTTTCCTTCATTAGTTGTCCCTTGTGCAATTCCAGTGCGTTTGACTCATGTATGGTTTAAGATTACATTTTCTCTCTCCTATCGAGACCGATTTTTCAGCATACGTCTTATCTGTTGTCCCATCCATTCAAATGTCATTCACGATTTATGTGTCGTTTGCGGTCAAGAATTTTTGCTTATTCCATTACCGTTATTATCACTGTGCCATGATGGTTCATAAAATAATCATGTTTACCGTTTAAAACGGCTCGAAAAAGAAAACAAAAGCGCTAACGATGAGTCCACAGTTCAAAATAATTTGATGAATACATAGACATTTCAATAAATATGATTTTTTCTACATAAAAACTCATTTTTATAAAAGAAAATGTATACGAATAATAATATTATTACTTGTTCGACTGATAATGCATACGTTATTTATTTGCTTTAATAATGAATTAAATACGATATGTTTAATAATAACATAAAATAACAATGTAAAATACAGTCAGGGTGATAATACAGTACTTTATAATATTAAATAATAAATATCACTAATAAATGTAAGTAAGTAGGTACATTGTGATATGAATACTTATATGTTGATTGCGTACTTAAATATTTTTTTTCATTCTTTTATATCGAAAAATTCTATAAATGTTTACATTTATTAAAAAAAAATGAAAAATATCATTTGGTACCTTTTTTAATTTACTGAAATGAGAGATAATTAGTGTCCGAAGAACATGTTGAGTCTAAAACTTTTTTCCCATACTTTTTAAAGCTTCGAATCCTTTAAATAGAAACGTTTTTTAATACAAAGTTCTTTGTTTCTTTGGTTTCATTAAAAATACATGTACGTTTGAATTAATTATTTTAATATGTGCTGCGAACCGAATGAGATGTCCACTAAAAATATGGGCCTCTGCAGTCCGAATGGTTGAGAAAATATTATAAAATATACATTTAAGACATTATTACATCTAGAGTCGATATCTCGTAGGTAAATTACTATTATAATTATTACGCGGCATACACTCGTGGTGAGTCCATAAATTACACTGATGTCATTATTGTTGTTAACGTATTATACTATAATGTATGAAATTTTAATACCTGTCTCGTGCAATAGGATGATAATTAAAATAATTAATTAAAACGATGTCGAGCGCGATATTACGAATATGCGATTAAAATATAGAATTCATTGGACAGACATATAAGTTATACACGTACATGTATTGTTTTACATATTATTGAGATTATTTTAAGCACCTACTGTTTTATTTAATGTTAGTACCTGCAGCACTATATACTCAGGAATAATAATAATAATAAACGGTAATTTAAAGTTTATGTTTTATAACCATAAAAGTAACATCCGCTATGTGCACTTATGAGGGAAAGTTGAAAACCTAACATGAAAACTTGGGTAGAATTTATAGGAGTTGGCACGCTTATTGACATGTAATAAAAACAAAATAATAATAAAAATAATAATGCGCACTTTACAATGATCTCTGGTGACTGCAGAGACTTGTGACTTCATAAATAATTATTCGTTTTACTATCGAAGCTAGACGATTCTCGTGCTATAACAACTGTATTACAAAGTATTGCATGATGATTTGCATGCTATGACTTTTTATTATTGTTTACATCGTAATTCACTCGATTTTGTTGTATTCGAGGGTTATTCCTTTTGTTTGCTATTACTTTCCTAATGAACTGGACAACGGAGTTTGGAAGTTTTCCGAGGAAAAAAAGTGGTACCATTGCGGTAGCCCATCTATCAATAAAACGCGCGCTTACACAATAGTGTCGTAACGACGGTCGATATTTCAAATATTTTTTTAATTTTTTTTCCATTCGATTTACATTGGTAAAACGTCGTGTTGCAGAAGGCAGATCGAATTCATTGAGTTTTACGCCCGCCATGCCGCAAATGAAACTGCAAAGGATGACGGGCCTGAACAGGAGCTCGTCACCGCTGTCTCCCGCGGACGCGATGTACATAAGGCACCGGTTCAAGAGGCACATGGGCGGAAGAAGCGGTTCTTTGAGCTCGCCGATTTCGCCGGAAACGCACCGGGAAGAGAGATCTAATCTGTCGATCTCCGAAGCCATCGCCAACGCCGCGGCCGCCACCACCGCGGCCATGGAATCGTTGAGATCGTTCTCGCCCGAATTGTTGTCCTCACCGCCGACACCACCAACCCCACCGTCGCCTCCGTCACCCCCACCGACACCACCACCCCCGCCGTCACCACCACCATCAGCACCACCGTCATCATCGCAATCACCCACATCATCATCACGACCACCCCCACCGCAACCGCAGCCGGAAACGCCACCACAGCATCCGGTGGTGGCACATCCGGTTCCGGTCAAATCCAATCCCGTACTGGTACACGTGGCCGATTACGTATCGCCCGACTGCGTGGACTCTTCGTCATCGGAAGAGGAGGAGAAGGAGAAGGACGAACAGGTAGGATCGCCGCGGTCTTTCATCAAGGACGAACGGTCGTATCTACTGCAGGAGTCTTCCGATGAGGAACTTCGCCTGGTGCAAGTGGCCGAGACCGATTTCACGGAGAAGACCGAGTCCGACGAATGCGATGAGCAGATTTCCCACCTGTACACGAGCCGGTGCGAAGAGCTTTACGCTAGGGCCGCGTTAAGGGACCGATGCGAGTCGTCGGACAACGAGGAGGACCACGACGAAGACGAGGCGGAGGTGCTGTCTGACGGCGGCGAGGATCGGCCGATTGCGATCATGGAGAACTCCACGGTAACGACGTCCAAGTCCGACGGACAAATCAACAAGTTGTGGCGGCGGCGGTTGGGTGGTAAGACGGGCCCGAGCACGTCGATCAGGAATTCATCTAGAAAGAAATCCCAATCGCATTCTTGCTGTTTGGTATAAGTCAATACACCCGCGCACAAACACACAAACACACACACCCACACGCACGTCCACGCTACGTAAGGATCAGAAAAAATGTTATGCATCCCCAGTAGAGCACGGTGTATCAGCAGAGCTTTTTTTGTACCTGTATTTTATCTTTGATTTTACTCTTTCGGTCGTATTTGTATTAGTATATTATACACGTTTTTTATCGACAAACGGCATATCCTGCACTGTATTGTATTTTTTTTCTCTTGTCTTTATTATAATCGATCGCCATTTTTTTTTTTTTTTTTTTTTTTTTTTTATTGAAACTTTGTGTAAGATCGCCATTTTAATATAAATGTTTGTGCGTTCAGCGTATACTCAAACAATAGGTTTAGTTCCTATAAAGACATTGTTAATGTGTAGTATTTATTTTATGAAATAAAATGTGGTCGACCACCAATAGGACGTTCAAATTAAAATCGAAATATGATTCGTGTCAACGGAAAATTTACGTTTTTCCAAAAAAATGGTATGGAACTCTAACATTTTTAACGACCCCACGCGGGACATATACATATATACACTGTAATGATAAATATCGTTGGAATATTGTAACAGTAATTGAGTTTGCGTTCAATTTCTCCCTGTAGACCATCTGCACGTTTTTTTTTTTCTGAAATAATTTATTCTTATATTGGTTTATTTTATTTAATATTATGTAAATTCATATAGTTGTTTGAAAATGCTTCAAAATAATTGAAATTAAATATCTTTTTTTTTTCTAATGAAATAGTTACAAATCGGTGTTTTTTTATTTTTATTATTAATATAAAGCTTTGAAATAAATTATCACTCGAAACCATAGTTTTCAGACGGTTATCTACTCCATAGTCAGACTTTTAGTCATTGTACTTTGTTGATCTGTTAGGTCTGAATCAAATTAGTGTTCTAAGAATTATAACAGGACCACCAATAAAAATACGAAATGATTATAATGTAGTTGAATCTAGATTGCAGATTTAATTTTAATATATTATCATCCTATGTCAACCATAATGGTTCTACGAAGTATAAATATTTCTCCCGAATACTTATTTACTCGCTTTTCCTCCTAGTTTTTCCTTACATTTGTTTTCGTATTACGTATTTTGCGTAGTATTGAAAGTGTATTATCACACATAGGGATCACCCCAGCATGCAAATCACCGATCAGAGCGACGATTAGGCGACATATTTAACTTGATCCACCATCGTCAGTTGTTGTTAATCATTTGACACACGTTTTCTTCGCGCCAAGTTAGTTATAATATTGATTTTTTACACTTTAAATTCTTACACGTTATATCTGAATTGTTAAGACTATTATTATTTATTACACTTATTATAAATAAAACGATCATTATCTTACATCCTTGATAACAATATGTACGATCACGTAAAAATATTGTACCATATTCCATTCTTAGGATATACGCATCAGTGTCCGAGTTGACGACAAAAGCTTGTACTTTCATGCATTTATTTTTCAAGGAAAAAATGTCACTCACACATTTTAATAACAACAATAACTGCCGTTGTCATAAAGATAAATTGGTTTACCCATCAATACTTCTAGCCTAACATACTGAATTGAAGATAATAAGAATCGTAATTTAGAATGATGTGAAAATAATATTTCGTTTGTCCTCTTACATGTGCAGATACACATACACACACACACACACACACACACACACACACACACACACACACACCCATACATATACGTGACAATGTTGGTTAACGAATATTTTCTAGTTTTTCCATATCAAAAAAATGAAAATAAATAAATACCTACTAGAAAAGGGCTACATGAAGATACACTGCCACCAAAGATTAAAAATAGCAATTTATATTTTTTTTTACGTCAAAGCAGTGCTGCGTGTAACTCAGCAAAGTATACTGTAGTATTTTAAGGTGCTTATTTTTTTAATTTATTTTTTCCACCATAGTCGATATTTTATGGAGTGAATGATGATTGTCGCCGAGTTCAGAACCCACAATATTTCTATAATTTATAAATAATGTAAAACGTGACGGTAACTACAGCATGTTCGATAAAAATATAAGAACTACATTTTAAATTCGAATATACTCAAATTAGAATAATAATATGTATGATAATATTATGAAGAAAATATATAATTTTAAAGCTATAAGAGACCAACTATGGCTGAACGGTTTAAAAATCGTTTGACGCATGTATTCGCGAAAACGTGTATTTAGTCGAGAGAAACGATTAAAAAGGTTAAGTAGGGATAGTACTTAATGAAAACAGGGGTTTTAAATGTGGCTGTTTATAATTATTTCAAATTAATTCATATGGAGGTATTCGTCATAATAATGGTCCACCCGATACCTGTATTCAATCATTATTTTTTTAATTTATTTAATATTCATTATATTATGTGAAAAACAATATGGTAAATATATTGTGTCACATTAAAATAGTATCCAAATAAGCATTTTTTAATATTATTAAATCATTATTGTTCTGTATCGTTTATTAATCCTTCATTCGCTATAACTGCAGATTTTAGTATCTATGATGGATATCCCTATAGTGACTTATTCAAGTGTAGATTTTTTTTTTTTTAATAGTAAAACTGAAAAAAAATATATATTACAAAATAATAATCTGAAAACTACTACGCGAATATGTGTACCAGTGAGGTGCCCACGTCAAATTCGTCACGTTCAGATGAATGCTTTGGTACGTGTCGTATTTGAAATACTCGGGCTTAATAATACTACAATGAAAGCAAATTGGATTTTCTTTTTTTTTTTTCAATCAATGGAACTTTTCTAAAAATTTTATCCATCAACAGCACTAGGACTGTTGTAATAATAAATATTTTAGTCAGCGTTTCAAGGAAATATTCACAAGTTAATAATTTTCGTTGTTATGACGTAGGAATATTATGATATGATGTAAAAAATATAAAACCATCGGACGGTGGGTATTTCTATTAGGTCCTTACCTATACCGTATTCCGAAGACGAACGTCGTGTTTTGTTTCGCAAAAACTGTCTGAGCATGTAGTCGAGAAAATCGAAGAAGTACCGTAAATCCTAGATTGTTAACCACCACGACGCAGTATCGTTAAAAAAAATCTATACGAAATTGAATTGGAATTTTTTACTGTTTGAATTTGAATTGCATATCAGTCAACTCATATTGTGCGTGTTCAGATTTCAAAGACATAACCCATGACGTTATAATACGATGGTAATAACTAGGGCTGGCATTTTGATGTAAATGCATTTTTTTTTTCTAATGTCACAACATGTGGTTTCATAAGAAGAAAAAAGTTCCAAGTGTTACTGATTAATTTAATGCAGTTTTTATTTAGCATTTTATGACATATTTAAATTTATATTCATTTTTATGGCATATTTTGCAATTTTTGTGGCATTTTTTAAGGTTTTAGAGCAGCATTTATCTATAAATTCTTAAATATTAGAATGCTTGATTGTGCGTATCGGCATTTGTTCGCTCAAAATTTTCACGTTTAGTCTATTAGTTAAATCCATTAAATAGGTAAACTAATAAATACGAGAATATCGAACCATATAAATCGTTGTAATTTTTTTGAGTCTGAATAAGGATGTCGTTATAGGAAAAAAGTTGAGAAACACTATGTAGTAAACATGATAATAGGAAAAATTAAATAAAGTGATCGACCATGACACAGAGATCACATTGGAATCATCGAGATCGGTTGGCTTTACAATGGAACATAATCATTCGTTAACACACGTCTCGTTAGACAGTTAGAGTGCATTGTTTTTTAACCCGGGAGCATCGCATGGACAAGCAGAAACATTAAAACGCTTAAGCATGAAAATAGCATTTGATTTAGATTTTTTTTTTTTTTTCATAGACAAAAACAAATGTATATAATTCGAAAAGTTTTCTTCGCGTAAAGGGCTAGTTATTCATTCCATAAATGATAAAATATTGGTAACTATTACAATCCCGATTATAAGGTTAATATATTATATATATTGGTGTTTATTTCAAGAAAGGATTGCTTTGGATAATATACGTTAGTGCCTATATACGATCAGCCACAAGGATACAAGTCAAATGATGACTATTTCTTAATGGAATGTTTTTATTTTCTTAATATACGTAAATAAATGATATTCGAGGATGCCAATGAGAAAGGTCAAGTGGCTTTAGCGATCAGGGTGAAGAAGGAAATCAATATTATAAGTTTATGTGTAAAACGACATTATCAAACACGTTTACGAATAATCATCAATTAATTACTCTAAAAAAAATAAAGCCTCTAGTTATAACTGATTATTGCTCGGAAAAAAAAATCAGTCATCATTTCCATCCACAAATAGGAAGAGACCATAATTATCCCGAAAACTACTGACTGATCGCACTACTTTCCTCCCTATCCAAAATGTACGAGTGGATTATTCTTACTCATTTACGAAAAGCACTTCATGTCTAAATCAGATTACGAAAAATCGCCTCCAGACTAAACTTTAATACATACAACATACTTTAAAACTGACCAATCTTTCTCGTTAGATCAGTTAAAGATTTAACAGTCACATTCAGACAGCTTCTCTTTTCCTCGACGTGGAAAGTCTGGCACGAAAGCTTCCTGTACAAACTCACCCAGAGGTGTTCCCATAGGGTACACTAAATATACGCCGTATACTCTTAAGATTTTTTTTCAATATTATGGGTATACTGCGTATACTCTCAATCAAAATCGATATTATATGATTATATCGATCCATATTTTGTGATATATATAATAGGTACTTCATAGTAATAATGGTACGTTTTTTCCGTCGAATCTTTAGATTATTTTTACGATGTATTTATTGTTTTATGAATGGCTGGGCGATAACACACCAGAATGGTGATTGCGGGGCTATAACAAACCAGTTCCCTAAATTTATAACTGGAATAAACACAATAGCCTTTAGTCATAGCTCATAATCTTTAGATATTCAGATACCAGGAAATTTCGTATCGCGTACGGTGAAAGAAGTGGTGTACACAATTAATCACTAATCAGTTTATCCGTTACCAGTTTACCACCAACACGTAAAATTTATACGATTGCACTTTGTGCGGCCTACTGTTTAACTTAAACGTAAATAAGTAAGTTATAAATTGTAATATTAATTATAATTTACTAAAGTAATATTTGTCTTTGAGAAGTTTTATTAAACTCAACATTTAGTTTAATAAATTGTCCTATACTATATAACAACATATAACTATATAGAAATAGTACTGACTTTAAAGTGTTCTTTTTATTAAAATATGACTTCAAATTCTAAACGCGCAGGCGGCACACTTGATAAGTTTTTTATACCACTGTGGGATTTAAGTAATAAAAATCACTTACAATTTAATGTAATTAAAGTAGACACTATATTATATAAATATGTATGTACAAATATCGATACGCGTTACAATTGCGGAGGAGTTGCCGAATATATCGCGGATTATACTCACGGACTGATTAAATGAGCGTCGGACCAGCCGGTATATATACGAGTATATCGGCGTCGATTGTCTAGAACATTCTCGAAATTACCTTAACGAGATAATCATCGCATATTCTAGAATATGGGATTTCCCCTTATCCACTGACAATATTGTAAACAACTTGGACGATTCGCGGTGCGTTATTTACGTCACCACACCACGAGAAAAAAAACTAAAAGCACTATTAATATTGATATTTCTGGTAATAGTTCATTTTTAGTAACGCCCAATGAAAATAGTTTTGATTTTTCTGTTGATAGTCAAATCAAGATGTATTGAAAGTATCCAACATTTGGCCGACATTATGGACATAAGAACAGGTGATACAGTTTCATGGAAAAAATCCATGGTCAAATAGTAAAAATGGAAAACTAGGATGTAATACTTGTATTCAACTAAAAACAGTATTCAGTTTCAAAAATTTAACTCGGATAATAAAGTTCGAATTTCATCTGAGTGGGTAGGCTTTGAAATAGTAGCAGCTGCGAATAGTAGAAAAAATCAATTGGCTTCATTGAGAAATAAAATTAAACAACATTTAGAAAGCAAAGCTCATGTGTTAGCAGAACACATATTAATGAAAAGCTCAAACAAAATATGAGATAAGATGTTCGAATATATATCTGAAACAGAAATGGATTCCATGACTTGACTTTTTAAAACAGTATATTATTTAGCAAAAAATCACCGTCCCCTTATCTAGTTTGAAGAACTAGTATAATTACAACAAAGCAATGGATTAGACTTAGGCTCTTCCTTACATAGCAGAATAACTGCCACTCGAATGGTAAATGTCATTGCAAAGGAGATGAGCAAATGACTTATTTCACGTCTCATACAGTCGAATTCGAAATTTACCATAATGGTGGACGAATCGACAACGTTGAGTACCAAATGCACACTAATTGTATATATTTTATCATATATCGATACAGAAATGCCAATTGTAGCATTTTTAGACCGGATTGAGTTAAATAGACAAGATGCTGAAAGTATTGAGAAAGCTCTTTGGTCAAGTTTAAAATGTAATGGAATATCATCATCGTTTGCATTAAATAATTGGATTTCGTTTGCCAGTGACGGCGCAAGTGTGATGATAGGTAAGAAAGGTGGAGTTGCTACTAAACTGTGTGAGAAAATTCCCAATCTATTTACTTGGCATTGTTTATGTCATCAACTCGAACTCTCAGTATACGATGTTATAAAATATTGTACTTAAGTATCCCGTTTCCACAGCTTAATGGACAAACTATATGCTTACTATCATCAAAGTCCCAAAAATTCAAGGGGCTTGGACAAATCTTGTGTTGAAGTAGGCATAGAAATTAAAAAAATCGGTCGCGTCTTGAACGTACGTTGGCCTGCAAGCAGTTTTCGAAATATAAAGGCCGTATGGAATAATTATCCTGGAATATATTACATGTTAATAAAGAACATGATGCGATATCAAATGGCATACGAAGTAAATTAGAATCCTCTTCTTTTTTAGAAGAACTTGGACTCTTTTACGATGTTCTTTCTGAACTTGCAATGTTATCTTGCAAATTACAGTCCAGAAAAACAACCTTAATGCGTGCCCAATCGGAGATGAATAGAACCATTAGAATTTTAGAAAGTCTGAAAGCTCAACCAGGACAAAAAGAAAAGGAAATTATAGAAGCTATTCAGAAAGGGTATCATAAATATGTCAATATTATAATAAAAAAATCAAGAGGAATCAACAGGCTACAATTTTTGCAGAATCTAGTTGACAGAATGCGGCATCGCTTATTTGATGACTCAAAAGATAGCACAATCCTAGAATATCTTCAAGTAATGAAAATTTCAAATTATAATAATATTAAATTTAAATTTTACAATTATTTAAACAGCATAAATGGCATTTAAATTAAATGTTTTTTAGGTGTTTGATGAAGTGTTCAAAACAGCAACTAATGATGCCAAGGGAGAAGATGAAGTTAAAATAGTATCACAGAAATTAGGTTTATCCGAATTTGAAAGTGTAGTTGACTTCCGTTTAAGAAATGCTTCATAAAGTTTCATGAAGGCGTTAACCATACTCCCGACTTCAACAGCTGATTGCGAACGAGGATTTTCAGATATGAACTTGACAATAACTGATTTGAGGACTAGTTTATACATTGAAAATGTGTCAGATTTGAAGTTCATCTCTACTAATGGTCCTTCAGTTGCAGATTTCAATCCACGACCTTATGTGAAGATTTGGTTGAAAGATCACCGTTCAGCAGTTTCAGCTCCACGAGGTAAAGAACGACAAGAATCAAACGATGAAAATAAGTTGCAGAAAATGTTTTTTATCAATGTATTTTCCTAATTTTTTTAATATTTGTAAAAATTGACGAAATAATATACGTAATATAAAGAGGATATATAAAAAATCTGGTTTAAAATTTTTTCCATGTTATTGACACGCTATTTATCGGCTTTACTCCTATAAACCATAAGAAAAATATTTTTATTGTATTAAATGTTTATATTTGATGATACGAGTATAGTATACCAGGGGTGACCAGCGAGAAGCGAGAAGAGACTCGCGAGCCACAAAATATATTAAGAAATATGGAAGAGCCAAAATGTAAAAAAAAAAAGGTCATAGTATGGCCGCGGTTTGGTCACCCCTGTAGTATACTCTCAAAAAAATTAATGGGAACACCTCTGAACTAACCCATACCTAAATTGTTTTCGGAAGCTCCTTCGAAATGAATTAAGGTCTTGTAAGTATAAATGACATGTGATTGTTATATAATTTATGAGGTTTTTTTTTTTTTGTAATTCAAACCGTTAAAACCCGTTTTAAAAAAAGAAAAAAGTAATTAAAATTTTTTCTCATCTGTGAACACAGCATTTATTTTTATACTGCCACAGTAAATTGTCATCTAATCATCTATGGGCATGAACATTAAATGTTATCACAAATTGAGTAATTAAAATAATTAGTGTATGCAACGAACCAAGTGAAATATTGTGAAAATGAGCATAAAAAACGCGCGACAAACGCAAAAATAGTATTACACCTCGATTTGTACGAGAATTTTTCAAAAAATACAACTAGAGCGTATATTTTTAAACTTAAGATAAAATTTTAAAAACAATTTGAATAATCCAAGATTTTTTAAATAAGAAATTATTAAAAAGAAAATCATTGGGTTATCCATTGAGTACACACATTTACTGTTTACCTCATCCATTTAAAAAGTTCTGTATATTTATTGTGTTTGTCATGACTCTTTAGAGCAGTAAAAGTGTTTCGATTTTCAACTTTACGTTTGTTTCTGGTAGCGAATCGCAACTAATTAGTACCTTAGGTAGGAGGGGAGATAAAAATCAAAAAATGTATGTGTGTTATATATTATCTGGTACGATTGGTCCACAGTTATGTGATTTACCTAAAAAAAAAAATATTTTTTTTTTTATCTTAATAGCATATACTGATTTTTATGTAAAAATTGAATTATTATATATATTTTATTTTTATTTAGATAATTATTCTACAAATCATCTCTTTATACATACACTTATGAATTAATATATCTCGAAAAATTAGGGTAACGCCATCGGCAATAGACGCGGGTGACAAATCGCATAATATAATACGCAAGACCACAATCGTCCCCGGACGTTACCGTTATGTAATATCTTGGACATTTGATACACGATTATCATAATCATTTTCGTCTCACGTCCTTCCACTTCAACGCGCGTGCGTTTAACTGCGATGAAAATATAAGGGTCAAGGTTTAAAATCAGATGCATAAGGGTTGAATGGATTTTTATAACGTACCGTTTGAAATGTTCACGTATGGATCGAAGAACGAATGTTCGATCAGTGTTATAACAACTGTATCTGGACTACGTGCGCAACAAAGAGTCAGTTATCTGAGCAATCCGCTTCGGATTCTTGTACGAGGTTAGGGTTGACGATCGAATTCTTGGTACATCACAAACCCGGGGTCTCCGGTAGAAATATTTCCTCTTACCGGAGAGGCCGACAATATCCTAGCACAATACGACCCCAGCAAGGGAGTATATGTGACTTATTACACGAGTAATCTTTGCAATAACAAAATGAAAGAATTATTAAAGTCCGATGGCATTCATTCACACGGTGTTTCTGTAGGTATTGTTTCGCGATAACTGCACATCTTAGCGTAAGTGCATATTAAGACGAAGCGCGCTACAACAGCCGGTTTTGTTCAAATCTAGGAATCAAAAAAGTTGCCACCGCCAGCAAGACGAACATATTGATAATATGAAAATACTATATCAAAACGGGTGGTTAATACGTTATAGAAACTAGAAGATTTTACTGTCCAATTCAGCAATATCTGTGACGTTGACATTTTTCTTTTTCTCAGATATATATATATATATATTTAATGATATCTAATATTAAACTTCGATGACCAGGGAAATAATTCTTATTTATGATATTGTAGTACCTTCAACACAACATATGTTGCGCGACGAACTGCATGATATGTAAAATAGAAATTTACATGATAGAGAGACGAGTTGTGTATTATATTACAGTTTCTTTTCTCGCAATTAAAGTTATTATTTGATAATAAATATGTTACATTTTTTACGTTGAATAATTACTGCAACAAAATGTATTCCGAAAATGCCCGAGATTATTACTTCATTACCATTATTTAATTGTCAATGTATTCGCCCACGATTGTCAGCGTTTACCGCTTCTCTAACGATCTATATCGAGCCTTCAATGCGACGTAATACAATTAATGTCGCGCGTTAAAAAATGTTAGTGCATTATTGTCACAAATGAGTTTCATCGCATCATAACCGATAGAATATGACAACATATTTATTTGCAAAAAGAACACTCCCGGAGATCGAAAAAAAAAAATTTCTTTGCGACTACGTCGTCCGTCCATCCATTGTCTATCCGTCAACAACAGAAACTGTGCTAATTCACTCGTCACAGTTATTGCATTCTGAATGATTAATGAGACCGCGTGCAAATGACCATTAATGTCATTACACTTTCATTAGCGGGGTAGCTCTCTCTACCTGCACGTGTAAATATAGTGACGTGTATTCATTCGATTGTTCATTAATATTTAACGTCAACGAATATTATATTATAATAAATTGCATTATGATTTTGATTACATCATTTTCGGCCGTTTTTTTTTCACCCTTCCGCCGACGAAACTGTAGTTTCGCGGGAACGCGTTTCGAGAATTCGTACGTTGACGAAAACAATGTATAATACAAGTGCGCATGGCTATGAAAAAATGTTACATAGAACGTGCAAGTTGATCCGTTGGCACCTGTTGACTGGCCGTTGCAAAAGTCTATACCGTTATTCGAGCTTTAGGCAACTATTGCGACAAAAAAAAAAAATGCGTGATATATTGCCACCACGTCCTATCGATTGTACTTGTGACATCAGTAGCGGCGAGAAAAAATGTCATAAAGTCATCTCCTTATTCGTATCGTCGTGTTTCGTAACTGTCATGTCGAAGTATCGCATGCCGGTCGTTTTACCGCTTCGCAGGTGGCACGGCTCCATTGACCCAACCAAAGGGTCCACGACAAAAAAAAAATGTTTCGAGTTCGATGTACATCAGCTGCGTAGAAATATTATTACTACTGTTGGTTACGACAAAATATCCCGGTAATAAAATCTCGGTCTACATATCATTTAAATAAAATGCACCGTGAAAAACAGAATTTTAATTAAAAATTTATATTGAAATGAATTATATTACGAATGATTAGAAAGGAAATATTGAAAATACTAATTTTATGATATTACAGCGTTCGTTATTATTACATTGTATTGTTATAATTAATATCATTCATAGAAAAGGTCAAGTAATACTCTTCGTCTATACCACACAACGTAGAGAAATCTCTACACTCACAATTTCGAAATAATATAAAATTTGATGCTAAGTCAGTATATTTTTTTGTTGCGTTTACATTTTGGATTGGTAATTTCTTCAAATATAGAAAACAACTTCAGAGATGGGTACGAGAGCAAGAGCTGATAACTATTTGATTTTTTTAATTATTAGTATACCTCGGGTCGGCAATGGTAAACAATTAGGGATAATTTTGCTGAGTTATTTTAACGTGCTAACATAAATCTTGTGATGATTGTTGTGGATTGCGAGTTCTTGTACGAAATAATTTCCTCTTTTACGTGTATTTTCCTGTATGGAGAATACACTAAACGATCCACTAACGGTCTTCTTATTACTAAAGATACGTGTCACAATTTAAATTTTCTCAGCGAAGATAAAAGACTGATTAAATAACACGGAAACATAGGTAAATGTGGTTTAGCTATCAGAATTGTTAAAAATGCTCACATTTTTTCCATTGCGTGGTTTGAAAATGTTATGAACCCTTAACCAACTATTGAATGTACGTGAAGTTGTCCCTCCGAACATCTTCGATTGAATCCGGACCTACCCCTAAATTTAGTAACCGACATCAAATGATTTGTAACCGAACAGTTTCCGAGAAAACTCAATTTCCATTTCGGCGGCTAACATTTTATTAACTTACTATAGCAATTGCGTAATTCTCCATAATTGCAGTACTTTGAAAGTTCGAAACTCTTTTGATTGCTAAATATACATGTTTCATACAAAAAGAAATTATATGTAAGTATCTTCTTAAGGTTTATCATTTGCATCTGACTCACAAAACTTTTCTCTTACCTGACAAAGTTAATAATTTCCTCAAAAGAAAAGCTAGTGTTTGATACTTGCATGGTGTTTCATCACATTATCCAATTGTATTTATTTAAATTTTATATGATAGACATTTTAGAACTTAATATTTAGTAGATAACATTTTAAATTAGTTATCTACTATTATTTGTCGTCTGAATAAAATATAAAATGTGTAAGTAACTAAAATAATATTTTAGCTACTTATACTTATAATCTACTTTAAGTCATATTGCTGCGTACCTACAGTTTTTCTTAAAAACAATTACATAAAATGTAAACTAAAATAGAATAGTAGAACTGTTTGGGTGAAATCTTTGAAATTTTTTTAAAATCTAATAAATTGTTTTAAATTATTTTTATTTTTACAACATAAAATATATAAATTATATTAAAGAATTCTGAATTGAAAATGTTTAAACGTTTTAAAAATGTAAGGCCATTCGAAAACATTTTAATGATTGTAATTAGTATACTGGGTATCATGCTGTAATGTACTACACAATTAATGCATTCTATGGTATCGACTCATATCGGCTTACTGCTAATAAGATAAACAAGATAAATATAAATATAAATCACTGACAGAAATATTATACATGACAGGAAATTTTTATCTTAGTACACAACTACTGTTTGGTACGGGAGTATTTTATTTGCGATATTATTGTTCGTGATGATATCCACCAAGATTTAACACAATGTCAAATAACTCCTGTAAACTACCTAACTGTCAATATTTGTGCATCAGACCATGTCTGTTGTTAGTCCTATATAACTGTATATTATTAGGTCTGTGATCTAAATATAAAAAAAATATATACTGATGAATATAGTGATGAAACTTTGGTATCTTCCGATTCACTCAAAGCGACTGAAAATTGGCATGGCAAGGGTAATTCACAAGATCCAAAAGCTACTAAAATCTAAAGATGGAATTATCAATAAAAAAAAAAATTTCGAAATCGCATGGATCAAAATTCAGATATAGAAAGGATTCTAACTAGTGTTAGGAATAAATAGTGCAAAATTTATCAAGATAAAGATGAAAGATAATATATTCAAATTTATCTAGATAAAGATAAAAGATAATTTCATTTTTATTTAGATAAAAAAAATATATTTTCAAAATTTTTTATTTTTTGGTCAATATTTCATATTTGTAATAATATCTATGAAGACTCAATTATAATCATTATTATCAATAGGTATCTAGGTGTTTAATATTTATTGTAGTAATGTAGTGTATCATTAAGCAGTACTTATATACTTATATGTATTATATTTAATGATAGTTATTTACTAAAATATTACATAAAAAAAAAAAAAAATGAAAATTGCTCTGTACGTATCAGGATGATAACAGAATACATAAAAAATTATTTTAAGTTAGCAATATTGTTTTTCATATAATCTTAATTTGATGATTTTCATTATTCTATAAGTACTTACGACTTTACGGGTTTCAAGAGTGAAGTATTGACTATTCAGCGTATGAATAACACGTGTTTACTAAAATGAAATACTTATTATACTTGGAACATCCGTGGAAAAATAAGAAATTAAGTTTAAAAATATCTATAATATTTTTCCGACATGAAAATACAAACGAAATGTCATACCAAGAAATAATTACTTATTAATAATACATGAACTATGATTATAAATACAAAATTTATATATATATATAAAAGAAAGTCGGGTTAATTACAGAATTTATAATTCAAGAGCGGCTGGACCGATTTTTATGATCTCTGATTTGTTGGATTCGTCTCCGTATAAGAATAAAAATAACACTAATATTTGCAAGAATACAGAGAATTTTCTAGACAAGTAAAAATTTTATTTTAGATAAGTAATTAGATAACTTAGCATTATTTATCTAGATAATATAAAAGATGACAAAAAATTTATGTAGATAATTCCCAACATTGATTCTAACTAGGAAAAATACCCAGTCGAATTTGAACTCATTACGCATGGCGCTAAACAAATATCTAGCTCTGAATACACGTTCATTGGATACAGCCGTTGTCATAATAGCTATAGCGTACATAGACTTTCAGTCATATAGAAACTTTGAATATTATAGTTAAAACCATATGCTTAATTTCAATACAAAAATAGCCCTATATGGTTCAACAAAAAATACCAATAAAAAACGGTTAGTTATGCTGAAAAATATTTTCGGCGAGTTCAAAAACATTACAAATTTAAAAATAATAGATGCACGTTGTAACGTATCGTTGTTGTTACTGAGCTATGAAAAGAAGTTACATCTGCAATTGAAAAGATAAAAATGTTCAGATGATTATAGTATAAATAACACAAACCAATTGCTAACATGACCATTATTCTTCGTTATACCGACGATCAATTCAAAGTTTTACAAAAAGCTCTAATTAACTACTTTTCATTACAAACCTGTGATTGTGATCATTGTGATAGGTCAATTTCATCAACTAAAATACTAATGGATTACATTTTCATCGAATGAGATATGTATCAGGAAGATCAGAAAGAATTTTTTAGAATTACAATAAGATAGGGTGACCATACGTCCCGTTTAAAACAGGATTGTCCCTTTTTTTATCACTATGTTCTGTTGTCCGACAAATTTTGAATGGGACGCTTTTTGTCCCGTTTTTAAAATAGGATCCCGTTTTAATCCCGTTACTTCCATAAAAATTGTAAACCAAGAGTAAAAGAAAAAAATAAATAAAACATGTCATATAGTGCATATATATGTACTGCGAACTCATGTGCGAGACTTCTAACGAAATCGATATTAAATACGAATAGTTTACCAATATATAGTACTATTTATAATCAACGATATTCGATATAATATGTATATTAGGTAAATTAATCAAAAAATCGAACATAGTCGTGCAGTAACGTGTGTACATTACAACGATCTTGTGTTACTAATGTTATAGCCACTGTGTATCAGTTATTTTTATTTAAATTGTTGCGAGTCGTTAGTGTTATCACTTTTATTGTTTTTTTTTATAATGCCTAACAGAAAATATACTTTCACTGTACCTTTGCAGATTAACTAATGCAGTAATAAAAAGAATATTTTCAATCACAAATATTTTATGAACGGACGAAAAAAATCGTTTTATCGTACCAACTGTCAAAGCAATAATAATTCTTAAAAATAATTTTAAAAAATATTTCTGTAATGATTTTTATGATTTTTTTGTGAACACAACCAAAACTATTAAATGCAATCAGTTCATCGAAATAATATAATGTCAAAAGACGTGATGAAAAAAAAACAATTGACATAAACTCAATAAAAATAAAGAATATTTTAAGTGATTTTTTTCTATCTCTCAACAAAAAAAGATTGCAAATCAATGTTTTATTAAAATATTAAACTAATTAAAAATTATTTTTATTCCATATAATATTGAAGTTAAAAAAATATGGTCTTTTTTTTTGAGAACATATTTGTCCAGTTTTTTTTTTTTATAAATATGGTTACCCTACCCTAAGAGATCAAGATTAATAAGTATACATAATGTATATTATGTGTAAAGAGCGGATTTAATTGATATTGTAATTTTTTATTGATACCCAGTAAATCAAATCTGATCAAATATGTATACGAAACAGATTAATTACAGTCATCCTATTTAATTTAATAATGCAATTTTTTGTAATTATTGCAATTTTTGTATATTTCACGTGATAAAATATACAAATTATTATTTCCAAAATGATTTTACATAAAAAATACAACTACGACGTAAACTTTTACAAGTAGTTAAATGTAGTTTAGGATTTTTAAAATTATATTTATCTGAGTTATCCACAAAACTCACAAGTTTAGAAGAATCAAATAGTCAATTACTTTATAGTTTAAACATATTTAATATAAATACTAAATAAATAAATAAATAAATACAAAACAAATACCAACTAAATAAAAATATTTAGTATAAATATTTCTATAAATATTCCCGGTCCCAATGGAAAAATAGTTAAAGATAAAAAAAGTTAAATAAATAAATAATAATAGTTATAGTTAAAGATAAAGTAAAATGCCTAAGAATAAAATGAAGGATATAAAACTATTAAAAATTACTCTGAGATTATGACAGGAAATCAAAATGTTTATTTAGATACATCACTCAATTTTTTAAATTATTTTAAATATGCATCTATAACAAGTGTCGATGTTGAGCGTACTTTTTCATTATATAAACATATTTTAAATAACAGACGATACGATTTTTAAGAATACAATTTAAATATGTATATAATTATAAATTTTAATTTAGAAAAATTATATATTTTGTAAATATTATATTGATGTCCATAATATTATTTAAGTAAGTAATTAATGATTATATATTTGATATGATTTTACTATGTAATTTTAATGTATTTCATTGCAATTTTAACATATTTACACTGCAAATTTGATACATTTTCATTGCAATTTCAACATCTTTTTAGTGCAGTTTTAAGATAACCTTGATAATTCGAACCTCTATAAGTTGAATTTTCGATAATTCGAAGGAATGCCTTTGCTCCGGCCTTACAATATATGATATGTGTGATAAGTTTTCTTGATAATTCGAATTTCGCTAATTCAAATTTCTCTATAAGTCGAAATATTTTTAGTCGAATTTTGGCTTATAACTCGAATTTATATAATAATATATATATACATAATACGTACATATTTTGATAAGTCGAAGGTCAAATAACCAAGTGTATTATTATAAATACAGGTAATCGTGATCGAAAACTGATTAATATTATCAATCTAATCTTTATCTAATGCTTAAAAGGTACAGTTATAAATTCAACGATATAATACGATTTAATGTCTATATCTCCGATAAATTACGTTTATCTACTATATTAAGGCTAGTCGCTGACATGCAATTTTCAGTTGTACGATAGTTGCGCAACAGTTTCATCATACCGCACTCACAAATGTAACTGTATTATCATGTCACATTATACATAGGATGTAATCGCGTAATCGAACGATTTGTGACAAAAGACAAACTTATTAGTTGGTCAAACTGATTAGTTGCATGTGAGCTGACTGTCATTTATCACTGTGGAAGTCACCCATGCGATTAAACTGTTGCGCAATTGAAAATTGCATGTCAGCGACTAGCTTTATTGTACATTTATTATTGGTAAAATTATACGTCAATTGAACTACGAAATGTATACGTCGAATATTTAATATAATGCTGTCACAACAAATGTTGAGTTTATCTTGTGATTTTGTGAAGTCAAGATGGAAAAACGTTGTTTAAAGTCTTTAACAATCAGTGATAAAATAAAAATTATTGATGAACTCAAAAAAAGAGTGAAACGCAAAAAAGATATCGCGAGTGAATTCGGTATTCCTGTTAGTACTTTATCGACTATATTGAAGGATAAAGACAAAATTCTCAAAGCAGTTAAAGAAGCCTCATGTTTATCACGCTGGAAGAGATTTAAAGCATCAAGTTTCCCAGAAATTGAGCATGCTATGACGGAAATGGATGAAGCGAGTAAGAGATTATAATTTACCCATTTCAGGACCGTGAATTCAAGAAAAAGCTGCAGAGTTTGCAAAGAATTTAGGCCTCACATTTCTATTCCGGATTGGCTGGAAAAATTTAAATCAAGGAACGGAATTGTAAAAAAAATCATATCAGGTGAGAGTGGTGCGGTGTCTGAAATTGACTGTAAACATTACCGAATAAATGTAAAGTGTAGACCTAATAAAAATTTGACATTCAAAGGAGATACTTGACATGGAGGGAATAAGAGTAAAGAACGTGTAACAGTAATGGTAGGAGCTAATATGACTGAAACAGAAAAATTAAAATTACTCGTGATTGGAAAGTCAAAACAACCAAGATGTTTCAAGAAAAAGAACGGGGCATCGTTACCAGTCACATACGAGTACAATCAAAAAGCATGGATGTTATCCACCATCAATAAATCTTGAATATTCGACTTGGATAAAAAATTTTTCAACAATAAAATAAAAGTGCTTCTCTTTGTCGATAATTGCTCTGCACATCCAAAAACTCTTTTGCATGAACTAAAAGCAATACAGGTAGTATTTCTGCCACCAAACATGACATCCAAACTACAGCCAATGGACCAAGGAATCATAAAAAATATAAAGCATCATTATCGGAGAAGTAAAATGCAAAGAAATTTGCGAAGAATAGATTCTGGACTTGAGATAGATAACATAAATCTCTTAGAATCAATTGAATTACTGCATAAGTCTTGGGGAGCAGTCACACAGTTCACAATTGCAAATTGTTTCCATAGAGCCGGCTTTACAAAAGATATAAATAAGTTGTTTATTTAATTAATATGTTTCTATGATTTTTAATTTTGTATTACTTTCGTCTTATAGAAACTCAAGAACATATGGAGGAAGAACCAGTCGAAGAAGAAAATCCAATAGAGTGGGGTCGATACCAGCAGCTTTTTTCTGAGACTAGTACAGTTGAATTCCAACATTTTGTTGAGGTGGATTCTGATGTTATAACAATATAATATTTTACTGATGATGAAATACTGAACGATTTGAAGTTCCAAGAAATGCTTAACGAGTCAAGTGGGGAGGAGTCGGATATTGATGATGATGAGGAATTGCCTAAAACTTCTCTTGCCCAGGTATTAGATAGTTTACAGTTTGTCCGTAAGTACATTCAAGAACAACCAGAAATTGGAGATGAGATTTTTTCCGCGCTAAACGTTATTGGAAACTTTACAGATAGGTAAAAAAAAAAAAAAAACAATTAAAAATATCAGATTTCTTTAAAAAATAGTTCTACTTTAATCATTATATTTTCTTTATAACATACAATTTATACATATACATATTTATTACTTTATACTTTTTTAGAAATTTTAATACAATATACATACCTACATACATTATACATTTATTAGTAAATATATAAATAAATAAATTATAAAATGCACTATTTGTGTTTTAAATAAAATAATATTTTTGCTAGCTCGAATTTTTTTTTTTTTTACCGATTTGAGTTATCGAGGTTTCACTGTATTTTAAATGCAATTATATCCGGTATTTAATTATGTGTAATAGTTAACTGCAAACATAAAACGCTTGATTTTTTTTTTTATATAGATTCATATTTTTTGGTTTGGTAGCATATAATTCGAATCGCTATGTTTCACGTATCAATGGTCAATCAACATTTGGGAAACTCACAATCAGGGGCGGACTGGAAGGTAAACGGCCCAGTATTCTACACCAATAAACGGCCGGCCCAAAACGTTTATACCATCCTTAACCTACTGGCCATTTTTTTTTCGGATACCTAGTTTATCAAATATATTATATATAACATACCTACTTCTTCGTCTTGTAGTCTGTAGAACTCCTGAAAATATACTAAATACTTACCTTATTGCGATTATAACAATAATTGTACTAAATTAGTGGTGCACAACCTGGGGGTCGCGAAATTTTATTAGGGGGTCGCCAATAAGTTTACACCAAATGAAAAAGTTATTTATTGTGTATTATTTTATAGTTTTATACAATATACAATTATTTTGTATCGTTGATGGTTGTATCAATCTTAATATTATATTTTATCTTAATATTGTAATAACAAGTTCTATTGAATTCTGGGTTATCTTGCAAATACATTTGAAAAACTAAATTGTCTAAATTTAAAAAAAAACACACTATTGGTCTTTTGCATATTTTTCTGGAGAGGTAATTTTATCGGCGCTCACTAGTTGGGGCCCGAAGACTCTTATTTAGTCTATTTGAGTCCCGGTGTTTTTTAGGTAGTATATCAGTTGAGCCCCATGATTGTACTATTCTAGTTGGGTCCGTAAAAAAAAATATTTCCCTTCTCATTTTCACAGACTTGTACTGTCAGTTATCTATAAATTATAACACAGGTATGAATTTTTTTCTTTTTTGAGTTTTTAATTTATAGTTAAGTTAAGTTTTCTAGTATATAATTACTAAATAAAAATTAGAATACCGATATATGGTAAATAAATAAAATCATTAAAAAAATTAAAAATTTACAATTGGTACACATTTAAACGATGGAACTTTGATAAACTCAAATCTATTAATTTTTTAACATTATCAAATGTGTCAATTATAAGTTACAGGTTTTACTGTCGTAGTGGCCGGACCAAAATAGATGTTGTTTTTATAATTGGATCCAATTAGTTGTTAATTTTTATCATAAATATTATTTGGAACCCAACTCGGTTACGCCCAATTTTATACTGTATATGAAATAATTGAGTTTCACATTTCAAGTAAACGGGTAAAAATATATAAAAATCTGTTTATTTAGTTCAATTATGTTGGTAAAGGTTTTTCAGAGTATATTTTTTATACCAAGTACAGCTGTTCTTATATTATTCGGTTGGATTAAAACGTACTGTTTTCAACCAATAGTACATTTTGCAATGATGAATACAATCGGTACGTTTTAACTATAATGTTTACAAAACGTTCTGTTGTAATTTTTCGTTAATATTAATTATTGCTATGAATTTATTTTAAAGTACATAAATTTAAATCCTTTGACATGCAATTGATGTGGAATGACATTACTATTTACTATCAGATATTCAATTTAAATTCATTGGATTAAAATAATATACATAATACATGGGTCATGGTTTATTTATTATTCATATGGATTTAAAGTATACAATAAATATTATAATATATTTCAATATAACAAACACTTTTATAATAACTTTTGTTTTTTAAACAAGTTAAATAAAATATCAAAGATGAATACTTTCAGACCAGAATGTATAAAACAAGTTAATTTTAATAATACTCGTATTAAGTCTTTAGTACTTAAATATTAAAATAAAAATAACAAATTAAATGCAATATCGAAGAGGAACTCATCTAGACTTGAATACATAAATAAAGTTAATATTTTATTAATAACATTAACATTTATGTACGTGTTTTTAATTTACTGTTAATCTACGATGAAATCGTAAAGGTGAACAAAATTTAAATAACTATTAACAATGAAATCGCAGCTGATACCTGTAGCCATTGCGTGCAAGGTTTATTTCTGGACACTCGTGGTGCACAGCTTCTGCGCGTCGTATTACTGTTCACCAGTGACCGGTTATCATCCCATTACTAATATCTTCGATTCGCAATTATGATAATGATTAGTTTTTGTAAACTAATAATGATCGTAAAATTCAAATTCACAGTTATATTCACAGTTAAATTCAAAGTTTTGCTATTCGATTGGTGGGTAGGTAATAGAAAATATTAAAAGTTCTGCCGTTATGTTAATCATTTTATCGTGTCAAGTAGTGTATTACACTGGTTCACTATATAGCTGCATGAAGTTAACTTAATTTTTGCTTTTTCAACCATCGATTGAACTCGTTTCGACATGATCGCAATAGAAAAATATAATTTGATTAAAGCTACCAAGTAGTGTCTAATAATATAATATTAGTAAACAGTTCATGAATTCAATTTCAATATATTTGTTTAGAGCATATCACAAACAATAAACGTAGTGTCAAAGATATATAAACGATTTTCTTTTTTTTTCTTTTTTATTAGTGTTGGCCGATTTTATAGTAAAAAAAAAAAAAAAAGGACCCTTGAACATATTTAAAAAAAACTTTATGACTAATTTAATCAAATGAGATAGCAAATCCAAAATTCAGCACACTGCAGATAAGTCATTATGAACAGTACGTTTTGCTTCCTTTCTATATCATTTACATTGTAAACGGAACGTTTCGCATCGATTTGGAAAACATACGTTTCGGACAAACCGATGTTATCAGCATATTTCGATCACATTTTATAACTTATGATGACGAAATATTTAGCCAACCGAAGTTTTTTCGGACTGCTTAATCTTCGATGTTTCACACCGAAGAGTAAACGGTCCGTTATGACTGGATTTATACAATGCAAACGCGATACGTTTCGGCACCGAATCGTAACGCGAACATCGGTTTTCGAACGATAAATAGTACGTTTTCACTAAAATCCGGCAATCGGTTGTGCACCTTTTTAAATTAATGTAAAATTCGATTTCGATAAGAATTCCGCGTCGTCTCGCCACAACTTTTGATTTTCGCACATAAATCGAGTACACCGGTTCCGAAAACTAACGATTGGTAAAGCAACTGTTGGATCACGTTCTGAGTCTGGCGAAACACGAAACGAAAACGGTCAACGTGAACCGCTCAACTCGATTTTTCATACGCCCTGGTCTCGCCGAGTGAATGAAAAATGCGTGGTTTAACTAATTCAATTTTATTTCAATAATAAATATCATCGTGTATTACTCCAAACTAATTCATTTATCGTCTTAAAGTATACGTATTTATAAATATATATATATATAATTTATGTACATAATAAGTCTGCATGAAAAAAAAAAAAAGTATATTTACAAGTCAACTATTACAGGCTAAGGCTAAGTAAATAACATGAAAACACTTTCACGTTCCAACTTCAGTTCTGTATAAAACACATGACTATCACTACATGTATGTTACACGATTCTCAGTTAATAATTAATAATATAAGGCCCTATAAATCTGTATTATGATAATAATAATAAATAGTGTGTTCGTTATTAACTCTTTCTCTCTTTTTTTATTTTTCAAACGTAAAGCAAATAACATAAATATTTAAAAATAAATTTTACACACAGCGACACGACACCGCAGTTATATAATATAATATTGTCCGGTCGCTGTACATTTCAACGGTTTATTAATATATCGTTAACTATCATATCTATTGAATCGGAATCAATAACCACTTGGGTCGCTAAATGTCAATAAAGCCTAACGCACCATAAACGAGTAACTGTATAATCTACTTTTTTCTTTTTCTTTTTTTTTTTTAATTGTCATGCAAGCAATTAATATTTAACATAGCCTATTAATTACAGTAGACATATGTTATTGATTATGGTAACATAACATTATAATTATAAAGTATATAAATATCATGTAATTTTAATGTAATACGTATAAATAATAAGAAAAACAAAATGATTAAACAATTGCACAAAAAAAAAAAAATCATTATAATAAAATAATAATAACAATCATCTATATTTACATTTCAGTTGACCTTATTTACAAAAAAATCTGTCCTGTTCGAATAGAAATATTATATAATAATTCATCTGTCCCAGAGATATTATATTATGTACATATTTAGCAATGTTTCGTTTAAAAATAAAAGTTTTAACAAGGTTTCAATAGAACAGGCTATTCCTGAACAATACAAGTTACATAATATTATATATTATATAATGAGGGGAGGAAAAAAAAACGGTAGTAAATTTTTATATTCATAATGAAAAACGGTACCGATTTTCGGATCCCTGAGTATACCAATACAAAAATATAAGTATATTTTCGTTCTTAAAAAAAAAAATAAAATGTATCTTTATAAATTAAGATGTAAGGAGAACGAGTGTTAAAAATTAAATGTTCGTGTTATTTACTCGCTCAGAAAATGACTAGACACTATTTTCATTGTGGAATTAAACAAAAAAAAAAAAAAAAAGAAATTAAATAAATAAAAATATAACGAATCGAATAAATTAATAAAATAAAATCACGGCCTGGGAGGTGGACATCATGAACAGACGTGTTTCGAATGGACGGAAATTGAGCGTTTCATAAAAATAAAATACGCAACAACAGATATTATAATTAAGCTTGTTCGAGGGGACAAACGGAATATACAAACGGATTTCGACGTGTATAAAAATGCAGCATTCATGATGTATGGGTAAGGATCGAATTTGTTGGTCTGGTCGTCGGGGGCAAGTATTAAAATATATGATCGTAAATCGGCGAACGATTTAAGCGAGAAAGATAAAGAAAAATAAATCAATAATAATATTAATAATAATAATAATAGGTAGTTATTGGTAATAATAATAATAATAATAATAATAATAATAATAACACGTGGAAGTATAATATATATAAAACAATGATAAAGATGATAGTAATAATAATAAATAACCGCACGTTTGATGTAGAAATAAATAATGATCATAATAATAATAATAAAAATCGTAGTAATAATAAGTATACGTTGGCACTATTATAATAATATTATTGTTGTTTTGACGGCCCCGTGGTAAGATGATGGTATTAAATACCGCCAGTTCATTCGTCTTTGGCTGCGGTCCGTTTGTAATGCGTCCGCCTGTTGCGTTTCTTCCTGTTGGGCGTCTTGTGGAACCGTATGTTGCCGGGATCGTCGGCCAACTGCGGCCGGCGGCCACTGACGTCATGCACGTCCTGGCCCTCGTAACCGTCCACGCGGCCACGGTTCACTAGCTCCTCGCGTTCCTCCGCGTTCCACTCGGCCCTGGCGCCCTTCGACCCTGCCGACACCAGCGACCGTTCTGACTCCCACGCCCGCTCAACCGCCCTCTTGTGCGCGTGCTTCAGTAGACGGTGCCGTTCCTGTTGCGGGTCCGTGCCGTACCTGATCGATATCAGCGCCTCTGGGCTCAAAAGTCGCAGCTCTTTACCGTCCGTCGTCTCGTGAGTGGTCACGTTGAACATGCCTCCCAACCGTTTCAGCTCCTCCATGTCATCATTCTGTTTTAACGCATTGTCCTAAAACCGATAATAATAATAATAATAATAATAAAAATTTACAGTCAAATGCATCGGTTCCAAACTTAGCGGGGACCGAGAATTCAGGGGATTTAGGTGTTTCAGGATCAAGTCCCAGATTTTCTTCAAAGATCGTATTTGTAACTTATTTATTTAAAAAAAAAATATTTTACCATCAAATATTAAATAATGATCTACGAATTTCTAACTAAACTATAAAATTATTTATTGGACATTGATATTTTATTTTTAATTCGTTAATATTAATATTATTTTAACATGTATCGTAGGAATAGATAAGACTTATTTTTAGTAACTTCTTATTAGTAGTTGTACTCTGGTTCTCGAGAGTCAAATCTAGCACTGGTGGCCATTAAACACGATCAACATGGGTCTTCGGACAACCGTCTGACAAGTTGTCTGTTTGGACAACCACCATGTTCGATTGTTCCTCGCCAAGACTGGTTATAAGAAGGTTTATAGCTTTACAAATAATCACTCCCTGTCCCTACGGAATACTATCAGTAGCCACACTATTATGCTACGTGACTGTCTACTACAGTTCTGGACAGACCTTTAAAACATGACTTAAATTACGATTCTAATATTACCTTGACGAAATAGAACAAGTCTTTATCGTGCTGCTCAAAATGCAAGTCTAAGAAGTACGAGCCGTTAAAAACAGACATAACGACGTCTTGTACGACACTGTTGTCACCGTCCACCACGGATATCAGCGCCAGGCCTTCGTTGCTACGGGACACCAGCACACCCTCACCGAATATGGATCGCTGGAATGCCACTCTTGGCAACAGGTTTCTCGTCTGGGTTTCCATCTTCAGCAGAGGTTCAGGAATGAATCCAAATTCACCGAACAGTGACATTTCCTAAAGGGAATACGTAACAAAAAAAAATGTATTCAAAAAATTTCGATTCATTCCGTGTTTGTAGTTTTTTTCAAATACCTTCTCGACGATGCACTGTAGTCCGGATACCACATTGAATTGAGGAGTGAGTTGAGGAGAAGATACCTTTGCACTAGGTTGGTGTAATTGATTTCTAGTGTACGACGATCCAATCATGTTACTGATATCGTAACCATAAAGTTTCAACCAACTACTCAAATCTAAAAACACGAAATACATTAAAAATAACTGGAACATTGTTTATCACGATAATATTCTATTATTATAATAGTATAACGTGAACTACAAATATTGCTGGCCACTGCAAATTACCAATATATTGAGCCATACCTGTCATGTAGTTAATGTTTTGAGAGTTGCTAGAACTGATCGGATCGTTATTTTGGAATCTATAGATAAATATGTCCGTGGGATAATTGAGTCTCGACGACAGCCGTTCCCAGTCAGGCGTGATCCATTGACCAACCGATGGGTCGTACCACTTCTTATCGAGATATATCAGCCTAGTATGCGGGTCCAAAATGCCTCCGTGGAAGTCGATCGGAATATATAAGTCCGGATGTGTGTCCTTTCTGAGCCCACCGAATGGTGTTCTCGTGATCTCCTTAACGATGTTTCCAGAGACGTCGAACACGGCTAACGGCGATCCGTTTTGGTCGGTAACAACGAAGTATCTATAACGAACAAGAAAAAAATTAATATTTACAACCATCGTATATCACATAATATTTTTATTTTTGAATGAATCTCGAAATGTACCTTTGTTCGGGTGAATCGATTGCAATTAACGTGTTGCGATCATCGTACAGATAATGGTAAGTTCTGCCTGTACTCGGATAATGTATGGCCATAACCAAATTAGGCCGTTGAGGATCAGTATACAGGAATTGTGTTACGTTTTCACCAGTATTCTTGATACCCAATAGTCGATTTTTATGGTCGTAGTAATACGAAACACTAAAACGGTCACTTTCAGTTGCATCACTGAGTAAACCCATATCGTTGTAGTTTAGGTGAGTTTCTCCTCTCTTGGATACGAAACCACGAGTGTCGTAACTATAAAGTTGAACGTCAGCCACCTACAAAATAAGCGTTATTTAGTTAAATTATTCCCGTACGCTGTGTGTACAGAGTATTAAAAAACTATTTATTTATTGCATTTAATTTATATTTATTTCATTGCAAAGTTAAACAATACAAGTAATGAAACAATTTTAACTGTTAATATATTGAAATAAAATCATAATTAACATTTTGATTAATTAGATATTAAAATTTTTATCAATTAGATTACAATCTACAACCACTGAAATGGTTCAAAAAAATAAAATAAAATAGAATATTTAAATGTGTTACTGATACATTAATATGTAAATATATTATATATATCACCTGAACCACTCTATCACCGACGTCGTAACCTAAAGTTAACTTTTGTCCATAATCCATGATCCCGATAATGTTGCCATTTTCATCGTAGATATATTTCCAGTCGCTACTACCGGTCACCTCAAACAAATGACCATCAGCGCTATAAGTCATTGTGTTCTGAATTTTTGTCCTGCCCAAAATGATCTTCTGAGATGAAATTCTGTTTCTGACATCGTATTCTAATTCCATTCTACAGAACACAGACAAACGAATTAATGAATAAGTATGACATTTTCCTTAAAATGTTTATTCAATACAACATACCTATACACGTCCATGGACTTGATGTTGGTCATTACTGATTTCAACCGACCGTGATTATCGTACTCGGATATTGAGAAAAATTGTTTAGCAGTATCGTGAATGACGGTTTTGTTGAAAGTATTTTTGTAGATCCTCAAATCACTTATGCTTTCTAGCGTCCCTAGGTTTTGATTGTACTTCAGTTTCAATTGCGAAAGCTCTTTACTACCAATAGTGACATCAATGCTAGTAACGCGTGCATTACCGTCCAATTGATACCTATATAATTAAAAATAGTATTATATTTAATATAAAATTATATAATATAGTATATAATTATGCTTCAAAACACTCACTTCAAATGAGTGTTATGCAATCCACATTTAGCGTTGAACAAATAACGTTCGTCTTTGATCATACCCAAATGATAACGAATTTCATGTTTCAACTCGAAGCCAGGTTCTACTACATTGATATTCTTCACCAGATTGGTGTTGGTTTGGTAGGTATAGTGTATGGATATAAGTCCTACGGAAATGATAAAAAACCATAAGCAAAATAAGCATAATTCAGACATAAAATTCTAAATACGTACCAGCTAATATTATTTCGATATTTCCGTGTTGATCGTACAAATAGGAAACACGACCGGATTGATGTGGATAGATTTTGGCTAAAATATTAGCGTTATCGTCATATCTCAATTCGTACGGATGTGGGCTGACCGGTGAGTGATATTGGTACTTGTAGAATCCCAACGAGGTCTGTATCGAAAATGCATGTATGTGTCCTCTAGGAGTCGTCAGTGATTGGAGAGCTCCGGATTCGTCGTATTGTAAAAGGTAATCACTTCCTCTCGGAGTTGTCACTTTCAAAGGCTGTACAAGGGAAACGAATTTATTAAACACCTGCGCACAAAAAGTTTGCATATGCTAATACTTACCAAACTGCTGAACATATCTTTGAATACGTATAACGTAGATTTACCATCAGCATAGCGAATTTCAGCTAACCGTCCGGCTCTGTCATAGCCATACATTTCTTTGAGATCGCCCCAGCGCCACACGCTAAGTCTGCTAAAACGGTCGTACGTCAATTCTACCTCCGAATAAATTTTGTTCCTGTTCAAAAGCAAATAAGCACATTTTAATAAAGTACACAGTTTAATACGAATACAACGTTTTGCCGTTTATCTTACCTAGGTCCCCATCTAAAAGGTCTTCCGGCAATGTCATAGGTGATATTCAACAACTCAATGTGTTCATCTATGAACGCTGCTACGGTTCCGCTGTCTCTGTCGAATTCGAGAGACACAATGTTTTCACCGTTGATACGTAACTTCTTTCCCACTTGAGCTACAGATTTAGCTGTAAGTTAAATATTTTCATTTTTATTAAGTATTCGTTCTTAATATTATTTATGTTTTGTCAAATTTATACTGTATTACAAAAATATATATTATTACCTTCGCCGGGCTTTAATTTTCCACCAGATTGGCCTCTTAGGTAATACCTCCATTCAAACCTGTTAGCCAATTCGGATCCGATTTCGGTTTTCAGTTTTCCCGGTACTGGATAACTTTCCACCAATACAGAATTTGCTTCCATCAACACTGCGTAGGGAACTGATTCGATAGTCACCCGGTTTCCCCATGATGTTTCCGACACAATATCACCTTCACTAGTTATTGAAGTATGCTGCTCCGAACCGCCTACGAACGACAATAAAACAATGATTTTATTAATATTATGAACTGCAAGAAAATAAAATATTTAAAAACTTTAGTTTACCTAATTTAGTTTCCACAGATGTGCCTTTGATCAGCATGGTAGTTGGTTGACTGTCGTCATTATACACCATTACAGTGGCTCCTTTTACACTCAGATCAAATGCCAACCGAATAAGTTTTCCAGTGGGTGTTACAGCACCGGTTAGTCGTCCAAAGTCATCATAAGTGTAAACATATCCTCTTCCTGCAGAGTCCAACTTCGACCGTAGTAAACCGGAGGGGCCATAGTAGTCAAACGTTATATTGTAGTTGTCAGGAGTGTTGACCTCGCTCAAAAGTTTCATGCGAGACATGCGCAATCGGCATTTTTGGCCTTTGGTGTTCTCGATCGAGTTGACTTGTTGTGCGTGATCCCTTAACAGGAACACTTTGTTACCAGCTGCATCGGTAACAGAACTGAGTTTTCCACTGCTGGTGAATTGGTTGTACGTAAACTGGTAGCTAGTCTCTCCGGTAAGAATATTACGGGTTGTGATATGTTGACCGAAACGGTTGAAAACGTACAACTCTTGGGTGGTCGGTGAGTATACTTCGTATTCGCGGGTGGCTGTTGCTTCTGGGGATCTCGACATGATCGATCTTATTCTAAAATGATACACAAGTCATTATGTATGGGTTTGAAAAATAAGAATAACATTTTTTTTAAATCATACCTATAATTTGCTTGATCAGCCACGTGAACCACTCCATCGGGGGATACAGTGATCGACGAAATTGTATTAAACTTAGCGGTTGCTGCCAAATAATGATCTTCTTCGTAGCAATCACAGCCGCGATCCAAACAATTACATTTCGACTCAGTACCGGCGAAACGAGAAATTTTGCCTTCGGTACCTAAAATATTCATATAAATATATTACTAGGATATTTTGAGGCTTCGTATTTTATCGTTTTAGTAAATTATATAATATTTAATAAATAAAAAAAAAAAATTGATTTTTGCATGAAAAATTTGGAACAATGATTGTTAAAAACATATTTAGTACAAAAACTTTTCATTTAACTTCAATAGCTATGATTTTTATATTAAACGCTATATTATAAGGAAACTGTAATGATATTTTGTCAATGATGATTAATTTTATGTTATGAATATGTCCATCGGAGGAAAATATGAAATAAACCAGAGTATAGTGAGAACGTTGATAAATAATAATAGCTTTTTGTGATTAGATATCCCAAATGTATCTCATGTTAATTCTATATAGATTAAAGGATAACTATTCCCAGACCCATTAGGATACACGATCAGAATTTAAAAATAAGTAAACCCTATTCATTTTTATTTATTTTATTTATAGCATCTCCTCCTATCACAAGCAATAACCGTTTCCGATATATAAACATATAATATTGCACAGTGGTAGATAATATTACGACTATGAAATTTACCCGGTCGTGTATAAACATGATCATAAAATAATATGACTTTTTTGTTAACGGAAGTGCTATCGACAAATACTAAATGTTGAATACTTACTTATCACTCTGATCCTATTCGTTCTCTGCGAATCCGATTCCGCAACGTACATGTTACCGTTCGGAGCAAACGCAATGCTCTGAGGCATGACCAACGCGGTCTGCACGGCTAATTCTTGGTCCGTGTTCAGACCGGTACGCGCAGCTGGAGGGCAGTGCATCGGGCGGCCAGCGATGACTTTCAACCGGTTGTCCGTGGTCAACTTCAACACCATGTGGTCGTCGATGATGTGCAACGTGTTGTCCAAGGGATTGATGCTCAGATCGGTGGGCCATCTCAGATGCACTTCGCCGGTGTTCAGCGTCCCGTCGCAGGGTATGGGTTTCCAGTGCGATTTGTGTGTATGGCTACCGATGAGCGTGGACACCAAACCGTCTTTGTCCACCATTCGAATGTTCGTCCCATCGGCAAAGTAAAGAATGTTGTCCGAAGATATAGCGACACCTACGACAATAAAAACGCCCACGCAATAAATGATTGTTCGATGGTCGGTAAAAAGATTTAAATGCGCATAACTATACAATATAACGTAGCATACCTTTGGGGTAAGCGAGTTTCGCGTCTCTAGCCAACGCTCCATCGCCGCAGTGTGCTTCGTCACCGGGCAAGCAACGTTCGCCGGATCCAACGGCGGGTTCCCAGTTGTGATCAGGATCGGAAAAATTGTTCGGGTTTTTTACTTTTAAAATTTGATGACTTTCCGGATCAGAAATGTATAAAGAACCATCCAGCGGGCTGACGGCGATGTGATAGCGATACGACACCCTCGTAACACTGTAAATATAATTATTATTAATGTTATTTTTATTATTATTTTTACTATATTTATAAAATAGACGGAATGCTAAATGCTTACTTCAATCGGACCACAGTTTTAACAGTGCCGTCGGTCATTATACGTCGGATCAGATTAAAATCTCCGACGTATATGGAACCGTCCGGAGCGGAAGCTAACGCTACCGGAGCCAATAGTCTCTGTTTTAATCCATTATCGCCGTCGCAGTCTACGCAATCTAATGGTCTTTGATGTCCATCACCCATGGTAGTCAATATTATCCGAGGCTTTTGTTTCAAATAAATGTTCGAACCGTCGCCTTTCTGTAGTATACCTTCGTGGAAGTTGTAACGGTGGTGAATATCCAGATTCCACGAGCCCACTTCGGATATACTCATATCGTTTCCGCTTAGTTTGGTCGTTTGAACGTCCCAAACAATACTTCGGCAATCTGTGTACTCATATCCAACTTTGACCAATGCCGTCGTTACGCCATAAACGTTCTGCCGGTACACATTGAGCCGATTCCAAGCGTACGTGTACTTAATGACCGGATCGGCTTCGAACGTCTTTTCGAACAGTATTCCTTCTATAGTGATTCTCAAGTGAATCAACTTCAAAGTGGATGGAATCGTGTCGGGCGTGAGCTGAAGTTGTATAGTAGACAAATATCCAGCTGATCTGGAGCTGTGGTAAACCAAATTTAATCCTGTGCCCGGAATTTGAAAACTTTCTTGTACAACCTAATCGAAAGAATATATTTAACCAATCGAATACAAACGTTTGTGAGCACATGTATAATAATAACATTGTATAATGTACGGCATAAGAAAATTGCATACACGGCGTTTTTATAAAAAAAATTATATCATCGTAATATTATTAACCTGTGACTCGGCCAAAACAGCACTTTTATCAGACCACGACCCTTGGAAGCCGTGTTTCCAAGACGCTAATACCACAGGTTTCATTAGGTCATAATCGTGTGCCTTGCAAGCCTGGCCGCTGAGCTGAACTCCTTTGTCTTCAGTTAACGACATCACTATTGTCTCGATAATGACAATCTACCGATCCATAATGTGAACGCAAAGTTAGAGAAATCATTATTGTATTTGTAATATTATGCAAACAAACCTCATTCCAAGGTACGTTCACGATTTGCGTCTGTGCCTTAAAGGGACTACGGCCGAACTGTAAAGTCACAGCGCCTCCTCCGTTTACCAATAAATCAAACCAGCCATCTTCACGGGTTAACGTGAATCCCTCTGGTGCGATGTTCGTGCTAACCCGAACACCCATTAATCCCATTCCAGTGGACGTAACAACTCGACCACGAATAACTGCCGATCGGCTAAAGAAAATATATATTTTGTTTAACACTCAAATATTCTATTGAAATTTAATATAATAGAAATCAAAAAATAATCTAATTTACTGTTGTTAACGTGCTTTGCGTAAAAGTATTTAAACAATAATAATAATATCCGACTATGTGAAAGGAAACTGTTTAAGGATATTATTACGTTACGATATTTTTTATTTAAAACTGAAATACAATATAATTATTAATTTTTACTTAACTTCTCAAGAGTCAATTCTATACAGTTTAAAATTTAATTAACACAAAATTATATTATTTAACTTTATTTCCTTTGAATGATTATATTATATCTTACGACTAAATATCAAGTGATATAATTTGTGTTACGTCTCTAATAGTTTCCATTTAACGGAGTGAAACACAAAATGTCACAATTTATTAAAACAACACAAACATATACGGCTACAAATGAAGAATAAAGCTTTGACGAGTACACAATACAAAGGGGGTTTGAGGATAAAAGCGTAAGGTCATGCATGCAAAAGCTTATTTTATGCCTAGTCCAATGGTGATGTATATTCAATCAAACACATCATATAATTGAAGTCCTATTTTTTTTTAAAATTTTTTATTTATGTTTACGCAGGTTTTTATTTGTTGGAAAAGTACTTGAAAAAGTATTATTCGTATAATTAATATAAATTAGAAGTTTTATATTATAATTTTTATTTTTTTTTTGTGTTTAAAACGCTAATTTATGCTAAGCGAAATATATAAGAGAAGATGTATATATGAATGTAAAACACCCGTAAATAAATAGTGGGAATTATTTCCCTTCAAAAATAATACAAAAACAAAATCCATTCTGGGCAAACTATGGCCATTTCTTACCTCGTGTTGAAGTGACTCCAGAAAATGCTGGAAACAAGATAATATTCGAAAGAAAGCGTTAGGCTTTATTTAAAAATAAAAATAAATACATATATATATATATATATAATGTATAAAATATATTTTTATTCAAATGGTTTTATTTTTTTTTTTTTTTTTTTTTGCAAACGTTAATGAAAATATATGAATCCATATGTACATATATATGTATATGTACATATATACATATATATGTATGTAATATTAGTATATAAGTACACATTAAGCAAAGGTACACATTAAGCTGCTTGGTAGTCGTTAAATTTTTATGTTAAATGCAAACATTACTTCTCAACATTTTAATATTGTACGTAATCACAAGAAATGAAAAAATAAACACAAGTGGAAAAAAATTACGTAAAAAAATGCGTAAGCATAATATTATTATACGTTTACGTTAAGTGCTTGAGATTGATTTTTATGTGTTGCTGGTTACAATATTTATGTACATATATATGAAATTAAAACGTATGTACGTATGTGTGTGTGTGTGTATGTGTGTGTGTGTGTTGAGAAGTGATGCTAATAACATTTAATCGATATAGAGATTGGAACGATTAGGAAAGGATATTTTCACATGGGCACAACGCAGTTTCAATAGAAAGATTCAAGACAGAAAACATTGAAGGTAACAACACCATACACAATGAACACAGTCGCTTAAGAATTTCAACTTATAAAATATACATCGTAATGTGTGTGTGTGTTAATCATTTTCCCTGGCATTCCGACGTCCTCCGGACGAGATATGATCGAAAACACATTTCGCCAGAGAACAGCGGAATCAAAACGGTCGAACGCTACAGCTATATTAGTAGTAGCATTAGTAGTGGTCTTATGTAAATATATTTATATATTTCACATCGTTTTCGTGTACCTCGAGACGCGAAATACGTACGAGACGATAGAACGAGAAAAAAAAAATGATTAAAAAAAAAAAAAAACAAAACGAGAATTCAAAAATATTACCTTTCGTTGAACGTGTCGGGCCTAACGTAGTTCTGTAGACTGCCCTCTTCGATCAGGAACTTGGTGCGTTCGAAAAACGACGCGGTGATCGCCGGCGGCTGTTTGCGCAACAATATGTCGATGGGCTTCGGTGACGACACGCAGTGCTGACTGCTGCGACACATATGGTTCAGACAGCATTCCGGGTCCTCGCAGTCCATCAGACCATCTAAGTAAATACACACACACACACACACACACACAAAGGTTATGCGCGTTTTTCATCACATAAAGAAAATTCATTGCGGTTATTATATTAATATATGTTATCGTTGCTCTCGGCGTTTCGTTTTCGAAAACCGTTTTTCCGCGATCCGAATGCACGATGTTTATCGCTGCTGATCCATCGTCATCAAACAATCGGTCTATCCGTTAGGTCTGTCGATCTCCCCCTTCCACCACCCCGTGAAAAATCCGTTCGTCATCGGTGCTCACCTTTATCGTTGTCAACGTTGTCGTTGCAGTCGCGTTCCAGCTGGGTGTTGCAGTCCAAACCGTCCCATCCATCGGAGCATTTGCACTGCCACACGTTGTCGCCGTTCACCCGGCACTGCCCGTGACTCGAACAGCTGTTTGGACAGCCCTCCAGCGTGCAGTGTTTGCCGTTCCAGCCGGTCACGCACAGGCACGTGCCGTTCTTGCACTGGCCGTGCTCGTTGCACCGATCGTCGCACAGCTTCGTGTTGCAGTTCTGACCCGACCAGCCGGCGTGGCAGACGCAAGTGTCGCCTACGCAATGGCCGTGCGCGCCGCAGTCCAAATCGCAGAGCTCTGCGAAACGAAACACGACGGTTAGTTACGCGTTTGATTTAAACACCCTCTGGCACCAACCGATTTCCTACGATTCTATGCCCAACCGACGTGTAACTCGATGTTATTTTCGCATTAAAAAACACTGTTTTCGTATTCACCAGTAAAACATAAATTATCGCGTTAAAGTTATTATACAGTAAAATGTTTAATAGCACAATGTTCAACTTTTATAGGAGTGCTAGGAAGAAACTGATCGCTTTAATAAATCGTTTTTTTCCACTCCGTTTATGTGGACGAAAAAAAAATTTCCGTTTGAATGTTATCCCTCCCCAGAAATGTATTCAATCCCTCCCCACATGCGGAGAAACACTGGTATTACATCAACATTTTATTCCAAGGGGACCGAAAAGTTTCCGATGGTTAGTAACAATTTTTGCATCCGTAGTTCTACGTCACTATCCCACGCTCACGATGCACGTGGCAGGAATATAGGAATTATAGGGGTGAGATGAGAAATAGATACCTTTGGAACAATCTTCGCCAGACCATATAGGTTCACACTGACACGTCTGCATTTCGAGATCGAACGTCCCATGACCCGAACAATCGGGAAGACACTGCAGGGCGTCCTTATCCATTTCGTCGCAGTTCGTGCCTTTCCACCCCTTTTTGCATATGCAAGTACCCTCAACGCAAACTCCGTGGCCACTACAATTTGGGTTCGGACAGTCCACTGAAAAAAATATACATGATGTTATTATTTTCCGCAGAGCTCAACTCCCACCGTTTATAATATTATTATGTATTTTACCTTCTGAACAGAATTTCCCCTTAAAACCTAGCGCGCAAATGCATTTTCCGTTCGTACAATAACCGTGGCCGTTGCAATCGGGCACCTCGCATTCATCGTGTCTCAGGTTGCACTCTTTGCCCTTCCATCCGGGATTGCACTGGCACTCGCCGTTAATGTACTCGCCTCTTTGACTGCACAACACGGGGCATACGCCTATGAGTAGAAATTAAAAAAATAAATTAATACCAGTTAAAAGTTATCGGACCTGCAAGGGCAGATGTTTTAAAGCGAATTATCTCGTGTTTTGACATTTTTGCATGCAGTTATAAAATCACACCCAAAATTATATGCCACCAAAATATTATATATTAGTATTATCGTGTGAGAATCGGCAATCATTCTCGACATGGACCATTATGATTTTAAGTTATTATATGCAATGTGTGAAAAAACGACAAATCAATATAAAATATCAAACATAAATGTTAAAAAAAAAAACAAAAAACACTTAATATAATAACAAAACAAAAAAATCACAAAGGATCAAAAAAAAAAAAATCCAATTTTAAGGTATAAGGCTTCTAAAAAAATAAACATGAAATACATAAAAATAAATTGAATAACTAACTACGATTAAGTCAATACTTACTATCGCTGCAATCGTCACCGCTAAACCCAGGGTTACACTGACAGTGACCTAACATGCATTCTCCTTTGCCACTACATCCATTAGGACAGCTCACTGTCATGTCTTGCGATACAGAAGCAGAAAATGTAACCATTGTTAGATCCCCATCATCGTTGTACATCGATACGAACCAATGACCTGGTTCCAAATAGTGTGTAACTTCTTTTTTAATGATCGGCTGAAACACGGAGATAACTTGTATTATTTTTATGGTTATACCAATGTGAATGAGTGTTATATAGATTATTGAAGCGATTCGTTTGATTACAAATATTTCGTAAGTACGACATTGATTTATATGCGCACCGTCCACGATAGCGATTTCGGTCCATTCAATGTACGAGTAATAATATGATAGCCGTGTTCGGTGAACCATCATTACTAAACAAAATGCGCTGTAATCGGTACGGAGAATTTAATTTTTACATGAAATATCCCTTTACGTGAAGTGCTCGAATATTTTGTTCGTGTGGATAAATAAACAGAAATAGACGAATATATTCGACGAACAATACGGTTAAATTTACGCACCAATGACACAATGCGTGTGACTAAAACGAATGTATCCACGTTATTAATTCTAATTAAACATCAGACGAGAACGACGAAAGTTATTTAACGAAAAAAATAACGATAATCGTGTCTTAGTATCTCCACGTTTCAGAGTTGTATACGCATTATATGTATATTTGTCTCGCGTAGACAATATTTTAAACGAACGGATAAATAACTTATCGCGACATTTTACAATCTATACAATACTGATAGAACATTGGAACAGTTCCAATTCCAAAAAAAAAAAAAAAAAACTGATTGACCCATCTAAAACCAATTACACACCAACGGTATTGTATTATTATTATGCGAGAAGTCGGAAACTCACGTGTGCGGATCGAGTTTGTCGTGATTTGAAGCCGTTGAGCAACTCCAATATTTCGTACTGGGTGTGCGTGGGCAATGCGTTCCTGCGACCGTACACGGCAATGCTGGCACCTCTCGGGAAGTCGTAATCGAACCGGACGTAGGCGGCCCGTGAATGATAGAACTGGACATTCCAGTAGCCGAATGCCGGTATTTCTCCATCCACTTTGTCACCGAGTGTTATCTGGGCAAATGTCGTACCATCGGGTGGTGCCGTCCTCACCGGGAACAATTTTGACCCTGCATCGTCGGGGGGCAAAAATGGTAATATGAACGAAAAGAAATAAATATGAATGAAAATAAAATAAAATATTATATAGAGTTCGCAGTGGCAGTGAAAACATATCGAAGAAGCTAATTGTATTTCTGTTTGGGTAAATGAATTAATTTCTATCATCAACCGGAAAATTTAATTGAATATCGTACTTATATACGTGAACTCGACTCTGATAATTGACCAATTTAGTTAATTATAGACAATTTGGCCCAGTGCATTGCGACATCAATAGAATGTATCAAACTGTGTGCGTTTTATTTTAATTGTGTTTGCCGTGTTGCGGAAACATTTCAAAATTACATTATAGTCAAATATTCAGCTCGCGCGAGTTTTAAATGAGTTGTTATTCAATTAAATTGTTTTCTAGTGAAACGTCTTATAAATTAATATTTCATCGATTTGCATAGGCAATATACTTATACGTATTGCTGAATAATCTGATATTTACTCGGAATAAAAAAATTATATACGAAATATTGAGATTTCAAGAAAAATTTAATAAAAGTTTCAGAAAGAAAATAAAATAAAACTAATAAAACTCAAACTTAGAAGAAACATCAGTGCAATATTATTACCATAGACTACATAGAATACATAATATATCATAATAGTCATAAGAATCATTTTTATTATATACTGTAGTGCTGTTAGATAACGATGCATATAGCATAATTAAACGAGAAAATATTAATAATACAACATAGTAAAAATCATCTAAACTACTGAAAAGGAAAAAACCAAGTCTAAATACCACAACCAAAACCAAGATCATATATTTAATTTATAATAATTAAGAAAAATAAAACCATTTCAATCACCACGCATTCGTTAATAATTAGTTCAAATTACTATTAAAAAAAAAAGGCAAATACATAAGATTCAAACTACGAAACGATTATTTGGGAAGCAAATATTGGTCGTTGGCAGTTGTCTTCTTCGCTGTTGCCGCGTCCTGAAATACAAAACGGGTACAGTAACTTGCCTGGTTCACAAAACAGCAAAACGGGAGGAGGGCACGTCAAAACCTCAGTGGTTTCTGGTTGTTCTGACGACGACGAGTACGTGTTCCAAACCGTGGTGAACGAGTCGTTATAACCGATTTCGGTGGACGTCAGTGGTGTTGAAGGTGACGACGTGGAAAAGTCCGCCGTGATCTGGTCGTCGTCATCGAGACACGGGCAATAACACTCGCATTCCGTGCCGCCCATCGGAAAAGGTGCCGCCGGCTGCGGACGATTTACCACCGTCCTTGCGGGTTCTACAGGACCGACCAATTCGGGCTCTACGGGTTGCTGCACGGCGTTGGGCAGCGACAAGGATACCGTGTACACGGGGCTGCCGATCGAGTCGTCCGACGCTATTGTCAGATTGACCCGGATACGGTTTTCCGAATCCAACGGCACGATGTCCACGGTCTCGTTGACATGACCTCTACCCCCGTCGGCGGCCGCGGCGCCTTCTAAATCGTCCTTCCGGTAAACGATCACGTCGGACGTGTGCCGCTTCCGGTGCCTTTTCGTCGGAGGCTGTTGCCGCCGGTGTTTCGTTCCCGGCGACTTCAACGCTAATATGGCGTCGTACATTTGTTGGGGCAAAGCCTTATTATTGTTATTACGGTTCATGCGTGCATTAATAAGCGTTTGGTCGGAGGGAAAACCATTTACTACCGGTTTAGCATGCATTAATAAGTCGGCGTCATCACTACCATCACCAACATCGGCGTTAGGTCCATCACGGTCATCAACCCCGCCACCGTCGAGCAAGCTCGGTTGTTTCAAACTACGTTTACTACGACGTGCACGGGATGCGTCAGCGGGTTCGCCCCACCTACCTGTGTTTTCCGACGATTTACTGTGGTTCTGCGATTTCGGAGTCGCCAGCGAGTCACTGACGCCGCCATTCTCGTCGACCAGTACTGAGCACGATGCAGGACCTTGGTACGACAACCGCAAAAGGTTCGATGCTACAAAACAAAGTTAAGTTTATCATATTAGATAATATCGATTTGCAGCCGTCCCAGTTTATTGCCATTCGTAAAACGCGTATGGTTGATACCCGTGTACGCTTATCGATGTAATCGTGTGTTTTGTATACTTACTCGCAGTGAAAGTCAACGCGACGGCCATCAATAAGCAAACGATTATTAATACTATGGACGTACACTTCCACGAACATCGGGAAGCGAAACCCTTTTGGAACTGGAACCGGGATGCGGATGAAAAGTGATGAGAAGATGTTGGTCGTCTCAGATTATTTCTGACCGGTAATACCGGCATACCAACGCCATAACTTAAAGAGCACCTGAAAAAAAAAAAAACATGAATCACAATTAAACATGAATAATACTACCCTAGGCTACAGACAGTAGCGATTAGGTCAATCGTAACAAAAAAGTAATAGCAATTATAGTAAAATATTTTATTTTACATAAATCCTATAATTATTACTGTACAAAACAGGTATGGTAATTTTGATAGTGGCAATGACAATCAGTTATGAACCTAAATCGATTATAAACGTAAACAGTAAAAACGTCAATAAGTCTGACGCATGTGTAAACGATGAGAGTGTTTTCTACAACAATAATCTTTTTGTACGCAGATCGAGGGTTAAAAAAATCATGTGGTCAACAGAGCCCGCTTTGTATTTAATAGTAACGTGCGGGCGTTTACATTTGCCAGTTAAAATTCGTTTTTAAAAACGATTTCCAGAGCAAACCCTATTAAGTAATTCCAACGATATCAAATATAATAATAATAACTCCTTTCATTGTGACTGATTTATGTTTTTGAACCCTCTCCGGGAATAAGAAAAAAACTCATATAAGGGGTACTCTAGCCTGATTTTTGACACGTGTTTACGCGTAGGTAAGAATCAAACACATCTATCAAAATCAAGATATCAAAAAAAGATTAAAGTAAATAATACTGGTCCATATTTAACTATTCAAATAATTTTATATCATGAAGTTTTTATTTCATACAAAAACAGTTAAATGTTATAAACCAACCTTTCCGATGATTTATGAATATCAGTCTTAGAAGGGCTACTGCATGATGACGTATTTTTGTAGTCCAACACACTCTTCGTCATATCTGTAACAAAACCAAACATAATATAATAATATTTGACTAATTAATTATTACGTTATCGTAGTTTCGTGATTATTGTTAAATATCCCACTTTTTGATACAGAAAAATGAAAAGAAAAACTCTAATTTAATACTACACAATGTTTTCTCGGTACTATATAATCAGTATGAAATCACCGCGTCTCCCTGTCCACTTGAGAAAGTGTTAACTCAGCTGTATGATTTTAAAAGAAGAATTTTCCAGATGCATTATTAACGGTTCGGCGTATTTTCCGACGACGCGACAGTGTTCGGAATAATAATTGAGAGCCCTCCAAGTTTTCTTCAAACCATCTTTTATCGTTATTGTTTGCTAATGGCGTTTCTTTTCTTTTCTCGCAGACGATATCGTTAAATATTTTTAGTTAAGTAGAAGTGAAATAAAAAAATAAAAAATAAAACGAAAAAATCCTTATTATTATAAATATTTTAACGATGGTCCTTACCCGGTTGTATGTAAACCGATCCGGAAGCAGTTCTTATAACACAATTGGACGGTTCAAAGTCTAAGTCCATCGGGTGCTGGTGATCTCCCGCAAGATGTACCATTGTGCCGGCATTAGATCCCTGTCCGGAACCCTTCAGCCGACCGTTCAACCTACTCATCGTGCCGGGATTTCTCGGTGGTACATCGGGTGGATTTCTCAAAGATTCGTTTAGTAAACACCCTGTAAACATACATAAAATTTCATATGAGTCATTTAAAATACATTTTCAGTATACGTTTAGTAGAAAAAATAATTGGGTAGCAAATCGGTCCGGACAAATGATCGAATCCAATAATGCATTAAAACATTGATACCATTAAGAATTAATTAAAACAATTATTTTGATGATAAAAATGAAAATTTCCCAGCACTGTGTTTGCATAACAGGAAAATGAATGAATAAAATATTTAGAGTTCTGTGCGAGAAACTTTGTTGCTGTCTTCTCATATCCTCTCCTCTAGACACGCTCGTTCGTTCGAGTAAGCGACACGAATCAAAAAGGTGTACTACCGAATAAAAAAAAAAACTTTTTATTTCGTGTGAACTCGGCATTGGTGCGATTAATTATTTACGAAAGTCGTTAATATTGTAACGTTGAAAAATCATGCGACTCGGCATCGGCGAGTTGAGCGGACAGAGATCGAGTGAGAGATATGTGGAAAAAGGCATAGGGAGATAACTTTCCATTGAGCGCGCACAACACACCGCCGTAGTAGCAGTAGTGGTACTTGTAGACGCGGAATTCCGTATTAAACACCTTCGATCGCCCTCAATTGATTTTGAGTGTAATACCGTGTGCTAGCGGCAGGACTAAGACCGATGGGACAGACGTGAAGAAGAGAACCTCGGTAATCGGGATAGGGACGTTATTATCCCGGCCAGCATTAACTAGTATGCTATAATACGTATACAGGGAGAGTATGCGAGAGGGTTGATAATGACAGGAGGAGAGTGTCATGTCGTCTCAGCGGAAGGCGTATCAGATTAGGTCCTCGCTGGAATAATATACAAGATTACTGTTTGCGTATATATATGTAAGTGTTATTGTTTACGAAAGTAAGGACGGAGAAGAGAATGGGTATTAAGTGATCCGTCAAATAGAAATCGAGAGAAAGAGAGTACGAGAGTGCGGTGACGTGTGAGTCACATGCGCGAAACACATTTAGATTATCGTTTCCGGATGGCACGGAGTGGGTTTTCTACGATAACGCGTATAGATGTGGGGTGGCTTAAACAATCCGATTTAAATAGACTGAGGGAAAAAACCCAATATTATACGTACGAGCTTACTAATAAAATACGGTTTTTATTTTTATTTAACGCACTGAGGGTGAGGAAAAAAAAACAACAATTATAATAAGAAGCGAAACGAGGGTGAACGCGTGTATAACGAACGCGACGTTCCTTTGATCAATATAGTAATAGAACACCATCAATCGCTGAAATTCTTGAAACGAGTTCTTTTTCGGTATAACTTTTTACGATCTCAACAAAGTTTTTCGCGCAAGAAACTTTTTACGTGTTCCCAACCCCTACAATATACTTGTCGTTAGCGGGGTCTGGTAAATTACAATTTACAAAAACACTATAAAACCCATACCGGTTGTTAAAAAAGTTTTTCATATAAACCTCTGCTCTGGTCACGAAGATATGAAATTTCTAATTTTCAATGTTAGATTTTCCGATAAATCTTTTTCAACACAGTCAATGGTTCCAGCCTGTTAATAACCATTGCGCAAATACTTAGAAAATTAAAACGTTATCGATCATACGGTCTTGTAATATGTTGTATAATTCTTTAACTTGATAATTTTTGATTTTACATATTTTGTCCGTATGTTAATAATAATTGGTGTTGTATCTTATAGAAACTATACTATATTCATATACACGATTATTATTGCGCAGCGCAATTATTTTTTTACTTGGAAAAAATATTGGACTATGAGATTACATTATATTATATTTTGTCATATCTAATTTTTCGTCTCCAATTTCACGTTGATGAATCTGAATGAATTAAAAAAGTTTTCTGCATTCTTTTGTCATACTTTATACATAATGGCTGAAAAGTTTTCCAATTTATTTCAGATTTAAACATTCTGCTGGACAAGGGATAAGAATACATCATAGCATATACTTTGCAAGCTGGCTGAACTTAGGCTTTTTGGGACCTCGGCATTTGGTCGGTAACTTTATGGTCGGTTGTTTTTTAAGTTGCATTTATTCAATCCGGGAACGTCACGTTCCATATTCGTTTGTATTAATCCCGTATAATGCATATCACGTCTCTATGGACCTCCGAGCGTAAGGTACTTAAGAAAAACACGCCTGGTTACTTTCTTTAAGTATTTGCATACGCACTATCTGGGTTAACATTAAACTGACAGAAGGCTTGGACGGACAAACTCTACTCGGATAAGGCCGTGGAAACATGTGTTTCACATATGGATAAAAAATACTTTTCTATCGTATGCGTAATAGAAATACTCGCATTAAATATTAGTCGATACAATTTGCACTGGCGACGGTGAAGTTGAGCAGAAAAAAAAATAATTTTTAATCAAAATTGAATGTGGTTTCTATAAACTAGATATTCATGCATTATGCACGTTACGAACATAATATATTATATATATTTTAAGAAAATTATATTCATTTAATTGTAACTCAATTGATAAATAATGAAATACCCATTATTTTCATTTGGCATATAATAATGATACAATTTCTGAATACAAATTCAACGGTAGTTTGAACAAGAATAGAAATAAAAAGAAGAAAAGAGAAGTATAGAAGAAAAAACCCGCTTTTTTCTACATAATGAACGAACTGTCCAATGAGTCGTGTCGGTTTATTTTTATGTGAGGATATATGTGTGTGCGTGCGCTTGTATGTATCCTTACAAAGGGATTTTCGCGCTTGTCGTCCAGTTGCCGGTTCGTTAGGCTAGCAGGTTATAAAAGGATAAAGGGGAGGTGCACGGTCAGTGAACAGGAAGTAGACGAAGGACGGTGTGGACAGGGGTAGAACTCAGTCACCGTCTTAACGACTTGGTCGAAAACCGTTGACAACTCGATCACGTCCTAGCCACGGCCTTTACTCTCTAATGACGCACCTTCCCCCGAACGGAGCACCTACTACTCTATCCCATAACTACGTATACTCACAAATGTCACCCTCTCAAAATGCCATTCGAGTTGGTCGTGCTGCTACGTTTGACCTTTCAGTATTTACCTATTCCGCACCACCTCGGTTTGAAATTTTGACACTGGGCCAATAATAACGACCCACGGGGTCCGTCGTCAGCGTTTATTCGTTCATCGCCCGTGACGTGTGTTGGATATAAGAGCACCTTTCATGTCTTCCCTGTCGAAAAAAAAATCAACGCTCGTCGCGTTGCCTACCGAAATTACATGTATGACGGCGACGTGCGAAAGACGATCTTACGAACGCGGTATAACAGTCTTACAATTGCATTGCAAGAAGTCGTTTTCAATCGTACGCGTTTCGATTTACGCAAGTACGGAGGGACGTCTAGTTGCGTGTAAATATTTAATTGGTTATCGACGAGTTGCAACCGAACGTAAATAATGAAATATCGCGAGTAAATATGATGGCCATCGACGAACGTCAACACTTTTATACGGGGTTTCACGATTGATATTTGTACATGTGTTTGTAATAATATTTGTAAGAGTGTTTTTAAACCCACAACGGGAAATAACTTCCAGCTATAAATCGCGAGTTGTGTTATAATGCATTTCTTCGCAGTATATATTTTATACCTATGAGTATATATGTACATACACACACACACGCATATATATATACATATATTTGTGTATGTGTGTAGAAGAGAAAAATCTATGTGTTCACGTGGGCCATACAAATGTCGAAATGTTTTTGTAGTCTCTATTTAGCCGCGTTAAAAGCCACTTTGTTTTGTCTTCGGAATTCCTGCGGTATGCGACAATGGCCATGTTTGCGCGGGTAATGGATCCCTGTGTGTGCAAATGGGTACGACAAGCGCCGCGTGCACTGGCTGGCGTACAGCAGGGGGCAAATGTACACGTAATGCAACGCGAACGCAAACAGTTCGTTTTCGAGTGTCTGATTGCGGCAGATCTGGAGGGAAAATTAAGAGCGCTCTGCCCATTAACAAATTGCACTGTGACTGCACTCACGTGTGTGTGTGTGAGAGATAGGCGGAGAACGCGATTTGGATGATGTAGTGTGTAAACGTGTACACTAGCTTACGTATAAATATATATAATGTAAGTACAGTTATATGCAGCGTGAAAATATACGCACATAGTAACAACCCTTTGTAAAATTCACAAGGGGAAACTGACAGATGAAGGTCTTCTCTTCCACACGCTCTGGTTTTGAATTTGTCTCGGTTGACATATATTGTTAATCATCTGCAGACTGCGTAACAAATACACCGCAGGAGCTAGAGTGACGAGGTAAGTGGAGGGGACGGGTGGAGAGATGGAGAGAAAAAAAAAAGAGAATATTCGAAAAAAAATAGTGGAGGAAAAATGAACTTCACACACACATTTTACTATGTTGGAGCTGCGAATCGAAAACCCCGGAGTATACGACCGGAATCGATTAGACGTTTCATAAATCACGCGGACCCTTCGAAGACACACACACACATATATACATACATATACCCTGATATACATTATACACATGCGATATTCATACACTGCGCACCAAAAACACTTTTTTTTACGGACAAGTCGATGGCAAAGAACCTTTGAGGGGAACTGAAGGGTTTTTTTTAATTTTTATCTCTCCGGTACAAATTAATTTATCCGGCTTTTTTTGATGAAAACGAGAGGGTTCTGGACCTATACTACGTCATCATGTAACTTTTTTCTTTATCAATTTCCAATGTTATAATAAAATAAAAACGATTTATTGATTTTTGGTCAACAATCAATGATTGAAATGCATTGTAATTATTAGTAGGCCTATAACATTACATTATTAATCATATAGAATCGAAATTTTAGATAAACGACAAGAGTACAGTTGTAATAATATTTGAAAACCATATACATTGAGACAATTTAAATTGATAATACGAGTAAATTAATCGTTTTGTGGTCAAATGTCCGAGATAAACGTTTTCATATTTAATTAAAAAACAAATATTTTCCCATTTTACTTGGAAACTCGGTTGTCAGAAATATTTTATTTAATATTATGTTATATAGCCAAATCTATTTGCCTCTTTTGAGGTAAATATCCTCAAATTTCGCGTTAAACACCATACCCTACTCCAGTTAATAATAAATTATGTTGTCATAATACGGTAAACGTTACGCGAAACGTTTTAGTGGTATTCACTATCTGTAAATATATATCATTCTAATCGATCCGAAAAAACGTGTTGAGGCGATTAGTTTAAATCGCTCACATCCACAATCCTAATATTTTATTTTTCTGTCCATACACATATTATTACAAGATCGTAGACGCTTGGAAGTGTCCTAGAATACCCAAATCGAGTGATCCCACGGTAAACACAAGTTGCACCTATAATATCCCGCAGTTTTCTACTCCAAATAAGTACATTTTCGGACGCGAAGTTCTGCACATAAGGTGTGCACATACGTCGTAATCGACTCACTATCCTGAACGTCATTAATATATGATTATAACGGTGCGTCTCATGTATATCAGCGTATAAATTAATATTCGCAGAGATAAAACAGAACATACGCCTCGATTACATTGGGTGATTGCACGCTGGCTTGTTCAACACGCAGCGAGTAAACGAGTAGATCTATTATATCAAGCGAATTTAGTGGCAGAGAGTTAGGAGTAAAATCGCTCAATGTAATCGAGACTTTTCATACTTGTGACGATGGACGGAACTGGGTTATTTTAAAGTACCCGGTTTTAATTACCATTTGTCGAATTAAATATATAAACAGAAACAGTTTCTGTGGCGAAATGTACGACACGTGTTAGGTGCGTTACACACACATTGTGTGCTATTGTTACCCCGATCAGGAATAGTTGGACAGTTGAGAACGTACGTGGTCCGGTGATCGGGGCTGAGAGAACAATGCATTTCTGCAGTGCTGCAATATAGACAAATTAATGTGGGTGTGTTAAAAAGGCGTTGAACGAAGACACGCGAAAAAAAGCAACAAGACTGCGTGGACGGAGATAATAGCAACAAAAGCTGACGAAATAGTTTAGCGAGGGCAAGATACAACGGTTACAGGACAAGGGCAGAGGGGGGGGAAACATATCCTGTTCCATGCCCTTGTTCAACACTGCTTGGAAGGATTTTCGTCAGCATCACAGCACTATTCGGACGAGTAAACAAACAAGACGTATATTATTATAGTGGTTTTTGACGTCCACGTATGAGACGTGTAGGGCACACACGGGTAAGTCCTTTCCCGGGCGGTTTTACGGATGATGGGGTCGTGGTGACAAAAATAATAAATTTCTCGCCGCAATCGTTTACGCCGCAGTGGAACAACAAACGACGTTGATATTTTCCCGTTCTTTCGCAGTACGATCGCAACTCACTTCCAATGAGGGATTTCGTTGTTTTAACACAACGGTAGTCGAACGCGCGAGTCTGTGCGTGGATGAGTATAAATATATTAGTACATATATGTATATATACATGTGTGTGTGTGTGTGTGCGTGTGTACGTGTATATGTGTTTGAATTTATGAGATATTTATGATGCGCATGTACGTATTATATTATAATGTGATATTATCAAATATACACATACTGGTGCCGGATATTACTAGCTGATATCAAATTACAAATTCGGTGTGATTATTATTACGCGGGTACAGTGCCGATATAGTGCGATACATTTCCAAGAGAATAAATATTTAAAGTCTGCCCGCAGTGTAGGTAGGACGGCACTTCTCCGTCAACTCGATACAAAAGACGAATAATGGTAATATTATTATTATTATTATTATTATTATTATTATTTTTCATTATACGTATCTTTCATTTTGTTATATTTCATGATAAAACGCATTACGTTATTATAATCCCGAAGATATGCCGTATAGATGGAAATGGTGTAGTAAATTAAAGAGAATAAAAATTATATTGGATCAAAAAGATAAATAAATAACATTGACGTTCACGATATTCAGGTCCCCCACCTAGATACCCACTCCTCCTGCGCTTTTATAATAAATATATCCGAATACTATATGCACACGCTCGGTAAGAATGACGGCGACGACTATACGTTGTGAGGTTGGCGCGGTGAAGGGATTGGTGGAAGGGTAGTAGGTATCGCTGTTTCGAAACGGAGTAGATTAGCGTTGAGCAGACCCAGGGACATAAAATATACACTCGCAACGGTTTTAAATGTACATTATATTGCAAATTTCCAGAGTGTGTGCAATAACAGCACGTATAAATAACGATCCCCGATCCACTGGACCGTGACACCCGTTGCTGCAATTGCGATGCTGAACTTGTACACACACACAAATACATATACATACAAATGTACGCAGGATCAGTGTCAGCCCGTGTACAGTCCCATCGTTTAGGTGCGTGCGCAGGATCGTCTGAGGGTGGTCGGGGAAGGAGCAGGGTGACGGGGCATTTGAATAATCGGCAGATCAAGCTTTACGCGAATATATGCTATCGTTATACAATACGATGGCAGCAGCACCAGTGGGGGAGGTGGTATAGTAGTAATAATAATAATACCTATTTTCCAATTAAATGACAATCTGGCGAACGATAGTGTAATACACACAATAAAATAATACACGTCCATAAGTCGAACATATCGATATATTACACTGTACGCACGCAGTCGATTAGGTCCTCCCCGGGCGAGGGCAGGTCACTGCAATTGTATTTATTTATTTTTTATCAGGGAGTTTTCAGCTTTTTTGTGTGTTTTCCATTTCAAATCACAGCGTTTCGTTAAGTCAATCGAAACGATCGCAAATTTACACACACAACGTGAGCTGCAATGTGTATATAAGGCTGCCGTCTAATCCGTTCGGTGGTATAATAGCCGCAAGTCGTTAAATTAATCAAGCACACTTAGAAAACGATAAAGTGTTCGTACTTCGGTATAATACTATACGCCCTTCCCTGCACGTAGCGCGCACGTTATAAATTAAAAGTAAGTCCCGTACTACAGCAACATCTGTTGTCCTCGTTTTGCGCATGAGTCACGGCCATCATAACAATACTTCAATATTGTATTTATGCAGTTATGCACGCTAAGGTCTAGGGAAAATAATAATTACATTAACGATTTGAATATAATAAGAGAACCCTTTATGTCAATAGCGAAATTACGTTGTTTACTATTGGTTGATGTTATAAAGGAATCGCCATTTTCGTAGAGAAAATACACGACCGGTTGTTGTCATGTGCTACAAACGTTGAAACACATAAAAAAAATAGTTATCAAATAGCAACTACCGTGCGACGAGTGACTAACGATAAACACTACTGTTGAGGAATATTATTCTTTTTTTTTCATGAATAATGACTTATGTAAAAAACAATATTGCATGTAATTATTAGATAAGAATACGTTTTATAAGTTGACCTGGTCAAATTTATAATAATTGAAGTATTTGTCAGAGTGAATGTAGACAATTCGTTAGATTTTGATATTGATCATCAAATTATATTTTTTTCTTTTAACAAAACATTGTGTTTGTTATTTTAGAATTGCAGACGAACCCAGAGTATTTCTTCAACACGGTTTTGTTTACCGACCCCTCACTCCACAAAGCGTGTATAATTAGTTACGGTGGTGTTTGATCCCAGGACGCCTACCTGTCTTTCTTTATCTCTCATCCCACACCTTCCCTGCCATACACTGTCGCACGCCACTCCTACACCCTCCATTATTAAGAGGCCAATAAGGTTTAGTGACCGGATTAATGAGCTGCTCCGTTTAATTGGAGACCCCATGGCCCTTAAAATCCCTATAGGTCTAAATATAAATGTACATACTGTAGTATTACGAGAGTTATTGTTTCCTATAGTCAGAATTCTGCAGCGAGTTAGAGAAAACGAGAGAACTAAAACTTCAGACGACGACTTAAAATATTTAGAAAATGCTCCTTCCGTGTCAAGCCCATAGGTAGATACCATCTGCCAAAAACTTTCCGTTTTTCCCACATGTAACTTAAAAGTCGCAAACATTTACAATTTTCTTTCTTAACTTTTACAAAACCATGTGTATAAGTATATTGAAATATATTCCATGTATAACTTGCAAAAAATTCAAAATTATTGAAAATATGAAGACGGTATACACCATTATAAAGGTTCAAAAATAAATACACTGTATTATGATAAACAAGTTTCTTTCGTGAAAATTTAAAAAGCAAATTATTTTTGAGTATACTTTGTAATCATTGTTATTTTTCACGTTTCGGCTTACAATCATTTAAAATTGGTAAAATATATTGATTTACTTTTACATAATGTACAAAATAGCCTATATTTCGTGTTCATCAATTATTTAACTTTCAATAACGATGATATTCATGTATTGGGTACTTATACAGACGTTTTTCGGCAATATACCATAAATCTATATATACATATAAAATAAATGAAAAAAAGCATAATAAATAAGCAAGCATTTTAAACACTAATGGAACGTGCTACACCATAAAGTTTTACTGTTTACGGCTCACGTCAAAATAATATAAACGAAGCTAAATTTAGTTACTATACTTCACTTCTTGTCTACTGAGTAAATTGCTAAACCCGTAAATTATCTTATTTTTATTCTAGTTTGTGTAACACATTAAAAGTCGTGTATTATAGACGCCCAAAAACATCAAACGAATGTCGAGGATTGGATACGTATACATATTTATATTTTGTTATTTCCTCAGTATATCATGCACGCAGGAGCTGCGATTCAGAAGTTGTGAAATATTATATAGACCCTAATATTGGTCGTATATGGTAGTGGTTTACGGTTAAGCTCGTTTTTATGAACGATTTTGTATATCGAAAAACTATTACTCGCGCATTTTAGGAAACACGCACTGTAAACTGCCAATACCCCTCTGGTCCAAAATGACAGGCCACCAGACCGTTCACTCGTATGATACAAATCCAAATATTTCATAAAAAAATATACACACGTGTCTAGTTATCTCCCCTTTGAAACGGAATGGAATAAATCATTATATTATTACGCAGTACGCGTGCAGAGCTATAACCGAAAAGTCCAAGCGTCCGAGCGAATCATAAGCGACCGTGAGTGCGTTAAATTATAGTTACAGCTTAATCGGTTCACCCACGTCATAGGTTAAAAATATCAGATATATCGATCCGTGATATGTTATATTAACGATGGTACGTGAAAAGTTCTAATTATCACAGGTTGCATAAGGAATTAAATTAAAAAAAAAAAAACACCAAATAGTCGTTGTCGTTACCAATAAATTGTGGAGTTCCACAAGGACAAAATTATCTTATATTTTTAAAATATTGAGATAGATTTTAAAACCATTAAAAACTGGTTAATAACTTTTTTTAAATTTTGAAAAATTAGCTATAATACTACATTCTCTCACTGGCTCGGTGGGCTCTACTTTACCAATCTTAAAATATATTGAAAACCATGATAATATATGTCAAATTATAAACCAATGTTATTGTAAATCAATCAATATAGTTAAAAACTTAAAATATCTAGGTATTGAAATATGCTCCGATTTGATGTGAAAAAATCAAATAACATCTGTTTATAATAAGTTGAAAAAATGAATTTATATAATAAAATAACTTCTTGATATTCTAGTACTTAAATATATTAGAAAATTTTACTTAGCTCTTGTTGAATCGCAAATTACATACGGTATAATACATTGGGTTAAGGCCTATAATAATGTTCTTTCTCAATTCCAAATTTGTCAAAATCCAATAATCAAGCTTATGTTGTCATTCAGAATCTTATTGTTAACTATTTTCTCCATATCTATATTTATATTGTTAATATATTAATTGTCATACGATTTATTTTGTATCAATCTATAGTTTATTTTATCTGTTTCCGTTTTTGTTTTTACTTTTATTGTATACAATTATGTTATTAACTTAAACATAAATATTGTAAATACCTGTTAATTATAAATTCTGTTTAATGTATAAATAGGAGGCTCCACACGAGTTTATTTCAGTGAGACTCAGTTATCTCATGGATTTAAATTTAAACAAAAACATAAAATAAAAAAATATTAAGACCTATAGATAACACGACGACGGTAACCGATGTCGACGATGGAAAAAAGCCACCCCGTTTCCAGGTATAAACCAAGTAATTAAATGTCCCGGGAACCCTTATTAGTGGCAGCCAAAACTGAACCTAAACAGAGCTATGTTTATTCCGCACCCGATGCCGTCGTATTGGTCGTGACTCGCAAGAATTATTATGATGTTTAACGCGCGCGTCACGCAATCACGTCGGTCACGCACCGTTTTCGCAGTCCACACCCCGATATACTTCGTAGCTAGCACCCCCTCTCCTTACGAACCGGTAAAGTTCAAGTAAGAAAAATATATACGGGGTGGCAGTGCAGAGGCACCATTCCCGCAGTTTGAGTGATTCGCAAGGGTGCGGAGAAGTGCACGTAATAAGTCATCAATCCAATTATTGTAATATAATTTAGTTTTACCATACCTATAAATACGATATAGTTGAACATTAAACTAGAAGCATCTAAAAAGGAATGTTGAAAGTTTTGATGTCAAGAAAACCAAGAAATCAAGTGTGAACTCTTTCTCGGGAAATAATTTTAATCTTGAGAATATGTGTAGTATCGAATTAACTCATCCATTTTTTATAATGGAGCTATGCTGTTAAGTATGATTAAAACAGGCATTTTTTATATATTTGATATAGTTTCTTGATGCCGGAATAATTTATTGGATACAATATTAAAATAACTATGATTTTACTCTCATCTGAACAACCATATATTATACTGTTGCAGAATTTTCTTTTTTCGCAAACAACCAAATCCACGTAGTAATACATAAAAGATGATGATGGTTGTGAGTGTTGAATACATGTTTAAGCAAAATTATCATTACACCATTTACCATGGTGAGGTGAGAGTGAAATATCTCCTTCTCGGCGGTAAATTTAAGTATAGACGACCCGTATCTGTATTGACGACGGCGTATATGTGTGCGCGACGGCCGTTGTCAGCAGATCCGGATAGTAAGTACGAATTACACCGGAAACGGAAGTCACCTAAACGTCAAAGTACGACGCGCGTGCACGTTTTCAGTGAACTGAAATTCAAACGACGGGTGTTTCGGAAGGGAACGAAAATCGATAACGAGTTTTGATAATTATTCTGAGGCACATATATAGAAAAAACGTTCGTGCAACGAGCCAATTCAGGATGATCTAAATAATAATAAATTATATCGTTGTATTGAAAACGAAGCAATATACATATTTATACATATGTGTAAAAACGTTATATTAGTATACATCTTAATAAACGATTACAAATCGATATGATATATAAACGTGCGAGTTTATACTTATATTGTTAAATATAGAAAAGAACAAGTTGATGGGAAAATGAATGTGTAAAAAAAATGTAATAAATATCATAAAATGATATATCGCAACCTTTCGACATCATGCTATATATTTTCTATATACGTAAAAAAGGAAATTGGTTGACGTTGTGGTAAGCACGAGATTTTTGTAATTCTATCAATACGACTAACTCGAGTAGTAAATCTGCATTGAAACGGCTCGAAAAGTCCCACTAGTGAAACCTAGTTTAAAAGATAGCTTTTGACCGGATCGAAAAGTCCCACAACCCAGTTCAATCCTGATACGTACCTACCATGTTCTCGCGCAACATAACACAGAATATTTTACGACGATACAACCATTAAAATATAACGCGTAAATTGCAGTATTACGATTATAATAATGTCGTCGGTCATCCGAACCGACTGGTCTCGGTTTCGCTGAACGATGCATTATCATTATACACACGTGCTGCACGCATTCACGCTGTCGTTATTATTATCACTCCGACGGAGTTCGCGCGCGCAGTCCGAGGAGATAGGCCCCGACGGTCGAAACGTCAAACGCGCCACTCGGTCGGCGTGCGGGCTCGCGTGAATTAAAATACTCTCCGCGTATACCGTATATATATATATATTATATTAATCCAGTTACGATAACATCTTCGAGTAATGAATCTTTTTTTGAAAGGCCCGCTGTTGTTGCCGTATCGGCGAGGGGTGTACAACGGACGGGCGCTGTCGGTCCAATTAATATAGGGGACGCGCCGCCGTGAAATTGATAGGGCGGCAAGTACAGCAGTAACAGCAGCAGACAGAGAGAGAGAGAGAGAACGAGTAAGAGAAAAAGAGTTCCGGAGCTTTGAACTCGTGCAGCGGATAAGCTCGTAGCTCAAAGTGACAGACGCCCGCCGCCGCCGAGCCCGCTCACCCGCTCGACCACGCGGCGTGCGTAACGCAATAATCTACGCGCAAAAGTCCACATATATACGTATATCGAATCCGAGTTAATAAAATAATATATTATATTCTCGGTTCAACGGATCATTTATGCTATCCACTCGCTTTTCATTCTTTGCCGTTGACAGTGGTCGCGTGCATTTCGTTTGGTTTTTTTTCCCTGAAATCGAATCTTTTTTCGATTGACGACGCTATAACCTACGCTCCAAGTCCCTTCAATCGCCCTCGTTCGCGCCCCGTGAGACACGGTCTTTTTTCGAATTTTCCCCTCCGTTCACCGATGATCCACTGAAAAACCGAAAACCTAAATAAAATTACAAAGGCGTTCAACGGATATCTTCTTTGTCGACCGCATTGTAATATACATGCATTTGAATAAACGTTTCGGTTGGATTCAGATTTACGGGTGAAGGAAAGTGAACTATGGTCAAAGCGGTTTCAATTTTTCATCCACCTATACCTTTCGAAAACCAACAGTTCCAGGTTCGATAGCATTAGTTTTGAATTTTATCGGTTTTTTTCATTTTAAAATTAATTTTCTACGAAAGCTCGACGTTCAAAACGTGTTCGAAAATCCTATTTTTGTGAGTTTTCACGGATTCAATTGCACTCGCGGTCACATGTAGCACGTTATTGTTTTCGGAATCTTTCCCCAGCGAGAAGAATATATTATTATACTGCAGGCATGGCGGGCAAAAAATCAATATCATAACGGCCGCCGTTCCGTAAGGAATTCACACCCGACGGGCCGTGTTGCATATATGTACAAGTATATACCAGTATGTATACATGTATTATTTTGCGAAACGTTTTGGATTTTTCCATAGTCCTTGCGCGTGTACACGCAAACAGCGTCTCCATGAAAAATGGCACACACACGCACGCACGTAAGTACAACTATTCGTATAACCGGCTGGAAAAACCTCTTTCGCTACCCCTTTCTCAACCATCCACTACCCTTGTTCTTCAACATCCCCGTTGCGCAAAAATAGACGTATAAGTATAACGTGAGGCGGTGGTGGCTGGAGACCGAGAAAAAGATTGATTACACCGTCTTCCGCGCTCATCAGTCCTCCGGGTCGTCTGAAGCCAAGGACGCTTCCGCACGCGCCAGATAGAACGTAATATTTCGGCATTTTATTAGGTCGCGTGTCTACCAACCAACTACCACCCCGAACGCCATTACAATTTGTGAAACACGAATGACTTTTCATATCGTACAAAACGAACGCACTGCGTTAAATCCCCCTGAATTGTCGTTTTTGGGCTGGCCGACAATACCGGAAATGAACAAAATATTTATTGTTCCACTAGCTGCAGTAGTGTTTATAAAGTATAAATATACATATATATGCATGTATGTATGTGTGTATTTACGATTCGCCTCTACACATACACGTGCATATAAACACAACGCTAACCATATTTTATAATATATTATCGTACGTCTCATTATATCGCATGCACGTGTAGGTACAGCAGTATCAAACAAAAGTTGGGTTAATGTATTTTACGGTGTTTATAGCATTTATTATTATTATTATTTGAATACTATACGATTAACATTACGATGAAATATTATTTGTTTTTAGTAACAATAATTATTATCAATTTGAGATATCTCCCTGCACACAACAACGTAAACAACAATATTGTATATCATTTTGGAAATACGAGCACGTCCTCAAATTTCAAACTTTATTATTTTCCGCACCCTTCCATTCTCGTTGGCACAACGATTCTTATTTATAGTGCACTCCGAGCTATATACAATACTCGTATCACCATAAGGGTAGTCTATATATGTTATAAAAGGCTTAATGGTGAGTCGGTGAGAAAACCCAGACACTGGGCCGCAAATAAATTACATCATCATACACACAATTTAAAACGTCTTTGATACATTTTTGTGAGGACGTTGCAATTTCTTTAAATCACGACCGACGTCATCAAACGCAGGTAATTAATTATAAACGCTGCACTATGTACTTTTTTATTGTGTTCATCTCATCGGTCGATAACATACAAAAAAATATTAGTGCATTTTAGATGGTCAATGAAAAAAAAATATACTCTTATAACTGGCAGCATAAAATAAATAGAAAGTAAATATTAAAGAAAAAATTAATGAACAACACTGTCGTAGCATTATTGTTAACAAGGAAATAATCAAAGTTTAATAGAATTATTATAGTGTATGTATAAATATAGACATATACTATTATATAAAAACCGAATGGTTTTTTTAATCAGTAATCTGATTATCTATTATATATATTACAAATAACCAAATCACACACGTAGAATATAGATAAACTATTAATAGGTACTTTGACTTTTTTGAAAATTGTAAACGAAAAAACTATTAAATTTTACACGAGATATAATGATGAAAGTTAATCAGACGAAGTGTCACAATGAATGGACTTGAAAAACTTGATTTTAGTAAAATAATGTTTCAAGTATAACTTCTCATTTTTAGTTGTAATCTTTAGATATTTGAACAAATTGTTATTCATGCATCAAATTACTGTTGTATATGAATTACTATTATCATTATTATTATTAATTTATAATTTATAACTCGAATACATATTTCATTTTATTCCCAGAAGATCCGTGAATAGCTTCTGTAAAATGCCTCATATTTTGATTTTTCGGAAAACGTACCTCCTGACCAACGAAATTTTTTTCGAAAGTATATTATGTCATGGAGTTTAAATAACGGTTTTTGGCGCAATAAAGTGTTGGTGGTGCGATTTCGTTTAATTACTGGTCGTCGTTCTAATAAGTATTAGTGACCAAGCAATGAACATCGTTAGAAAATTAAACCGAAACGTCGTTATCAAGACAAAATAATTGTCTACTAAACATTGGTCTCGTATTCGCACGGAATTTTTAACGTGGCCGGGCGCTCGTAAAACCCCATTAAAAGGTCTCGGCGTCCGTTCTCATCGTGTTTATAGGCGATTTATTATCTCCTCTCCCCGTCAACACGTCACGGCGTCGTCGTCGTCTCGTTTTCTTCTCGAAATGTATGAGAACTAAGAGAACTACTGTACGCTACGGTGGCAGAAATGAGGAGGAAAAGGGAGAAAGTAGAGAAAAATCGCGTTTAATAATACCATATATTGTTGTGCATTGGACTATTTAATCTGGAAAACACTCCACTATAACAATATTACGAAAATTCTGAGCGGACTTTACGGTGAAAATATATATATGGTTTACTTTGTTGCGGCGGAATTATTAAGAAAAAAGAAACAAAAACTTTGCTAAAAGAAAAACAAACTACGAGAGATTACGCAATAAAAATGTCTGAATGGACAGACGCTATTTGTTCGGAGCGAAGTTTCGCTAAGAGTTGTGATCATTAATATCCATTTAAAAATAATTTAAGTTTATCAAATTATTTCTGATGGTATAAAATCAAAAGTGTATGTACACATATGTTACAATGTTCAGGTATAATGTGAGATTTGAGTGAAATTCAAATCAACATGAATAAAAAGGATACATAATATTGTTACTTTTCATATACATCATAACAACCTTTTAATATACAAAATAATCCAATGTTCGACTTCGCTGGAACGAATAAAAATGGTTAGTAGCATTCGTTCCTACCAAGCCATGAAAATTAAATTAATGAACTCAACCGTTCAAAACCAGTATAAAAAATAAATACAACCACAAGAGTATTATTTTAAATCACTCTTGTGTTATAGTTTCCATGGTTTATATGTTTTACAAATTCGCAATTAAAATTTGCAAAATTCACTCTACATCGCATAGAAATAACATTGGCGTTATAAACATAGCTATATACAATTTATAAACGATAACGGCATAAGGGATGATGGGTTTTCATTTAATTTCCGTGTTCGCATACGGTTTATAGTTAAAGAAGGAAAAAAGTATTTTATCTCCAACGAAACTTTATTTTTCAGTAAACACGAACGAGTTGTTCCAATCTCGTGGTTTCTTTTATCGTGAAATTATGAAATCGACGAAAGTGGTTATAAGCGAAAGAGTTTCTGAATGCTTACTTTCGTAATTTATTGTATTTAATAACATATCATATTAGGAAGGTAGAAGAGCGAAACACCCTATGTGTTCGTGTCTCGGTGAAAAATCGCTCCATCATATCGTGAAGGAACAATTGCGATTTCGAATTGAAAATATTAAAAACACTCTAAACGCCTGCGATTAACATTCTACTGAAATACGATGCTTCAGTGGCAAAAATGATTTTTGTTGGAAAGATCTAAAAATGAAGTGCAATTATTCTATTAGTACGTCAACCTTAGCGCCTTGTATAACATTGTGATCAAGCCGTATACGGTTACATGGTAAAACATTGGAAACCAAAGTGGACAATGTGTATGTGTCGCACGCTGAAAGTCGTTATTATTTCTTTTCGTTTATACCCAGGCGATAAAAACCGAACAACAAATCTCGCGTGTTTTCAGTGGCGAACGGATAATTCGTTAGGAAATACACGAGAATAAACTCTGACGGACCAGATTCCCGTCGCGTAATATACGATGTGGTGTCATGTCGAACAGCGCGAGAGTAACAGTACATATTATACACCGCCGTACCGTATACACCGTCCAGGTATCTAAGTGTAAAATAACGTACACAGGATACGTGTGATTAGGTAAAGTGGCGTGAATTATTTATTCGGACGACTGGCGCGCGCGCGTGTGTGTGGCCGGCACAACGCACGTACGTTACACGCACGATACCATATTATTACGGTCGCCGTTTGGGTGTACGCGTCGTGTGTGTGGTCTTTCGGCCGTTTTACTCTGATTGAAATATCGTCAGCAATTCGATAATTGATCTGGCGTACGATTTCTCGTCCTTCCCGGCCGTCGTGCAGGACATACTGCCCCGTTATGATGACCAATTCATATGGAACGAAACGAAAACGCCCGCGCGCGACGTGCAAAAGGGATGAACCGAGGTTGGGGCGAAGAGGGTGAGCTATATCAATTTTCCCTAATTGATGGACACCGGTCAGACACAATGTACTGTGTGTACACGATCGCGCGCGCACGCGTTTGTGTGTAACGTGGTAGTTGTTGTATTTTGTGTATACATGAACATCGTGCGCGTTTTCTTACCCACTACTACGCGCACAATATATAGTAATATTATAGATACGCAAAAACCTGGTATTATTATTACATGGCCGGCCACGAGCGTTAATCACGTTAAAAGCGTATTGGAGAAATATTATTATAATATGTTTTGCGCCCCCCCCCACCCCGTTCGGCGTGTTACGCGCTTAATATACGAAAACGTTCTAAAAGCTCCGCGGAATAATTATAATTTACCTAATGAACGCACGTGCGCTGCAACAGCATTATACATTCACGGTGCCGTCGTCGGCCGCAGTGGCATTGATTGATGGTCAAAATCGAACTACGACCACTTATTTCAATTTGCGTGATGTAAACGTGTGCGCGTGTGTATGTGTGTGTTTGTGTGTACGATAATAACAAACTCCTCTTCGCCGACGGACCGACCCGTGGCGCGCCTGTCGTGGTAGTAGCACCCGGCAAACAAATCAAAATGAAAATATTTGAACGCGCTCGACGCATTTGTAATAATATCTTGAACAACAATGAGAACGTGAGGCAAGAATTATTATATAAACGATGATGGCCAACGAATTGTGACAAATGTCTGTGCATCATCGTCGTCGTTCGGCTGTTGGGCCAAAACAATTCGTTTTCATAACAAGAGTCTGTTTGGATATATTCTCGACGTTCCTTTAGCCCCTTTTCGAGATGTCCCTTGGGAGACGCCGTCCATTCACCCACCGTTTTCGTCACGAATCTTAAACGCATATAAATCTCAGCTTGCCGTTCAACGGGGATGACTGTGGCAACGGTAGCGATGGTTACTAATTTTGAAAAACGATTGATATTCCCGTCTTGTTATAACAAGACGAAAGCCATAAAATAAAAACTGCGTATTATTTAGTCCTTGAATACCTAGACACATCATTATATCGATCAATGCGCATTATGTTCAAAACAATTTAACTCGTTGGAACAAGTTCAAACGTATATTGTAATATTTACTCGAAGGCAATTAGTATATTTTTACAATCTCCTATACATTATATACATACATGAATATTGATATAGCATGCGGTTTCTCGGTACGTGGCAGTTGTTATTTATTTGAGTTATCGAATGTCTTGTTTTAAAGGTCAAAAGTTTATCTATAAAATAAAATGAAATTGACATCGATCATTCGGATTCTCACAGTGGTACGTTACACAAAAACATTTGAACAACGTGTTGTAATATATTATTATCAGCTAATACTGTCTTTATATTTTCAAAAAACTTTAGTATTACGTCCTCAGTCAAACCGTAATGAAATCACGAAATTACAATTTCTGCGATTGGACATATAATATTATATAAAATAAAAAAATAAAACGATCAAATCTCTGAAATAAAAAAAAACTGTGTTAGTTACTTGCGTAAACCGAATGACTCCAATGTCGCTAAATGAAAAAGCAATATAGTTACACAAAACTATAGCTAATGAAATATCGGAGAAACTCGAAAAGTCTAACAGAATTGAACATTATTCTCAATAAAAACTTCAAAAATATCACCAAAGATGTTTTTTGCACAAACGCATAACGGCCAAGTGAACGTATCACGGTATCTGGTGACCGGACCGCGGAGAAGTCCGACGTTGAGGTCAACTGACGATCGATAAGATCGGTAATATAGTGAGAGGCTACACGAACTTATATATATATATATATATATATACCCACAATATGGCACGAGACTGCTTAAGAGTGTATACGAAGTAATAATAATGCACACGGGTTGGATACATGAAACACGTCTGTGCCGCAGCGATATTATTCCTCGATAATAATAACCGTTCGTCGAGGCATTGATCGGAGCTACGTTTCTCTGATTGAAATAAGAGATTCTCAAACTTTGGTTTGTGGGTTTCTTAAGATTCCAAGAAAAAAAAAAAAACAATAGAGTCCAATAACCAAAAATGCAAATTTCGAACTACAACTTAAAAACAATATTGTATCGATGATGATTCAATTTTCAATTTGTTTCTTTGTAATACATTCGTGTTTTGTATTAATATTATATTATCAACACTATAAACTCAATGTTTTTTTTTTTTTTTTCCGAGCGATACGGTCCAACTAATATTGTGCAATGTACAATTTACATAAAGGTTACAATTTAACTTATAATTCGATTTAATTTAGATGTGTCTGCGGAATACGGTTTAACGGTTTGAGAACCGTTGACGTGGGTCATCCGCGAGACAAGGAGCCACTACGATGGAAACCACTAAATAAGATACGCTTATATTACTTTTATATACTATATTATATACCATATATTACGTTTATGTACTCTACTCGCATGTTTTATTCTGCGCACTAATATACAACCGGTACACATACCTATAAATAATATTGTACTCGTGTGTGTTTTTTGTACCGTCATTTCGACGCGAATCGTACCGTTAGAGATAAAATTGAGACACGCCTCGAGACGATTTAATAATAAGTAAGACAAAAACCTTCACGATAGATGATCAATAATTAATTATATTTTTCTTCAAGTAAGATTTCATACTCGCGATAAGGTTTAATAATTTATAATTGTACGAGACATTATGTATTAAATTTATAATACCATAAATTCTCGTAGGAGTCATTATATTACGTATCTATGGTAAAATACTATTTCTACATAGTACTATCAATTGTCTTAGCTCCGACCGCGGTACGTCACTAAACTAGAAATATTCATTACTATTCAAAAAGATAAAGACCTTTTAAACGTAGTACCAATATACCACAAAAGAGATTATTGAATATATTTACTTCCGAGTTTTGTAGACTTTTAGTCAGTTTATTTTTCGTTTCAAACTCAGTGCTGTCAATATTACAATTAATAAATCCGCTAACGAGCGTTCAGGTGAAATGAGAATACCCGACGAAAAACGAAAATAATAGGAAAAACAAAACATACCCGATAAAAGACTGCTGCGATACGAAGCATTAGCGAATATCTGTTCAAAACACCCCGTACGACGACACTATATTTTATCAGCTTGATTTTTAGGGAACCGTTCAAGGCAGATTTTTCGAAAGACCTACCGCAGAGATACTAAGATATGTTAGGTGTATGTCAGGAGGACTTACCACCGTCATGCAACTGTAACGTCGCGTCTCTGGTGAACGCTAATTCTGAATCGGTGAGCGTTGCGTCCGAACAATTCCCGGATGTGCCGCTCGTGTCGGTGTTCAGCAAAGCACCGGGCTGCTGGTACGTGTGATTTGGCCTCCTGTGCCTGCTGTGGTACTGGTTTTGCGATCCGTGCTGATGACGGTTGGGCTGAAACTCGGCCGTGTCTTCGTCACATTCCCCGTCGCTGCTGTCACCGCGGTGTTGGTACGGTTGATACGCTCTGTTCGCTTTTCCTGCGAAAAACAAAACCAAAAGGTCAGTAACGTGGTCAGAATGAGACTCGCGATTACTGGCGCTCACGAGAAGAAGATTCGGGGTCAAGAGGGTAAACGAATCATTTCTCGCGGGAATATAAGCGCCATCGTTAGCCACAAACGAGATGACGTTATGATCGTTGTCCAGTGGTTTCAACCACCGGTGCAAGAGACGTATTAGTAAGGACAGGAGTTCTGATGCTTTCGCTATGGCCTAGAACTAAAACATTCGATTTCTATGATACGACACACTAAATTTCGAAAAAAGAAAACTTATTTCGTCTGTGACGCTCTGTAGTTATAAATATTATATATTATTTTCGTGTATGTAATGTGTAACGTACTGTAAAAATCATGTTATTTTTTCCGGCATTTGGTGTAAAGCGATTCTGCGCAATTTTGTCGTTTAAACGAACATATATATATATATATATATATGACTCCTGCAAAGGATAGAATTTTAGAACGCTCAATCAGATTTCGTAGTACACATTTTAATACCTATGTTAAAAAAAAGCGCAGTGTCTTAGTGCACACGATTTTAGTCTTATTATTCACGTACAATTTGTATATTAAACTATATGCAACCTAATGCGATGATACGATAAAATATTGTAGAGACGTTACACCCGGACCCCGTGATCCGATACACGTAGTACCACATACACCTATGGGTGCAGACGACCGAGTCATCGTCTTCGCATTTCATTACGAATCGATTGATGGGGTTTCGACCCGTACGCGGAAATGCACGAAGGGCGTAGGTCCTCCGAAACGGCGAACCTGCTGCCGCGTGTCAATAACGAATGGGAATGGGCACGCGCTAAGTCCTCGTGAAATATTATAATAATATATACACGCAACACATATACATTGGTCCGTTATCGTGTACACGCTTTTCGTCGGTGATCACGAGTTCCAAAGGACCCGGGGATATACAGCTCAATCACGATAATTGGCCAACGATTCCGTGTAGGAAATGAACGGTGGGCCGACCGGAGAGAAACGGATGCGTGCTTCCTTTAATTACGAAATGGACGGTTGTGCACACAATGACTATTCGACTTCCGTCTCGCGCGCGGACAATGTTAATAAAATAATATTTCCCTCCCTATATTCTCGAACATGGTAAATATTATAAAAGTCTTCAAAAAATCTCCGGCCCTGAAAACCATGTTGTTTTTTTTTTCTTAAAAGCCATATAGTTTGAATAAAAACTAAACGAATAAAAAAATAATTCAATAAGTTGGCTTTCTTTTTTCATTCGTGCGAGTTGCATATGGAATCGTTCGAACGCGGAAAAATATTATCTGCCGTTTTTATACACAGACTCTGTGTAAAATTCTTAAAAAAATATCAAACGGTATTATTTTCTTAAATAGTTTTCGCTAAATTTTACATTTCCCCTCGCTCGATTTGAATAACGACAATGTAAAAAGAAACTATATTAAGGGAATGCTATTACCTTCGCACCGTGAACGGAGTAGTTTATGTCAAATGCCCTATAGAAACCTTTGCTCAGGTTAAGGGCGTTGTAAACGTAGCAACAGGAGCTTATTATTACGAGTGAAAGCTAGGGTGTGAGAAAAATGTAGTTATCTGGGTGAAAACAGTATAATTTAAATGCATGGGAAATAATAAAAAGGAACCTCTTCCGCTGGATAAGATGGTATTTCTTCTCGCACTTTACTGTTTCTAATAACGTGTGCCGTTATTTATTTGTCGGCTATTCCCAACCCTTTGCTGCCATCGTTGCCAATGAGAGAATATTTTTTCCCCATTCAACAAGAACTAATGGTAGTGGTGGTAGCCTGCCAGGGAGGAGTACCCGGGCTATTGTCAGTACTCGTGTATTGTAGAATAAAAGGCTCCGAACAAAAATTAGCGAACCGAGAAATATCTCATGTTTGTTGCCCAGAGAAAACGTTTAAAACGCAACGACGACTGCGAGGCTTTTAACGCCGAGACTGATGTTGTTTACCCTTAGTTACTTGGAAAACAAACATACATATCGGATCCACCTCCCCTCGCTCGTCGATCAGCCCTCCAACAATCTACTTGTCTCAATACCATCTCCCATTATTACAAGTCTTCGTTTTCTATTAAAAACGACTGCCGAAAATATCTTGTGCCCTTTGCGCAGCAGATATGTAATATGGGAACTGAGTTTCATAGTATTCTGGTAAGTTAAAAAGCAATCGTCTTATTTTTTTTTTTTTAGTTTTCGACGACGCCACAAACAAATAGGATTTCAACAAAATAACTATAACTGTGGTACTTTACACTCCATATTCTGTCCCAGTAAAATGTTTACATTTTTTGCGATTCATATTTTTCGTTTCATACATTCATTTTATTTTTATATTCATTCCCGGTACTTTGTCAATTTGATAAAATGTGTAAGTATATGATATACTTCGACCGCTGTTTAACGAAAACAAGTATATTTCGAGTGGACAACCCTATTCAGTATTATTGGAACCAACGCGGAAAAATAACATTATATATTTTGGAAGCTAAGTCACTTTACGGAACTGTAGCACTTTATAAATAACAGTTTACGTAAGCTTGACAGTTGAATTAATTCTATACATGATACAATGAAGTGATTACTAATACGCGTGTTCCACTTTAATACGCAAACGATGGTCGGTTACAAAATCCATTAGTATGTTATAAATTCTAATGATGCATTATACGAGAACACATAAGCGAATCTAAAACCGAGTATTATGAGCGTAATACCTGCGATAGCAATAAATGTTGATGCGAACGAGTATACAACAATATAGTTAACAATTATTATCATTGTTGTTGTTTTAATACATACTCGGTTGTGCAGTCGGATTGTCGAAATTGAATTATAGAATGCCGAGTTAGTTTGTTTGGCATATTATTTGTTTGCACGCACAAGGTATATACAATACGTTATCAAGTTTACATTGTTAACTGTTAACGTCTCCTGCCTACTAAATGCCACATTTCCCTGATGATTTTCTCGGCAATGAACGCGACGAGAAAAATAAAAATGAAAACCACTAAATACCAATAACAATGTAAAATCGTTTGAACATGAAATGGAAATGAAACTGAAAAGTGCGTGTGAAGCGTGAGTTGTTAAAATAAATATCTACGTTTAAAAGAGGAGGAAAAATAAAAAAAAATAATAATAATAAATAAATAATGGCAAACATGAAAAAGAAAAGCTGGAAGAACATACAGGTCGTTCTGTCAGTACGAGCTTTAGACAATATGAACTGTTTATAGAAGGTTTTTGTGCGTAGTAGCAGGCGAAGGCAGAAGAAACTTTTATTGTGAAAGCCTCTTGAAATTCTCAAATTCATATCGCATTCGCAATAACTCGAGGTGAACTGCGGGAGTGCAGAAGTGGTAAAAATAAAGGGGTACGCTCATTTTTCAAATCGGGGTAGACGGCGTCCCTGCCAGTATTATTTTTTTCTTTTGTAATAAACCAAGCTCGTAGCTCGGTGGTTATCATCCATCTATGTCAGACAGTTTTCGGAAAGCCGGTCGGTGGTGTATGACCACGGAATCGATTCCGCAGCTCACGGTAATCATAAAATAAAAACATAAATAAATAAATAATAAACCGCATGTCCGGCCCGGGGACGTAGGGAAAATACACAACTGCGAGGTGCGGAAAATGTCTCGTAAATAAAATGGGTATACGTGAAAGTCCTTGTGCATGTAAATTTACGCGTCGCAGGATTTACGCTGTATAACTAATCCTCGGAAAGTGGACTCCTGGGGCTTTATAATTTTGAACGACTGGAAGACGAGCGAGGAAATGTCGGGGACAGGACGAGTGGTGCTGTATAAGTGCGATAAACCACCTCCTGGTCAGGAAGCACTAATCAAAAAGGGTTGATTTTGGACGGTTACCCGTGAATGGCCGGAGGTATGTGTTTTGATTGCCTGTCAACCATCCCAAGGGTGACATTTACAAAGTCACCATAACCATGCCCTTCTCCTAGCCTGAATCGTGTCTTATATTTTATACGCAAACACGTGTGTATTACTAGATAGGTGTATTCTACGTAATTGCCACGATCATAAGCATCAGCTTATTGTTCTACATGATATTTATAAAATGCCGCCAATACTTAATGTTGATAAATATATATATATATTTTCGGTATTATGAATTTAACGAATCGAAAATTTAAGTTGGATACAGGTACCCGTATCTATCACAATTTATTTTCAGGATTTCCAATCAAAGTTTAAAAAAAAAAAAAACAATGCGACTATCATTAATACTAATGAAATTCGAAGCGCATTAGTTCCCATAATATATTATTACGCTATTATTATTATGACAAATAAAATCTATGTCCATTGTTTATACAATATATAAGGTACTGTCCAAGGACCAATGTTTTATTTTTATTTTAGTTCATTGAAACTATGATTGTTGTGCATCACTTATTATTATTATTATTATTGTACATCACAAACTGTTTTTGTTGTATAGATTATAATTAAATATTAAAATTACATTTTTAACAACATACTATTGTTTAATTATTAATTGTAAAATAAAAAATATTAACTTTACGTTTGAGTTAGGAAAAAATAATACGAATTTTTATTTGATTCATTGCAAGCAGTCATAATATCTATTGTACTCAAAATTATTTGTATGAATGTACAAAACCGAATATATATTATATAATTTGTACATACATTTTAAAATTATGTCATACAATTTCGGTACGTCTAAGGACACATACCAAAGTCCCCCAGAAGATTAATGTCATGGAAACTTTTGTAATATTAAAGGAACCGCATCCATTCACTGGCTTTTTTTCATTTCGGACGTATGTTTTCTCCGCAGCAAACATCATTTCAAAATTGTATGGCTATACTGCTGTCGGAAACTCACTCTTATCGTATTGATATGAATTCATAAAAATCGTACATGATGAAATATTGACCCTCTCATACCGATCACAGTAAATTAATATTATTTAATTCCTCTCTTTCGTCCCTTCACCAATTTTGTTATTTTAATACAACAAACAAATTCGAAATAGGTATCATGAAAATTAAAAATAAAAAATAAAAAACTTTTTTTAAAATTAAACAAACCCCAATATGTTATTCTTGTAGCGTCGTAATTCCAATTATTGGTAGGTAAAAATGGTTGAGGAATGAAGATAGATATTTTCTGCTCAAATATGTTTTCAACTACCCATATCGCTATATACCAAAACGCGCACAAACTGACCGACGTATTCGATTGCAGAATTGGAAAAATTAAATTAAAAAAACATCATCTAATACCAGTGTGTCTGCCCAACGATAATCTCCGGTGTTACCAAACCGTAGCAATCTGGTGGACGAACATCTTAAAAAGATGTACCGGTGAAATACTGAACAACTGAACATGCACTATTTATAGCCTTGAGGATTTTAAGCTCGTCGATATTAACACAACTAAATCACACTATTGCCACATCGAACATGTAAATAATTTATTTGTGCACGAGGAAAAAATAAAATACCATGCTAGTAAATTGGTGTATTAATCCGAGTTCAAAAAAATCGTAATGGGATTGTGTTCGATTTTATATGGCCGATGGGAGATTTTTTTTTTCATCGTAATAAAAAATGGAAAATTACATTTCCACCGAGTCCTTGAGTACGATCAGTATATTTAGCGATGCGAGGGAATCTACGCCGTCGCCGCTACCGCTGCCACGTAATTCAACTCCGTCGGATGAGACTGATTTAAACCGATTAGCCGACAAGCGAAAAAATATATTAGAGTGTTGAATTTCAATGTCGACCTCGTCTTTTGTTTCAACCGGACTATCGTCAACTATAATATAGTGTTTTTTCCCCTTCTTTATATTTCGATCATTAATATTATTTTTCACGAAAAAAAAAAAAACACTTACAATATTCAAACGTCCTGTGATAGATTTTAATGGTATACACCGAGCGAATGATAATGATTTTATAATTAAACGAGGGAGACACGATGATAACGATTCTCTCTTGTTTCTCCATCTTTCTAAAACGCGCGCCTATATACACGCAGCACTCGGTAGTGGTTCTATATTTAAGATGAAATAATCTCAAAAACTGTTCTCCGCTCGTTTGTCAAACAAATCGTTAAGACGACCTCGCCGCATTCATATATATAGGTATGTATTAAATTGCTCCCCTCCCACGCGAACGGCCGACGGACCTCCGTGGTCGATGGCTTTCATGGATCACACTCTCAGCGACGTCGAGTCCATTAGTTACGACAGTGCAGCGAGGGACTCTCATTTAATTGACGTAAAAATCAACCGGGCCATTTGCCCACAATATCATCGGAGGGTTTTGCCTGAAATAACACTCGTGAATCATAATTAAATGCGATTATGTAGTAATTTATGTTTCGGCTAGTTCCAGAGAAGTGTGGTGGAAGTGACACGGTGGAAAAGGGTTAAAATATATAAATTTTGGAAAACACCATAGTCAATATATTCTATAGACACATTATATGCATTATTGAATAATAAAATTAGATACGACTTTAAGTGCGATTATTCACGCATTTGAGTGATAATAATAATAATAATAATAATAATAGTAATAATAATGATAATATTAATAACTTGTGGAGTGGTTGGTTTAGGTGCGTGTCATTCACTATCGTAGTAAGATAGAAAAACATTGGCGAGAACAACACACGCACACAATTATTTCCGACAAAATGAATTCGTAACGGTGTACGCACTGAACGGACCACCCTCAAACGGACGAAATGTCCCAGTTTGTAATAATCGAAACAGAAAATAAACAATATTTTTGAATACAATTTAATAATAATTCATTGCGTGTAACGGAAATCTAAAAGAACTACCGGAGAGAATGCGAATCACCCATGTATGACTGCGACAGCGACGCCATGATAGTATTTTTTTCTCTTTTTTTCGTTATTGTCCATTTTTTATCCATGGTTGATGATTTACAGGTTGTAACGTCATGTATTTTTTAGTAATTATTCTTATAAATACAACACACGTACACATATAACACACAAAACACTATATAATATAATTGTATTTAAAAAACATAATTTAATACACCATCAGTCAGAGTATGTAAGTTTTCATGCAAGATTATGTTCGTTGACTGCAATAGAGTGAAATCAACGGCACGAATTTTAATATTTATCAATGTACAATTTAATTAAAATTCTAAAAGCTTTTTTATTATTTAACAAGAAAGACAATTTTTTTAAAAAGAGTTCAGACACGTTTAGTCTCATTATTCACGTTTAACTTTTAACTGAGAATGAATAATTATTTCACGGCGAGTATTTAAATTTTAATTGACAAAATCCGAGAATATTTTTTAAAAATCCTACATGCACATATGCAGATGTAAGGAGAAATATGAATCATTAAATTTTACTTTTCATGGTTACGATGACGTTTAAAAAAATAGACTCTCAGTGTAAGGGTGACGGGTTTTTTTTTATTATTATTATTATTATTATTATTATTATTATCTACGCTACTTGGTTCTCCGACAGCTTAACAAAGTTAAAACGCCCGGTAATGAGAAAAGTTTGATTTTAATGAACCGAAAGCTGCACACGGCCGTTATTATGTCGGGCGAGTTTGTTAAAAACATCACAAGCCGACATCGGGTGGAAGGCGTTCAAAATCGTTATTCCGTTTCGGTGGCGTAGAGGAGAAAAGAACGTCATCCAGAATGTCTTTAGAGTTTTCCACTGAAAAATGATTTTTTTATTCCTAAGAAAAATGACCAGCGATAAAATAAAAAGGTATAATATTTACAGAAAGGTATTATTTTTTAAATTTTCAATCGATAATACATTTTACGTTAAACTTAAATATTAATATGTTATTGAGTACAAATATTTTATCGTTATCCGCGTTGACAAAAAAAAAATAAAATAAAATAAAATACTTCGCAGCAAACATTTCATACTAAATAGGGGTAATTATTAATTTTGGTGATTGTTCATAAAAATAATGTCACTGTGCTCTCGAAAGCAACCAACTTCTAAAGTTACGCTATACATTTATTTATAGATATCCTAGTGAAATGTTTATGACGGGGATATATTCATGTGGTAGTAATAATAATATTACACGGATACGGCCACGCGTTAAGTATGTACATAATAAACGTATGTACTCGTAAATACACATTGTTCCTACTTTTATTTTTCATAATAATTAAATTTGGAAAACATCAAAGAAGGAAAAATATTTTTATGAACACTTTACAGTATTATTAATTAGGTAAAAATTATTTTGAAATCCGAATACGCATTACACATATCCGTTTGTAAAGCACTTTTTTCACAATAGATTCAAAAAGAAAAACGCATTAAGTCTAATCAAAGCAATAATAACTGTAAGAATAGAATATACTGCGGTTGCAAAAAAAAAAAAAATATGACCTACCAGTCGATAGCCTGTACGCAATCGAACATGATAATTTACAACATTTTATCACGAACGAAAGGGATCTGTTTTCTCTCAGGGAAAAAAAATAAATGTCTTGTTCGGTTTACCGTAGAAATGTATATCTATACGAAAAATAATAATAATTATTGTGGTCGATCATAAACGAATGTCTTGTTTCAATTTTTTTTTATTGACCTAATCCGTCTTACACATTTGGAATAGTGAGAAGTCGATGATGCATATCGGTGTGTGTTTTTACGTGTATGTATACGTATTCGGTTAAAAATAAAAATAATAATAATAATTGGAAGTACGCGTCATTGTACACGGTGTCAAAACGCCACGGGTGATCAGACAGTCATAAAACAATAATGTTCATGTTACAGAGGTCTTCGTTGGCTATCGATTTGACAATAGTCCTTTTGTTTATGTGTACTTTACGGGCTTTTGATGTTGTGCGAATATTTTCTTCTTCCGTCTCCTCCACACACACACACACACAAAAACATTTTCAACTCTTTCTCAATATATCACGACTCGCAGATTTACAATAATACCTGCTGGTACGTATATATATATATATATATATATATATATATATAAGTAGTCGAGTATTCATTAAAACAAAAAAATTGTACACGCGTCATCTTGAAATTTTTTCGATTATAAAGGATGAACTAGTAAATACTCGACGACTTATAGATTTAGGTCGCGGTGATGGCACGACGGAAGAAGTGCGAGTAATGCAAAAAGTAATTGATGTACAGCGTTCCTAACGAGACATATTGTAGGTGTGTTATACACTACGCTTAAACGCGATATCCGCACGCGGTGACGACACGCACAGGTCCGGAATCCCAAACTGTTAGTGGTAAAAAAAATAAAACTTCGGTTTCCCCGTCAACCCGGATCAATGGAGTAAAAAACATTGTTATAACTCGCTAATTATATACACGGTCGTGTTGCAGTAACGATTCAAACTGCACGAGTGAACGGTGCACACCACGAGAGTCCTTATGTATATTGTAACAATAGTAGTACGTAAAACGCGTAGATTAATCTAATAGTATGGGGAAAACTATATTATACTCGTATTTTAATCACATATTATGTATAACACCGAACATATTTTTTTATTCACTCGTGCATTTTTTAAAAACATACCATGTTTTGATTGTGTGTTTACCAGATACAAATTATTACATTTTTATCAATTTCAGTCGTGCACTACGCATTTATTATACACATGTACGTTGCTTGAATTTACGAGCGAAATGCATTCCAAATGTAATTTTTGTACAATTGTCTATTGTATGCCACCAGTCGGTCCATTGGTATTATTTCACTGGTCGGAGATGGCATTCCGATGGCATATATATAAATGTGTGCGCGCGGGGAAGTTTAATCGAAGTTTCAAACGGGCGCGACAGCAGTGAGCAAAGTTCAGTACTTGTTCGCCACCAGTCGTCTTTAGGGAAAATTAATTTTCTTTCCATTGTTTTTCATCTTGAATACACGGTAATTAAACAGCCCAATGGAATCCGCTCACGGATGCCAGGAAATCAATCTTCATTATATATATATATATATATATATATATATGTATATTATTATTTATTCATTCTTTTCTCTTCATTATATCGCATTTTTATTTTTTGTTTTATATTGCGAGACACATTTTTATGGCCACCTTTCCCATTCATCCACCCCCACTTCCTAACGCTTTCCCTATTCTATTTTCTTACATTTCTGTTTTATTTTTAATCAATATCCCCCGATATTACTTATGTTTACGAATATTATTTCCGTCCCGTTCCTTCGCACCCCCTGTCGCGTTTAGCCATTCCGCGCAACTGTTCAGAAGATAAATCGCAACGACCGTGTTGTAGAAACGTAATATTCTGTTACTCAGAATTATATGCACAACATTTCATTGGCTATTCCGAAATAACTGTCGTTGGCAATTGCATTTGGGCAAAGGCGCACATGACAAATTGGCCGACGTTAGCAGATGTCCCGACTTATATGCATCGCGTTTGTCGGCAGACGCGCAACACTTGGGTTATGCAATGGAAATCATGAAAAATGTTTCATTTTAGTTCAGCTATTTCATGCTGAAATGTATTATAATAGCACAAAATGTAATACCTGTACGTAATATCCCTTTGGTACACAATATCAAGTATAATATTATTTTGCAGAGAGCGGTATCATGCGTGTATATGTATAATATTATAAATGTATGTTTTCACAAGAAAATAGGATTTTTAATTTTTCCAATTCTATAATAATTACACCATTATGAACAATATATTATTATAATTATATAGTTCAATTATTCTAAAGTACAATTCTTAAATGGTAAGAAATTATCAAATTGTTCGTCGGCGATGTGTCACAATCAGCAAAATCGAAACAGTTTTCAACAATCGTCACTAAGTAATCCAGTGGAGACTGTGTTATGTTTTTATAGCCCACGGCCATTATTATTTCACTGCGATCGGAAAACAGTATTTTATTTCGTTATTATTATTTTTTATTATTTGCCTACTGTATAAGGTAAACCCAGAATCGCTAACGAAAACACATAGCAACCGCGTCCGAACAAATATTATCTTTTGTCTCTCGTAGGCAGTATCTCGCCAAAGTCTTATATCGTCGTGTGTGCTTATATTTATATTGTATATATACATGTGTTTATATGTGAGTGTGTGTATACGTCCATGTAAATATAATATATATATATATATATATATATATATATATATATATAGGACCCAGATCATAATGATATTGATTAAATTTAACGGGTTCGGGTGTAGGAAAACTTAAGAACAGTATGCGTATGTATAAAACGCCATGACGAACATGCATTTGTCTTGAGGTGGGTGAAAAGTCGGTAAATCTTGCGTTATTTTAATTTCCTGTTCGAGGAGAAACGTAGTTTGGTCCGTGATAAACCTGTCGGGAGGCCAGAAATGCACACCGAATCGCAGTTAATATTTATACGCTCGGAGACGGCCCCCCTAATTCCACCCCGTTTCCTGAATACATTCACCCATGTACAAAAACCGACCAACGGAATGAATATTAAACTAAAAAAGTAATTATCGTTATGACGTATTACGAAAAGAAACAACAACAACAACATTCGAATACTCTCCATCTTAATTTGGAAAAAACAAAAACTACTCGTTATTATATTAATAAAACAATTTTCGACGGTAATTAATCATATACACATTATCCTAATATTGTATCGTACTGCAGCATAATTATTATAAAACGATGTTAAAATTTTTGTTAGAATTGTTTTAATTGAAATACCGACTGCAACAACAAAAACGAAAATATTTAATATTTAAAACGTTTTATTGTTTTTATTGTTAAAAAAAAAAAAAAAAATCGTTTCTAAATTATTTTCAATACACTATCGCCAGTAATACCAATAAACTCCTCTGCAACACCCGCACACATTTTTCTTCTCAAATCCGGTTTTGTAACAAAATCATTTAAGTCAACGATAAGTTTTTTCCCAGTCGCCTATTGTTTCATAAATAACGGGTTTATTTAAAAAAAATTGTTTACGTTTTTATTATTTATGCCATTTAACAACCTCGATAGGCTAATCTTGAATCTGACGAATTTGCTATAACATACTGGCATATCCGACGCACGCTCCGAAAACGAACACAGATTAACCGGACGTATTTGTATGAAAAATCCGACCGTCGGATACCATATTGTTAATTATTGATGTCACCTAATGCGTTGTGACGGGCCATTACCTCCTCCTTCCTCCTTATTAATCCTCTATACCATTCTTCATTGCGTTTTTTCTTTCTGAACAAAAAACGGAGCCCGATGCGTTTAAATAAACGTCGAATCACCTCAAATGTCCACAGCGCAATACATGTACTACACCATAAGTTCTAGAAATATTTCTATACCGTTTTCTAAGAAAGATAAAAAAAAAAAAATTGGAAAATACTAGTTTAGAAAAACCTCGCACGATCCAGTGATGGATTTCATCAACGAAATCGTTTAAAGACTCGTTAAAAAGTCCACCGTCACTCGGTTACATGTGTACATACATATATCGCGCGGATGTCCCTCAGTGCGTGTGTTGTTCTCCATCGTACCCGTCACACCAAATACGCACACAGGGGTCATAATGAAGGCCCGGCGGAGATCATCTACCCCCACCACCGGTGCGCATCGCCCGGTTTATTGATCTCGTGTTGCCCCTCGGCCCGTCGTTCTCCTCTCACCATTATACACCGACCGCCGAATGAGTACGCACACGCACATACGCGCATTCTCTAACTCACATGGCACACACGGGGACGTATATGCCCCCACACGCGGCTAAAAGTTCGGCAACGGTCGACGCGTGTCCAAAAGTTTTACCACCCTCTGGACCTGAAGATGCGGGTGAGGACAGCAGGTGTTCGCACGTGCGAACGTATTAATTACGCTAATTACGCCATAGTGACATCGCTTCAGCGGCACCCGATCTCCGGGAATAATAGCGCGGGTGAAATTAAGTACGTACGATTGGGCGACGAAGTGGAGGATAAAAAAAAAATATAAATAAATAAATAACGGTATATAAAAATAAAAGAAACATAATATTTTCTTCTTCAACCCGCTACTGGCGGCATGGTGTTTTGTTGCGTTGAATAAAAAAAAAAAAAAACAAATGATAAAAAACCTTTATGGGACTCTCTGCCGGCAGCTACAAGTATAATAAAATATATTATAATATAATACGTCACGAACCTCCGACTGGTGTGCCGCGCAAGAACGAATAATAATTATCATTCGCCGCCGATTCTCTCGCGGTGGCAGCGCTGGACCGTAGTACGTACGGGACTGACGGTGTAAATGAGTACGTCTGAAGGAAGAATAATAATATGAGCGATTCGGCTAGCGGGCATCCACCATGAATTAACAAGTATAATGAAGAACACTGTAATGAAAACAACAAGCCGGTCGGGCGGTATAAAAGTGAGGTGGAGATTGTCAAATAAAACCCTCTCGAAATGATTGCACAGCATCCTCCACAAATTATTATTATTGTTTTACGTTACACAATAAAACTCGCCGCTCTGGGAGAGTATAATATCACTATTTTTCCCGTTCGCCCTACATTAGATACAGGCATTAGCGGCAAACTGGATACATTAAAAATTACAAATGGAAATCAACAGACGTGTATTTTCAGTGTATTTGTGTGTATGTTTAAGTGTGATTGTGTGTATATAATATATTAAGTAGGAATATATGATTATAATATTTACGAACCAAACTATTGACCGAATAAGACACTCGCGGCTTTCATATTATATATAATTCGTAACAATGAAAGATAAACTAAAAATACTTCACTGTGAAAATATAACAGATTCTTCTTTATTTTTTTGTCTAGAGCAAAAGTTAACGAAGCGAAATGATTTTTTTATGTTTTACTGACGGATAATTTATTTCATCAGATCTTAAATTTTTATATGACGGACACCTATACCAAGAACTTATCAAATTCGAAATACATATTCCATGTTATACTTCAATAATTATACAAATTAATTAACCTAATACTTCAAATTATATTCAGTTAGAAATAACAAGATAATAATATATATTTTAATCCAATACAAATATTTAAAATATATTGGATGCTATATAATTTGGTAAAATATGTACGTTTTACTTAATTTAATTTATGACACAACTAAATTTGAAAATTTGGAACCGCGCCATACTAGAACGAACGAGTGTTCGAATTTAATATATATAAACCGTACTTTTTTAAATTTATTAAAAAAATAATATAATTAATAAACACATTGATATAAATAAAATAATTATTCAAATAATATGCTAAACTTTACATACAGAAACCGTTTAATTTATATTTAATACCCAACAACGATACCCAAAACGTCATGGGAATATGATCAATAAAACAATGAATTGCCACAGAGCAAAACAATTTATCGAGTATGCTAAATATGTCGATTAATAAGAAGAAATAAAATATTCAAATGCATAGCTATTTGGACCCTACATATTCATTACGAAGTCGTAACATGATGTTCGATGGACAATATCCTTCGGAAGATATAACTCAATAATTTTTCCCGGAATATAATAAATACCAGAATATTTTATATTTTATATTTAATTTAAACGGTCTGACCATCGTGTGTCTTGGACAATTGAATAAAAAAATGAAAGAAAAATGACGGTCGGTATAGTATAATGTATTATATAGGTACCATAGTTGAGAACACTGACTGGCGCCATTGCACCTCACAATTACAGTGAAAAAGAAATAATAGTAAATAAATAATAATAATAGTAATTGTAACGACAACGCGTAAAGGTATCTCTAAAGTACACTAAAACGTAGTCCTTTTTCGGGAACAAAAGGTCGGGTGATAAAGAGCAGTGACAACACATCCGATGCGCGTTTGTTCTCAAGGCGCCACATATTCGAATAACCCGTGGAGAGGAATGTTTCTACTGCTTTTCCAAGTACAGATTACACGTGGATAAATGTACGAAGGAGTGGCGCCCGGCTGAAGCCGAGGTACGACTACGGTTATAAAGGAAACAAATTGTAAACACCCATAATGCAGGTCGAACAGGTACCTGTAGACCATATAAAACATTATATTTATGGTAAATATATATATAATACCTCAACTGCCTAAAAGTACTATAGTGAAATTCCAAAATAATAATAATTTAATGTTTCATATATTTTTATTAAATAGTTATTTAACGTATCTTACGATCAACAGCAAAAATATCGTATTAACAATGATTCGACGGATTTGACAGAATAAATTAAGACTATATAAATCATGGAAATAAATTTGTATTAATATTTAAGTAACATAAATACATCGTTATAGTTTGGTAATTTTACATAGTTTTTTGTTCGAATTATATCGTTTATATTCTAGTATTATTTTTTATATCACTCGTAAGTATTTTCGATTCAGATGAGTGCAGTAGTAATTGACAATTTTATTTATTTTCTAAATAATAAGTTTTATAAATGATTAGTTTAAATTATTCAAAACTCAATTGGTACCCGTCAACACTTTCACAAAAATATTTTTACCTTCGGAATATAAAATAAGAGTTACAAGGTTTTAACAATGTTTTTTTAAGTAAGCGCCTTGTGTTACTTTATTAGAAATTATTTTTTCAACATTTCACAATTTTTATTCTCGTTAATTAATTAAACAACACATTTGTAACCCGATTGCAATGTATTAGGTTATACTTATTAAAGTAGATCGAGTCACAATCCACCTAAAAGTAAAAAAAAACCGGTATATCGGTTGTAAAGATAAATACATATTATTATATTATCTGTTGACGAAGGATTCACTTAATGGCAAGTAAAGCACGATTGACGTGTAACAGTGTGACTTTTTTACAAAATTAAATATTCAACATACTTCACAAGGGTGTATGTCCCTCAAAAAATTATGTTTAGTGACGGCTAAAAGCACACTTTTACTAAAATTGAGAAAAACTTTTTAAATCTGACGGGAACTGAATTTATTCTTCCGTGGGTCGATATTGAAAATCAAAACGAAACCGTAAAAGTATGCTTCGTATAAGAACCTCAAATTTCGGATATTCGTTGTGCATTAAATACGAATTCGGATGATATGATTTTAAAAACGTTATGACACATTTTTGAGAAACGTATCCCCGCACGGTAGACCGTTCTTATCATAGTCGACGCAGACGAGCACGTAAACCGTACACTTGGAACAATTACGAGTACAGAAATGTCGAAAAATGAAACGTGGCTTATAGAAGGACGGAATCGAACATCTGGATGAGCCGTTTATACCACTAATAATTATATAGGGACACAATGCGAAGAATCGAATCTATCTAGTAATCATTATATAATACTATAGTTGCCTGCTGCCACCGGATCGAATGAAGCAAGGTCGACTACGTAAGAATTAGGGTGTGAAATAGGGAATGTATATCTTAGCAGTTTCTAAGCGCATATCCGATGATCGCAATCAAAACACGAAACCAATGTTGGCATAAAGTCCATTTAGTCCTTTTATCTGTGGAAGTGACTGGTTTTCAACCGTGATTGTTAAAGTCTACAGTTTAAATGTACCTATATAATATTCGCCGAGAACGGCGTATGACCGAATGACGTTGCACCAAACTCATATTCTATCCACCAACTCTCCTCGTCCAGGTTTAATTCGGTGACATTCCAGACGCGGTACCGAATAATTTCCCTGACGAATTCCTGCATCGCGTCGTCAAAACCGCAAAAGCCACGCGAGCATATATACCCCACAGGATTTATTCTGGATTAAACGACTACTCCCGTCCTGCCGACCATCTGTTTAACTCTTGACCTAGCCCTTCCCTTTCTAATAGTCATGAGCGAAGAGGAATTGTATTAGATAGGTGTAGAAGAGAAGGAGCGACACATTTGTCCAGGACAAATATACATTCATATATATATATATATGTTGACAGGTTAATACTTGTATATGTGTATAAATTTACTTCATATTATACATAGAGTTAATCTTACAGCTATTCCGCAGGACCTGTTAATTATATCGCCCGAACATCGTGTCTGGTGCAATAATAACGACCGAAACCCGAAGATCGGGACAAACGAGAACATGCGTATTAATCGTACCGAAAACCTGCCATCACGGGTATTCATCGTTCTTTTCCGGGTGGAAATACGCTATCAACGCGCAAAGTAAGAGAAATAAAACCCTCACCATACTATTTTCACGGCCATATTGTGATGACCAAGAACCAACGAAAACTCGTATTTGGCGTATAACAATACACGTTGAATAGAACTGAAGTTTTTAATTTATTATTATTTTCCACAACAATATTATATATATAGTAATATTCAAATTGTTTTTAAAAAGTGGTAAGTAAACCCCAAAGCCATCCAATTGTTGTTAGCATGATGTATTTATTGTTAATATATATAATATTAGTAAGTAAACTTTTATATGGTAAGTTTTTTTCGATTAAATAATAGTTATAACGGTATTGCATAATATCGATTGTTTGTTTTCTTTGACCGTCTGTATATTAATTATGTTAAAGATAACGAACAACTGATTCCACAGGTCGAGTTTTGGGTAGAAGAAAAAAAAAATCTAAAATGGCTTTGTGTAGTTGGATTATAGTGCATTTAAATGAAAAACATTTCATACCACCTGGCCCATTCTCGACTCACAGTCATCTTAAGCACGGCAATGGTTTTCGGCTCTATTTTTTTGTACATTAAAATGTTTTTGTATATATTTAGACAAAATTCTCTTCGCACAGTATTAGTAGATTTGATTTAATTTTTTTTTTTATCAATCACAGCGCTTCGCGTGGTAATAATTAGAGAATTATGTGAAAATAACGAGACAAATGTTGCATCCAAGAATCTACTTATTTTTCATTAATCCTTATCGAAGTTAACATAAATGGATTTCCATTCGTTCCTTAGGGTTACATATTAATAATCATTTTCTTCTGATGGAAATATGTATTTGACGTACGCTATACGTAATAATACTTATCTACCAATATATGGCAATATTTGATTACGACGTTTGCTATTTGCGATCAATAATTCTATTGTTTTAAAAACTTGTATAATATTTTCTACAACTATTGTTGTTCAAAGACAGATTTTGCGCTAGCAATTTTCAAACGATTTTTTTTTTTTTTTTGTTGTTTGATTTTTATTTGTTTTTTTTTTTTTTTTTTTTTTGTACATCGTCTCGTGGATAAAGTAAATTAAAACAAATAAACACCTAGTTAGTTCGATAGTACTCAATCCACGGATCGAATTACACGCTATCCGATCGTACCAGGTTCTCGGCTATCGTGTTCGAAATTGTTTTCGAAAGTCCTTGCCTCTGCGCGCACTCCTTCCTGCATGCTGCCCTTCACACGCGCGCACAATCATTACGATCTTCGGTAAATAATTGTTAAAATGTATGAACACGCCAAAGCTATAAATTCACATTTAGCTCGCAGAACTTGTTTAACACGCGTAATCACGCGCGACAAGCAACTATGGTACGTCAGACGCGTTCGGCGGTGCAACTCTTCTCAGGGGGGGAGCATACATCGAGTCGACGGCGGCAAGCACGCAATTAACGAAAAACGGTTGTTCCGTGTCGGTTGTACGCGCGATGGCTTATGGAATAATTAAAAACGCCTCCATCGCAAACGTGCCCTGGTCCATGTATCGCTACCGTATAACAGACTAGCGTAATAAAGTACATAACATAATAATGAGCACGTCATGTTCAGGTGAAAACTCGGCGGCGGATAATACTGAATTCACCGTGATCCCAAAACAAAAAGTTATGATAAAAGAACAACTGACACAGATTTTTGAGGTAAACATGTGCACCTTCATAGTTAAAGTCGGTGTCATGAGTTAAATACAATATATTCTGAGGTTATTATGATAGGATGTATAAAGTATAATATATTTATTTTTTATATAAAACGATCGTTATAGTCATTACTCGAAATAAATTATAATGTGTACACATAGAACACAATATTAAATGCTGTCTTTATTATCATTTTCAAGTTGAGGAATGATAATATTTTTTCCATTTAAGTTTTACGTTAAGCCTTTTGAGAAGGACCGCGGAACTTTCGACACGTAGAAATTTATATGAACTATATTATTTCGCTTTTCCCTGGTATTCTGGCACCATAATGTTACGAAATCCGTGTGGAGTTTAAAAACTAATAGTGATATTTTATTAAGTATATATAACATCTGATCTTGTATTCGTAATTTTATTTTTTAATATTATATAAACTTTATAGTATAGGCGATTTTCTGCAGTAAATGTTGAATAGCATATAAGCTTTAATCGCCGTAGAAAAAAAAAAGCAATGGCTTGTAGTCGTGTGTTTGGAATACGTTAACTGAGAAAAATCGACATTCAGAGAATGGTTTTCGCTTTCGTTTTTGTTTGTTTTTTGGCAATTCCTATGGTTAAACTCGATATAAACACCACCTCATCCGTCGATTAATTCGTTTTCCTTTTCCTCGGTAACCAGAGACCCACTGGGGACTTTTGGACGACAGCCAGGCTGAATAGCATTTATGTCAAACTCAGAGAATATTATGGTCGCTATTAAGGGATAGCAAACGAGTGTATGCGAGCGACATGGATGAAGAAGGGGATCCATAGACAGGGTGTAAGAGAGGGAGTGTATGTGGATGCGTATGAGTGTGTGTGTGTGTGTGTGTATAAGAGAGAGAGACAGAGAGAAAGAGAGATAGTGAGTGAGATAAAGAGAAAAAAGAGCTTTTATTAAACTACATATTAACCGCGGCGCTCTCCATAGTATAGCTGACGCCATTAAACTTCCTCTTGTTCATTCCATCCAGCTATTACTCTATCTTTCTCTCTCTCTCTCTCTCTTTCTTTCTATCTCCCTCTGGTCATAATCGTTTACATGCGAAACGTCAACGAGTTTTTTCTAAAGCGTACCCACAATCCACAATGTTGGTGATGAGCATGGACAGAGGGTGATCTTTTGCGAGCAAAAGCAGGATTAGGAAACGTTATTAGCCGCATGTTATGATGTTGCGTCAGCGGTGGTAATAGGAATCTTTGAACTGCAGTTAAAAATTTGCATTCATTGCTCGCTTCATAATATAATCGTTATATATACATCGACCTTTGGGGTAAATACCCTTTGAAATATATTTCATGTAATTCCCAAGGTAAAAATTACCAGGAATAACTTAGAAAAATGTTAGTGATCGTATACTGTATTCTGTGTTCGTTAAAAATATATCCAAATTAATTGATCACCCAATACATTTAATAATAAGAATATAAAATATAATGTACCAAGTAAAATAATGAATAGTAAATTAAGTGTATTAAATAAACGTCTGAGCATTTAAGAACATTTATAAGATTCGTAATAGTTTAAACCATGATAAAAAATACAATAAGTACTTATTTATATAAGATATTAAATAGATAAAATAAAACTGAAATTTTAAACTATTTAACGATACATTTACATGAGTAGTAAAGTTTTTCTATAATCATAATGCGTAACTGAAACTATTATTATAATACACATGTAAAATAGAAAGTGAGAGATTGTACAGAACAACTTGTGGAGATCGTATATTAATAAACTACAAAGAAAATTCTTCGCAAATAGAAACAGTCACGTTTTTTTTTTTTCTTATATAAAATACTTACATGAATACAGTAACCCAACTACATTACTTCGTATGGTATAATAATTTATCATTGCCTATATTAGTTTATAACGCGTTATTATTATTTTATCATTTTACATGCACACACACATACTTGTGTATATGATTATATAAACGCGTCTAAAGAAAATCTGTATCAACCGAACTCATTCTTTCGAACACCAAAAGGAACACACAAGTATCATAATATGTGTTCAGAATCCGCAACGCTATCCATCAATAATGATTGGAAAATATATATCTTAAAGCACAACAACATATAGCGTGGGAGGTACGGATAAAGGTAATTTCTCTCAGATTATGTTCGAAATGATGCGTACAATGTTGAAGCACACTGTACGTATTGCATGCGAGTAATACAATACTGACCCGTACGCGCACAGTGGTTAAACGGTCCGGACGGAATGCCATAAGTGGGTAGAAGCAGTGCGCATGCAGATTAGAATGGAAAACGTCCGTATGCGTCCGGTCAATTAGGTGGGCGGAAAGTGGTATGAAATTTAGTGATGAATGGACCTAATTATTGTGCGCGCACGTGTGTATTTGTGATCAAATGACACAGGTAGGGGTAGGTATACAGAGGACAGTTCAAGCGCTTGTTGGCAGCAAGGATGGCGGACAGAGGCTCGTATCGGAAGTACACGATAAAGTGAAAATGGCAGCGGGGTCAGTCCCTGGAACTTCCGCTAACTACAATTACAGAGCGAACAAAGTCACATTGAATTCGCTACCACCCCGTTCATTTGTCCGACCGTTCGCCACCGCACTCACTACTGGCCATCGAAGCCTTTAATTACGATGCTGCCTCCCTCTGGTTTGAAATGTTACAGAACATAGCGGTCCGAGTGGTTCGTTAAACTCCCTTCATCCCTTCGGATCTCCTACCCACTTACTCAGCATACAATTAGGTTTCCGGGATATTCGATTCCATGTATAGTCAGAGCCCCTGGGACAGACTTTTTATTTTAACTATCTCTCTCTCTCTCTCTCTCTCTCTCTCCTCTTTATCTTTCTCTCTCTATCACTGTTTTATTATTTCACTCGAATTTCATTAGTAACCGAATACGCCCTACATCAGCTTGTCAGCTTAGTATTCGCTAAACGGATTTCGCAGCTTCTCGATAGCTACATATACATTATATACATTATTATATTATATATATATATATATATATATATATATATATAATATATTGGATAGTATTTCACGCAACGTACAACGTGTTTTTCGAAAGTTTTGTTCCCATGACACAAAGAAAGTTTGTAACTGTGACACTTATGAAACACGTATACATCGGAAGGGATGTAAAAAAGGCGGCAAATTTGACCTTACAAACTTATGCACTCGCTGTATAGTATGCTAAATTTAATGCGCCATTTGAACAATATAATTATAAAGATTTATATTTTTCCCATATGACCCTAGGTGTACTATAATACTTGTATTTTTTTCAACGTTCCGAAGAATCAAATGGCTTATAAAATGTACCAGTTGTTAGACTTGACTGCATTTCGAAAGCTCTTGGATCCCATTGAAGTCAATTTACTAAATAATCTTAGACACATAGAAAAGTCAGATTGTTCGGGTTTTATGGATGAATATGTCCCGCGGGAGTCTAAGTCTCGGGACAAATTGACACAAATCGGAAAGCTTCTGTATGTTTATTGGTTTGGTCAACATTAAGGGTTATAACACAATTGAAATGATTCCTTAAAGCAAAATAAAGGAGTATATCTCCGGAGGGAAAAAAATCGATAATTTAAGACTCTACCATGTAATCATAATACATATAAATGGTATTTTAATGAGTTTACAAATTAATTCATAACTATATATACTCGTTTTATTATTTCTTCGTTCAACAATGACGATGTATAATGGTATCGCCCACATTGTACGATTTACACATACCAGAAGATTGAGAATAAGATATAAATATGCATGTTGTTTATAATGTTGTCTATGTAAATAATATTCTTTCTAGTTTTTTGTTTGTAATAATAATAGTGTTTCCTCGGTACACGATGTGGATATATCATCGGAATATTAATTAATTAGTATAAAAAAAAAGGTTGAATTTGTTTATTATAAACTTAAATAAAATAAAAATAAAGTACGACGAGAGTATCTTATCGTTGAAATTGACATTGATACTTCTAGAAAGACAAAAAAAAAGAAGAAAAAAAGACACCTCTAGTTAGTAATTCAAGTCTTATATTTTAATTAATGTCTATAAGAGTGTATACACGTCGAAACACGACGTGAAATGGAATTTCAAACGAATAACAATGATATTACTTTCAATGCATACACTTATATAAATAGGTGAACAACACGTGGAAACATTAGCCCGTGAGAATTCGAAAAACACTTGAAAAATAAATATTCTGGCGGAGTTTATGTTTACGTCAATGTGGCGAGTCAAAAATTGTAATCCGATCGTTATACGAATTATCATTATGAAACCATGGGCATTGGTGGAATGCGAAATGGAAGCATGTTTGAACGATTTGAAATTTAACGAAATTAACATCGAAACAATAATGTACGCCGCACGAAAGAGGTGTGCAATAATTGATTGTGTTCAAACATTGTGAAACCCGGACATCACTAGCGATGGAGCGCATCGGTGGATTCGAATATAGGTTACAGAGAGATACATGTCGTCCGCCTACCCGCCTACGCTGTTTGTGCGGTACACGTGTAATACGCAATGTTCGCTGCGACGCCCGCGGCGGCCGGACTTCGAGCCCGGTCGCGTTTGGCCATTTTCACGATACCACCACGGACGTTAGACGACGAAAACCCGTAATTCATATTATTGTTGTTTACTACACTTCGGCGTGTACGGTAGTCTTCCTTGTGCTGTACGCAAGTTATTATTTCGGGCGCGGCGAGAAATTATCGCGATGCACGCGGCGACTGCGCGCACCCTCTACGCCACCACCACACTTCTCACTTTGCGGCCCGCGCTCGTAAGGAACGATATTTATGTGCCACCGCCGCCCGGGCGCGGTTGACATTAACGGCTTTTCCAAATTACATTTTTGTGTATACCCGACGACGACAATGGTTTCCCCTCCCCCCTCCATCCTCCCTTACGACGCTACCGACGCTACGCACCACCGCCGACCGTTGCGCTCGGTTGGTTTATCGGCATGGCCGTAGATACCGCGCGGGAAGCTTTATAAATCGCGACTCCCGGATTCAGCCAAACACTGACTCTACAATTTCCCTCAATGGTGGTGGAGGGAGAAGGACGGTTGATCACGAGTCTGGTAGGACAAAGGTCGTGGATTTTAATTAGACAAGGTCGCTGCACGTAAAGCCCTCGTGCCGTAATGGTTTCGTCTGGGTGGTGTGGAGGAGCCGCATCGAAAAAATTAAGAATCCCTTATGCTCACGTGGTGCAAAGTCCTTCGAGAAAAATCATCTTCATGGTTACGTTTGCGTCCTCGAATCCAATCGAAACGTTGTAAACGCTTAAGCAGAAATCGTCTCTAGACGTGCCTAGCATTTTAGACGCACGTCAACAAATAGAAGTGGAAATGTTGTGGAAATGTCAAGTCTTAAAATGCTAAATATCACAGTGTATTTTGTCCAAAATAATATTAACAACTACCGCTATGGTCCAAAGTACTTAATTCTACTTCACTTAAAACACTTTACTGTAGATATTTTTTTGTTTAACATTTTTTCGACGCTCGCAGAAACTTAAGTGAGGAAATGCAAAATACCTTATGTATACGATTTCCTAAATCAAAAACTTTTCACGTGAAAGTTTTGATACTTTTTACAACTCAAAATATTGTTCACTTGAAATCTACATTCTACGCATATATATGTACAATAAAAATAAATCGCTATTCCGTCCAACTCGGAACCAAAATTAGACCATAATTTCAATACCCTGAGGCAATCACCTCGATAATCTTCGAAGTGCTCTACGCTCGTTACTATAGTTTAATATTGTTTGAAGACACATCTCCTTAGTGTAAGAGTTGACGAAATTATTCAACAGCTAAGCACAGTTGTATTAAATAATGTTTATTGTACATGGAAATATAGCCATGTAATCTAACCGTACAGAATAAAATTATGGTCGTTTTGAAAATATATCAGAAGAGTCGCGGGGCCCACGGCGACGTTGCATCTGTGAGTAGCGGCAATCATAAATCTCACACGTACACGAACTCTAATTCTTACACTATACCTGCCATCTACGACTGTATTATACACTGTACTTATACGCGAAGGTTTACTGTACCAATACCGGTTCTACGTCTACGGAAGACGGTTAGTTAGAAAGAAATACGCGCGGGAATGCAGTGTATCATACACACGCACGAGAAACTGCAGCAATAATGGTCATCCAAAACGAGTGTACATCTGAATAATATTGGATTTGGAAAAAACTAAGTAAACACCGTGCGAAAATCGACTGATCAAACAAAGACGTATGTCATTGAATTTAATATTGTGATAAAATCATTGTTTCAGTTAGGCCACTCTAAGTATATGATACGTCGTGGTCCATGGCATTTATATGCAAAGTAAAATAACATTTTTGTTATAATGCATACTACACTACTCAGTGAACTTGATCGATGAAAATTTTTAGAGGGTTGCTCACTGAAGAAAGTGGGGCTAAAGGGGACTGATAGAAGACACAGTATAATTTGAACAGAGTATTATTATCAATGAGTTGATAACAATAAAATACTAATATGTATAATAAGAAAAAATTGATAAATTCAATTAGCCATGAAATAATGATACACGCTGATTGCGAACTTCCTCGCTGCTGTCACCATGCGTGCTAGCTCGGAACTCATAAATGACATAGGCATGTGATACAGGAATACACTCTACCGAGATTGTATATGCGTGAGTTCGTATGATGTATAGGTATGATCGAAAACAAATAAGATTCAATACTCATTATGAACCATCGGGTTTGATATCGTTGGGCTGCGAGCGAATGTTATAACCTGCGACGGCATCGTCACAGTACATATAATATAATACATGGGAGTGCAGCAGTTCTTGTGTACTGTTTAATTCATCGGACCGGATGTTTCGCCGGTCTAAGCACGTTTCCGGTCGGATTCATATAATATCCTCGCAGTGCTGATAAATCATTTCTAAAAGCGCCCCCGTCCCGCGTTCCATTTTCCTTACCCCGCGTTTTCCTGTACGGCGGCACTGCTACTGTTGCCGCCGTACAAACTTGTACACGCGCGCATCCGCCTTAAAGTGTAGTAATTAGGTTGCAACTTTAATTGGTTGGAAAATCCCCGGGTTCGGATAAACTCAAAGGAGGCGGTGGTTTTCTGTCAACTCTGCGCGAACTCTCCTCATCGGTTGCAATAAAGGGCGCGGAAGGTAACACAGCAGAACTTTCGCACAGTGTCCTCGCCCGACCACACTGCGCCGCCGCCGCCACTGCCGCCACCGCCGCCGATGCCTGTGCGCCCGACTACTAATTGTGAGAGAAAACGCACACGTCGTACAGCGAAAATACTACGACGCGTATATCCGCCGCCGACGGAAAACTTTAATTGCCATTTTATTATAATACCGGACTATTCACGGTGGGCATTTGCGAGTAAGTCGGTTTAAAAAGACTTAAACGATTCGAATATCGTTCGGACGTAAAGCTATTTATCAAAAAGTTCACACGGGAGTGAAATACACGTGGCCCCGGACGAGGGATGAGTAGAGAGCTGGCAAACTTTCTCACGAGCGTTTTGGTAATGATTAAACGAACTTGCAGCCTTGTTTTAGTTTCTTACCTGCCACCTTCGCCCCCGCGAACTCCTAATTGTTCCCAGTGCCAAAACGTCGCATTTACCCGCGGTAATTGAGATAATTAATTACGCGCACTCTCGAGAGGCAGGTTGCTTCAAAGACAACGTCCAATTAGTAATGATATAATTCACCAAAAAACTAATTGTAGGCAATTTTTTTTGTATTACTGTTTGTTAGAATAATATATATACAAGAATAAAATCACACAGTGTACAATAACATGGTTCGTGATTTTTAAACGATTCAACTTCCGGATATTAACAGATGATACTAGTTCTAGCATTAAATTATAACTAATCGACAGAACTGTGGTCGAGAAAATGTACTATTCATTAATCGAATTTAAATTGTTATTTCCGGAGAAGTCTCAACGTGATAACAGTTGACATTTTGCGTATTACATATAGAGATTACACAATTAGTATAAAAACAAATCGTCGTATGCGTATATAGTCGAGTAACACCATACCCCAAAACTTTATAATTTGAAAGGCTTGTATTATATATTTGATCCCTTCAGATGTATTTCAATATTAATTCATCCTTATAACATACATTTATTTCTCCCGCTATAAATCCGAGGAATCGTAAAAAGACTATGTTTACAATAAATTATACTATATGCTATGTTAAGTAATATTTTAATTATTTTTACTATTTTAATATAGTTTTAACATTTTAACTAGGCCAATAAAATAAAATTATAGTTTTTTGATAATACTAAATAATGTAAATATGGCATACTAGTCAATTGCAAATCAAAACTATATTATTTTTTAAATATTTTAATCATGCGTAGGTATGTAGAAGTACTAAGATATACTTTTAATGTGTAACCAAACAGGTGTGTGAAAAGAGACATCGATTAACAGTCTGGTATCGAGTGCTAGGTCTCACCGTCATCTGTTACCCGACACATAGTGTAATATTAGTAAAGCATATGTGCACGGATAAGGAAAAAAAGGGTTTTAAAGATGAATTTTCAATCTGTTACACACACTCACCAAAGGGTTTGAAGTTTAGCAGGTCGAAAAGGGTGTGGAACGAGTTAACGATCCAGCGCACCACAGATACCTGTGTGCGGCGACATATGGTTACCGAGGAACAATATTACAAAACTACTTTATACAGACAGACCTCCGTGTTATTTTAAAAAAACTCTTTTTGTTTAGTTGTTTTCTCTCACCTCATCGTACGTATTTCATTTTAATACAAATTATTTTTCTTTCAGTCCTCTAAAAGTAATGGGTTTCATTTATCACGGGAACAGGTAGTACCTTTACAAATTACATCAGGGTAAAATATCAAACGCAGTGCAATCGACTCCTAATTGCACAACACACAACGCCCAGTACTACATATTAGAACATTTGAAAAAAGTAAAAGACTCTATGTTGTATTGTTTTACTGACTTGAACGTCATCAATGTTTTTGACACATCATTCACACACAACTAAAAGAAAAGTTACTATAATTTATTTATTTTTTTACCACAAAATAAAATTTCTTTCGAGTTCCTATCAAATTATCCAGCTATTTTATCATCAAAAAATACGGTTAAGTTTTAGAGTTAATATCAAATTAATTTCGGTGATTTTTGGTGATATGAAAGTGCTTCAAGTCTACGAGCTATTTCATTCATTATTACAACATTAGAGGAGAATTCAGATAATATTTTCACTATTGCAATTGAGTCAATCGGGCTCAAGTAAAAGCAGTGTTATACTATCTTCGATCCTTTTAAAAGAAAGAAGAAAATAGATTTTAGAGAAAGAGTATGACATCTACCTGCACCCTTTCTATCCACACGATAAGTTGAAGTATATATTATATGGGGTGTTGCAAAAGTCCTGTACCGATGCCGCGACCAGATAAACATCTGTTGTAAACGTTCAATGCGATAATTTATCGAAGACGTGCATCCATTAGTTTTGCTTGGGAAATATCTCATGCTAGATCGAAAAATAATAAAAATATTGAGAAAAGCTAAAAAGAGAAAAGGGAAAAATAACAGGATCCTTCTCTATACGTTTTATATTACGAAAATCGGTCTGCTCTCCAGGACGACCCCGTTTATGATAGCGCTTATATTATTTTTGCAGCGTGTGAGTTGCCAGACACGCGTTTCCAATACAGTCATATTTCCATGTCGATACATCGTAGTCGCACATTATCTGGTCTCGTGCTTTATTGCCGAGGGTTACTTTTTCGATTTTCTTTTTTTATCTCACAGCAAAATGATATAGTCAGAATACATACTATTATTATACATAACGGCGGCAACAATATTATAATCCCTTCCAGCCATATAGTGCAGATACTAATGCGAAACATGGCGTTCCTCCACCCGAACGTATTTACTTTTTATGATATCATATTATTATTAAGGCCCAGTGAAAACATGTAGTCTCATCTACCGTATTCGTCAAAAGGTTTTATTTTTTAACCAAGTACAAAGTAGTTCTATATAAACGAACCTACAGCGAGAAGAAAACCGACAACGTCGACGGCATTTCTCTGAAATCCGATACATTACTGTGCGTATTGTACTCAACAGATAGATGCGCTTGTATACCCATATCATCTTGTAAACGGCAGCTGATTGTAATATATTAGCGCAAAGCGAAAGTAGGTATATAATATTTAACAACGGCGGCATTTGATTTCTTTTAAGCTCGGATTAACGTGTGTAAAGAGGGCTCAACGGACAATGGAACACGGCGAGCGCCAGGTGCCGTATTCCGGTCCGTGAAACCGATATTGCGTATTTATAGCAACACCCGAGGTAACGCGTGGGCGTACTGCGTTAAATTCCAACGCTGTTATCACGCGCCAACCGGATGCTACCAGTTTCCGTTATCAGCGGTCCGTCCACCCGGAACGGATATGCTCGCAATAGGATCGATAATAATTTTCAGGGCAGTATTCTCCAACATATAATATCTGTAATATATAT
>NW_020271777.1:0-3141 GCF_003268045.1 Sipha flava
CCCCCCCCTGAGGCGCTGCCTCAGACCTTCAACTGAGTGTAATAACTTCGGTGCCAATAAAGATAATGGATTTAACCCGTGAGTCCACGCGACGTAGAGTCATGACCGGAGACGGCAGATCCATGTGGTATCATCGCTGCGACCGGTGAATAAAAAATTATACATCAATAATAAATAATCTTAAAAACACAAGAAATCCGTTTAAATATAATGACAAGTTAAGCACATAATACACAAAAGAATAATTAGACATAATAAAGCAACATTTGCCACAAATTATTAACTATATATAAGTGTATGAAAGTAACTAAATTAATACAATGAAAAAAAAAAAAAAAAAATTAAAATAATGATTATGGATAGGACCCTGCGAGTCATGGCCCGCGTTTGGTTTCCCTCGACAATTAAAAGAGCGTCGAGACCAGTGCACAGCGTTTCCTTTTCATCCCTAGTCGGTAAGTAACACTATCACCTTAACTACCGGACGAGTGACTTCCCCACAAGACGTTAATATTTTTACGACCCGGATTACCCCGTCTGGGCCAGGCATCACATCAGTTACGCGGCCGAGTCGCCAATCTAGCGGTGGCACTTGTGGCTCGCGTATAACAACCATATCGTCGACTTTAACGTTGGGCTGCCCGTTGACCCACTTCCCACGCGCTTGGAGCGTATGTAGGTATTCATTATACCAACGGTGCCAAAAGGCTTGGTGACACTGGTCGAGAAGTTTCCACCAGTTAGCGACTGAGTGACCCGGTATAACCGATGACCGAGGAGGCACCGACAACAACGGCTGCCCTATCAAAAAATGACCGGGTGTCAGGCACTCAAGGTCATGTGGGTCTGTCGACGCGGGGGTGAGGGGGCGTGAATTTAGAACGGCTTCTACCCTACACAACACCGTAGTGAATTCCTCATATGAAAGTGAGTGGCATCCTACAATCCGGGTGACCAGCCGTTTTGCCGACCTAACTGCTGCCTCCCATAGTCCCCCAAAATGGGGTGCTGCCGGCGGATTAAACCGCCACGTACACGATGGTGACCGCGATGTAATGGTCTCGTGTGACCGCGGGTCTCTTATCAATTCACGCAATTGACTAGCTGCACCAACGAAATTTGTGCCGCAGTCCGAGTATATCACACTAGGGAGTCCCCGCCGCGCGACAAAACGATCGAACGCTGCCATAAAAGCCTCGGTGGATAAATCAGAGACCAGCTCTAAGTGAACGGCCTTGGTCGAGAAGCATATGAAGACCGCGATATACACTTTGTACGTCCGAGACTTGCGCAGCTGTGATTCCCGCATCTGCAATGGCCCGGCGTAATCTATCCCGACATGTACAAATGGCCGGTATTGTTGTACCCGAGCCGCCGGTAAATCAGCCATTAACGGTTGCGTGCGGGTTTTGTGCATCGAAACGAACGCACACAGTGCATTTCGTGACAACCGAATGAATAACGGAGCGCAGCGACATGATCCAAAAATGACGGCTTATAAGGGCGGACATCACGCGTGGGCCCGAATGACACGTTATCCTGTGCCATCTGCAGCAGATCAAAAAGGACAAATGCGAACGTTTTGATAACAGTATAGGGTGTTTACGATCGACCGGCAAGATGGAATGTTTCAATCTCCCCCCTACTCGAATTACACCATCGGAATCGATGAAAGGACAAAGCCTGGCCAGTGGCCGAGAAGACACACGCACTTTCCGCGCGAGTTCATCACGCAATTCGGAAAACAATCTCCTTTGAGATTCTAGTATTACTATACGAAGTGCATCGTCGAGCTCGGTGGGTGATAATATCAACGTCGGGGCGATAATACGGCGACGGCACTTATTAACAAACCGATACATACGCGCCACTACACGCAACATATGGTCGTATGACGAAAAACGCTCGAACCACTCCACCGGACTCTCATCGCCACGGGTAGTACACGATACTAAGCGGGTTTCAGGTAACTCGTCTAACGACAGCGATGGAACATTACGAGTCCAGTCGTCCGAACTGCTGTATATTATTGCGGGGCCGCGCCAATATAATTCATGTACCGCCAAGATAGAGGGCGTGAGTCCGCGCGACGCACAGTCTGCCGGATTATCGGTCGACTCGATATGGTGCCATTGGCAACTGGGCAACAACGTCCTCACCTGGTGCACTCGATTCGAAACATACGACTTAAAAGATTCATGTGGGACGGTTAACCATGACAACACGATATTAGAATCTGACCAAGCATGAATACTAACTATATCAAGCTGGTGGTCTAATATATCCCGAACACGCCCAAGCCAACGGGCCAACAATAGGGCCGCATTTAATTCAAGTCGTGGGATCGTGATCGACTTTAACGGGGCTAATTTTGTCTTGGTCCCGATCAGAAAAACGGAGTCCGTTACGGGGGCGTCGATAAGCCGCACATACACAACGGCAGCGTAACCCCGTTGGGACGCATCGCAAAACCCTAATAGGAAACACGGAGCTTTCTGTCGCGATTTCATGTATCGTGGGACGCGAATGCGGCACAAGGACGGCAGATCCGACATAAATGCTGCCCATTCGGCATGAATATCGTCAGGCAAGGGCGCGTCCCAAGTTAGATCAGCTTCCCAGGTGCGCTGCATGATAGTTTTCGCGAGAAAAACAGTGGGCCCGAACAAACCTAGCGGGTCAAAAATCCGCGCGATTAGGGACAAAAGGCCGCGCTTCGTGTAAACCGGGGGGTGTTCCAAACGGAGAGCACAACAGAAATAGTCCCCCTTGGGGTGCCATTCGAGACCTAACACTTTGGTGATGTGACCATTGGTCGTGTCAAATGGCAGGGGGCCACCAGCCCTATTAGCGACGGGTACCGCATCCAAAATAGCTGGTGTGTTCGTGGCCCACTTCTTGAGTTCAAAACCCGATTTATTTTGTGACGTCTCATACAGTAAGATTCTGTCGAGCGCCCGTTGACGATCACCCTTACATATATATGGGTCGCCAACCAAATACCGAGACCCTTTTTGGGGTCGGAGTAAATGGATTTAATATCATGGTCACTTAGACTATATTAATAAATAAAAGAAAAGGATTAATAAAGAAAAAGATATTAAATAGAAATATAAATATATTATAATAAAAATTTTACAT
>NW_020271778.1:0-8201 GCF_003268045.1 Sipha flava
AATTTTCAGGGCAGTATTCTCCAACATATAATATCTGTAATATATATATATATATACGAAAATATACAGAAACGCAGAGAATGAAAAAACGACGGTTGGCGGAGGCGTTAAAATAACACGCGTTGTCGATGAATAGAGGACCAAAAGGACGGGAAGATATTATTATTATTATTATTATTATTATTATTATTACATTCCACACGAACGGAGGATAAATATGTGTGCAGCTAAATCAACAATAAAAACGAAACGAAACGAAAGGACCTAAGGAGCGGTGGTGTTTAATCGCATCGGCAATCGCACATTGTCCCCGAAATCACTCGACATCTTGAACAGCTGTTGCCGCCCGAGATATCCCATTCCCCATCCCCCAACACTACCCGCGCGCTTGCGAGTGTGTGTGCAGTCGACGAGGGTTCTCAAAACCCGACCTACGAGTCAAGTGCACCCGAACAATAGCCGAGAGTTTAAAATAAAATTAATTACCCGGTCGTTTTACACGACGTCTCCACGGATACAACGCGGTCGTGTACACGTGCATATTCGTGTACAAATATACGCGCGCGTTACACAATACAATGTCCAGCGCCGCCGCCGCAGTCGATATTTATGGTATAGGTACCGAATCGTCCACGCCCGTTTTGGTCTTTTGTGGCTAATTTTCCAGGTGTCTCATCGTGATCCGTTCCGCTGGTCGCGAACAATGCGCAGGACACGTCTCGCGCCGTCGATATTCAGAAAAACGCGATAAAATTTTAATAATCATAATAATAATAACAACATCTTGTACTCGAGAAAACTCTCGATCCCCCTAGAATACTCATGTTGGTAAAACGACGCAAGAGTCTTTTCCGTCGATGTCGGTGGTACACGAAATATGTGCGCGAATGGAAACGAAAACCATAATGTTATTATTATATGAATCCGGTACCTCGAAAACGACCGCCTCCAAAGAAGCCGTGTGTAAATCGAATTCTCGGAAAATGCACGTGCATAATACAAGATATCCTTTAATGTTTTATTATTAGCCGACGCAAAGGCTTCCAGATGGAGCCGGTTATAATATGTATATATTGTTTTGTTGATGTTGCTGAATGTGGAACAATGGGTACAATGCAGATTTGAAAGGGGAATTGGCCCAGGCATCCCGTTGAGATAATTCTCGAATTACAAAACTCGAATAACAATACACGTGTACGTGGGTAGCGAAAAAAACAAAACTGAGTAAAATTAATAATACCTTAGGTAACAATGTGAAACATTTTTTTTTCGATTTCACATTGTTTGTACAACCTTAAAAAAATATAAGAGAAAAGGGTGGCACGAGATATCGCTTATAGATAAACATTTTTTATTTTAATTTTTTCATAAATATCGCGTACTAACGCTATGTGAATCTATGTAGTGTAATGTTGTCGAATGTAGGTACATAGCGTACAACGAAGAATTCATCGTACTAAAGAATTCGTATACACTAGAGACCATATGGTCGTTCGTATAAACCTGATTTATATACTTGAAAACTATAGTAGAAAAAATTCTACCGGTTTGTCGTGCCTTCTTCGTATAATTAAAACTGCAGTGGAATATTATGCACAGAGAAAAAACCGAAAACCGATCGACTATTAGTAAAGACAAATATAAAGTAATGTCAACGACATTAGCCACGATAATATATATATTTGATTCACACGTATACTCATATAATTCTATTACAAAATATACCCTTACGCATGTTTCATGTCAGTAAATTAACTATCCTTCACCACTGTCGTAAATGTATCCGATTTGCGGACCACAGAACATTAGTGAAACGTCGGGCGTACAAGGGGTGACGTGAAACGAGTAATTTTTCCTGCTCACCGGTACATTATAATAATATAGTCATTATGAATACGAGAATACAAACGTTTCGGTGACTAATCGTTTTCGGCCACAAGTTTTACAAGCATCTATTTCGGCTGCTGTCGGACATAAAAATACCCGGATTATTTTATTGATCGTTCTTGATTTTTTTTAAAAAAAAACTATACATTACACACCCAAAAAACTATAATTTCTATACAATTTCTAAATCATAAGCCAACCTGAATATGTATGTGTAGTGTAAATAAATTATAATAACAAAAATAGATACTTCGTCAACACGAACGATTTCACACCGGAGACGAATAAATGTTCATCTAGCATTATTACGCCGTGCACGAGTATTAATAATGATAATACATCTGACACGAGTTATAAATATTATTATTTCGTTTTATGCTACTCCAAGCATTTAGTTTTGGAACGAAAGAAATTAATTTTTAAAACTCGTACACATTAATATTAACCAAACGACCAAAGTATATATACACACAATAAGCTAAACATGTTAGGATAATATATTACACTGGCTGTCGACGAAAAGTTAGTAAACCATAAGTATAGAAAATATTTTTTATCAACTGTATATTATTACGTAGAAACAACTCGGGAGTATTAAACCATTTACTGTCCCCACATAAAGTCGGCCCATAGTATTTACCTATTATAATGTCTCTCTTTTTAAGTTTTTTTTTTTAATCGTTGCGAACGACCACTGAAAATAAAATACCAAGTCATGTATAAGTGCACACAACTCATTTTAGAGTATTCTCAGAAAAAAAAAATCTGTAACCGTTGTATGATCTATAAAAATTGTTCAAAATCAAATATAAATATTTAAATAGGACAACTGAAGGAAAAAAAATATGAGCATTTAAAAATTGTACTGTTCACTTGATTATTACAGCATTTTAATTACGTCAATGTACTCAATATAATAATAATTGTAAGTAATGATGCATTTGGAATTGAATATACTACATAATTTTCGTAAAAAAAAAAAACTTTTCGAGTTTCTTAAAAACGAAAATAATTCCATTATTTCTTATGATTTGGAAATATTATAAATAAGTATTTTATTTAAGTACGTGTGTAACATTTAAAGTTCAGTACAATACACATACGTCTCTTTAAACTCATAACGTTTCACGAAAATTCTATAATCTGCGCATCGAATCTAAAATGTACCATAACGAAGAAGATAAACATGTCAGTTGTAACAAAACCCTACTTCAATGATATTGACAAATCACGGAAACAATGAAAAGTATAATAAATGAAATTATTTAATTTATCAAAAAAATATAGCTTTACATTATATTTAAAAAAAAAAAGCTAAATATATATTTTTAAGTATAATATATAATTATATTACTCAATATAATTCACTAGATTAGAAACGTAAACAAAAATAAATAATTTCACTATCAATAAATCATAACTTTTCTACTACACATGTTGAGTTTTTTTTTTTTTTGTTGGTTTAGTAATAATAAAAAAAAAAATGACAGCATGAATGAAAATAATGAACAACCTATCAAAAAAACTTTTTCAGTTGTAAAAAATACAAGAAATTTGTAAAATAATTAATGTATTTTTATTTCAGATTCAAAAGCAATTGCGATTAAAACATGAATCGCTACAGATATTTTGATACAAACCAGAGTCCAATCTACTCGTATATGTTTTTGTATTAAAATGATTTTAAGAGATATTTATTTTTTACGCTCTCGATAAAAATCAAAATCCAACAGCACACACATAAAAGCCATGTGTCTGTTACCGGTAGTTGCCATCATTTTAGCTCTCAATCCATCAAGCAAACAGATATACCTCCACGTGTAGCGTATTAGAATATTTCTCCGGTTTAATCGGAAATACAGCTGCATGATATTAAGTGCCATTAAACACAAGTCGTATTTTTTCCGAAGCAGTTACATGCCCCCTTTCCCGGTCTACACGCACGTTTACCCACTAATCCCGGTAACGTTTACCCCATACATTTAGTGCTATAAATAATAATAATAATTTTTATAATGCATAACACGCGGCCAAAGGGATTCCGACGAATTAGCTTTGTTTCCGCGGCCAACCATGCCTGGATGTCTGGTTTCAAGCAGACAGCGTGTAATTACCATGGACAGATAAAAATAAAAACACTGTACCTCCCTAGTGGTGTATAATTTGCCAAAAAAAACATCATATGCAGATGCAATCCCTTTTATAAGAGGAGGGGTTCGATTAGAGAAAAATTAAAAAAAAGAAAAAACGGTTTGCCCACGATATAGGTACGCCCTAGAGCATTTCGTGAGCTCGAGTAGAATTCCAAGGCAGTCGAATAGAAGATATGATTTGGAGGTGACCACCAGGTGTTTTAATGGAATTATACAACTACGCTCATATACGAGTATACTAAACGGCTATAAATTGCGGTGACACGTAATGGGCACGTATGTAGGTACTATAAAGATATAATATATTAAATGTATCATATTTTTATGTTAAGATCATAAAATCTCAGTGATGTAATCGTATTTTGCTATGAACGAGAAAAGCAACAAAACAAATAAATACATGGAAAAACGTGTAAAAAAAGTTATTTGTAAATACTAATAAATTTAAAAATAAGTGGTCGGTTGAACGATTAAGTATGATGCTGAGGATAACTGTAAAATATTTCATAGAAGTTTATACTACAATATTATTCCAAACACACCAATTACTTTATTAATATTACAAAAATTATTAATTCAAACATTGATAATAAATTGAAGTACATAATTTACTAATTTAATAATATTATACGCTTGGTTTTGATATTTAGTAAGTCCCATGAGATCACGCATTGCTTCTGTAATTAATTTTGTTCATATTTCAATTATAGACTATTTTATGAAAAAATAAATAATAATAATAAAAAAGGACGGAAAAAGGGGGAAAAACTGTACACAACGCATGTTAGTTGATGTGTATTTTGACGGTTCGTTGGATTTGACAGTCGCAATATGTCATTGGAACGGACATTTCTATGGATATATTTACAATTTATTAAGGTCCATGCAAAAAAAGATCAAATGCCTATTTTTCAAGAAATACTTTGGGTTTACGCCCGCCTCCGTCATGTTAGCTTGAGTGGAATTACAACCCTCATCCGACGACGCGCAAACGCAGTTCATATTGCTATTTCTAATCGGATTTAAAAATCTATAATGATATTCGGTCAACCGTTTTCACTTTTCAAACGATTGTCCCCTTACTTTATTATTATCTCCATTATTTTTAAGCTCGTATTATAATTGAAAATCGTTGTAATATTTTTTTATTTTTTTTCGCTTGAATTATTTCGGATTAAATTCTACGAGAGCAATAACAATAATAGCCGTTGACGTAAACAGTGAAATAAGTAAGATTTCGAAATCTAAGAAACCCGTAACACTTATGTGTTGACAATCGTGGAGTTGATATTAATATTATATTATTCTCATTCGGTAGCTTTTATTACAGCCGTAATAAATATTCGAGTGCATACGGTCGAAAAAAAAAACGATTAATTAGGATAAAAAAGAGGACTATGAATGTATAATGTATCTACGTCATTTGATACCTGCAAAAATTCGGAGTATCGACTTAGTGACAAATACTACTCGTCGTGTGGTATTGGTTTACGGGAGTACATCAAAACTCGATTTCAGAAAAACGTGAAACCTGATAATTAATAATTCGGGATATAATTCGCGTTGTTTTTTTCTTTCTTATATAACTATAATTATCATAATATTTCGATAACACCGTGAAATGTAGTGATGATGTACATAAAAGCGCTGTTGTTGTTCACGACAAAATCTCACGACTTCTATTACTAATCGCGACCGCAAACCATATGGTTACTCGGAGCGTTTAAACCGGATTGTGGCCGTTGGCGTTTCACATGTGCGGATCACATCAACGCGCGGTGCAGAATATATTCGACCTTGTGCGAAGATTTACATCCGACTGCTACTAACTACCACCGATACCACTAAACACGGTACGACTACACCGTACGAAATTCCGCCGCCTTTACCTACTGCAGCGCGTTTTCTATCACCGCTTTACCGGCAGCTATTCTGTCCTAAACGTTTTGCAAATTATAATTCGCCTTCTTTTTCCCCCTTCTCTAATCCTCAGCCACCCATTGTGCACGTCCACTCACAGATTTCCCACGGAATCCCTACTGGCGACGTGAATGATAATAATAATAGTAATGAAAATAAGAAGAAATAAAAAATAATGATAATTATATAAAACACACGTCCCATTGTCTTCGATCTCCGTTCGGTTTCGGTTCCGACTGATCGTCAGTCGCGCGACCACAGTCGTTCACGACCGACGGTGACGGACGTAACAATGTTTGACGGCCCGACGTACCCGGTCGTCGACCAGTGTGTCGCCGATCGTTTCATCTTGTCGATCGTCACCATTGTGTTACAACACCGCTGCAGTGTTTGTATAATATACAATGCGCTTGTTAATCCGAACACTTACCTGTAAAACAAAAGAATACGAAAAATATCAGTATCATCCGAAGCTCCGGGGCACCCATTGTCGAGTCAAAAATATTATTAAATACTTTCCTCCTACCCCCCCCCCGCCACACCAAAAACAACATTCTTTTCATTTTGAAGTAGGGTTTTTTGTTTTTTTTTTTTTTTTGTTTGTTTCTCTTTCTCTCTACATGCGCTCATACAGGGTGTTTCGATTATAAAAACAAAATAAACAACAAATCCTTTTGATCGGAACCGTCAATCTCTCGTAAAATCCTACACTTATTATTTTTTAGTGCTTTGCATATACACGGCAGACGCTGCATGATAGTCGATCGTAATCGTTGACGTCGATGGTTGATTTGTGTGTATATTTTATAATATATATATTAGTGGCAATATACCAGGTACCTTCTATAGTTTGTGATTTAGAAAATGATCTTTTTTTTACGGTTGGTTTTTTTTATTACTATTATCATTATTCCTAAACGTAACAGTTTTTATTTTTTATTTTATTGTTATATGATTTACAGTCAACCGTACAATGTGGTCAATTAATGGCTCTTCCCGTTTAGGACTACACCGAAACGCACGACTCCACATGCACACGTACACATTAACATACATACGCACTGTTTATTCCACGATTTTATTTTTATTTTTTTATTTTAACGTTGAATGTGTCAATATAAACGAGAATGTTTCTCACGTCAAATAACAAAATACCTACTGTTGTTGTGAGCTTACGATGTTTATTAATTTATTACATTATGTGCTAGGTCTTAAAAACCAGTAACCTATCAATAATGAATAATGTGACAAAGTCTAAACAAATTAATAAACGGCAACTCACTAAAATAAATTATCATCATAATAATAGATAGGGAAATATGGATGCCAGTTGGTATTCATATTTCCTATAAGTTATTATAATATGTCACTTTTGATATTAGATGTATTCTATGAAATATTTAAATCCCTACACCGAGATTGAAATATATTACGTGAATTTGATTTCCTAACTCATGCCTTTTTCTCCCCTCACTGACTTAATGAAGCTAGGGATTTAAGTCTCAAGGGGTCAATTTCGTCAATAACTCGATTTTATCCCATTGGGCAAACGTCAACGTAACGAAATTCACGTGTAGGTATAAGATGCGTGCACAGAAATTTGTGATAAATCTTACACATACAATACACAATATTACACGTTTTTCCGAAAAATATATTTTTACTTGAAAAACGTCTATGAAAAGGATGCTAGTTAACTTTCTTATACTTTATCGGAATCGTTCGCACGAAATCTTCACGGACACACATGTCGAACTCACAAACAGCTCGAAAGAATTTAAACTCATTTCGGCGGATACATATTAAAAAAAAAAAAAAAAAAATTGATACGAAAGAGTGAAAATACAAAAAACACCTATCGTCGCGACTGAGGCGTGGAGATATCGTTGGAAACGTAGGAAAAAAATAAAAAATAAAAACGGTCGCTTACCATACGGTGGATATCCAAGTATCATGCTTTTCATCAATCACGGTTGTTCAAACAGATCGGTACGGTAACAGTTAGTAGCATATCACGCGAGTATTAGCACAACGATATTTTTTCTTTACTTCCAAAAAATAAAAAAAAAATAAAAAAAATCAAAACACAAACGACCGCGCGATCAATTGTGATCGCGTAAGACGGTAATACGGTTTCGAATCACTGCGACGAAACGGAAAACGACGTGTGAACTAAAATACCGAAAAATAAACTTCGGACGCGAATGGAAAAATGAAAATAAAAAAAATAAAAACGGTACG
>NW_020271778.1:8569-193320 GCF_003268045.1 Sipha flava
CGAGAACGGTACGCGCGCGCGCACGCGGTCCCTCTTGTTCCCACTCACACGAAAACCGTCTCCCGTTTTGTAGCCGCCGCCGCCGCCGCTGCCGCCGCGGACGGCAGAAGGGTGAAGACGGACGACCGGTGGATCGAGGACGGGACAACGGTGTTCGGCGGGAGGGGGAGCAGGGCGCGCAACAATGCTGACGATGTTTTACGACGACGGCACGGGCAAGAGTACGAAATAAATAGGCCGCGGAGGGCAGGAAAAAAAAACCCGAAATCGAAAACCTTTCCCGACTCTAGCCGCAGGTTCCCGCCGGGTCTTCTTCGCGGAACATCCTTCGGACGCGGCCAAAAATCGCAAACAATATGCTGATCACGCGGGTTCGGAAACGATTTCGGTTTGTCTCTCCGGAACGTCTACCGCGGAGGCACGCGCGTCTCGTCCAATGGTTTGGATTACGTTTTTATAACTCGTGTACCGCACAAGTGTTACAGATATCCGCTTGAAGTTGCCACGCGATGATAATCGCGTGATGTTGCACTACATAAAATACGATACTTGTACACGAACATTACAGCTTCTGCGATACAACGGTGTCGCGATTACAGTGACGCGTGCCGACGTAAATATTGTTGTTCTTCGGACGAGCTCGCGGCGACCCACCGATTTCTTAATTCTCCGTCTTATAATGATGATGATGATGATGATGACGACGACGATGATTTTTATGGTAATAGTAACATTGTTTTCCGCGTGACAGTGCGTATTCTATTATGTTCAGTATTAATTGGCTGTTGTTATACAGGTCCGTAGGTTTTATTTACCTACACCGTGCTATTAGTGTTTCACTCGTATTCCGAATCTATCGAATGGTTCGTTTTCTTTCAACAGCAAACAGTTCGTTATATTATTACGATAATTCAAAACATGATTCCAGACTGATTTTAGTCGCTGTATTATATACCACGAAGACATGGATTCATCGGAAAAAATGAACATTTTGAAAACCTAAACGCTGTTTTAATTGTGTATCAATATCGAATAATGATGTACTCAAAAGAATGAAAAATCAAACAGTATTTTAATTACAATAATAATATATATGTATCAACCGTTATGTATTCTGCAAACTTATACTGAGAACATATTTAACAGCATCAAATATTATACTATCACAAAGAACGTTGAACAGACGAACGAAAAATTACTATACAAAAACATAATATTGATAATTGATTATTTTAAAATAATATTGCGTGCATATGGACTTTAAACTTTTTTTATTTTTAATCCATTAAAGTGCGTTCTTTGTTATTGGTTAAAAATGACCGTACATATTTCTATCCGTATATATAGATATTATGCAGGAAATCCAAATGCAGCTAATACATTCAATGCAAACATTTATTCCGTCAGGAATGTGTTTCAACCAATATTTATTTATCAATTTTTTTGAGTTAAAATACTATTAAACATTATCATAACATAGAATATCAGGTAGTGAATTTCGTGGAATAAAAAATACAGGTTTCTCTTGTTCCGTTGTAATTCAATAACACTTTCTAGGGTGGTACTCAAGAGTTTCACGATCACTTGAGAACTGAGGAAAATTTTGCTGACGCATATTTTTGTGGGTTTGGAGTGCATTTTCTAGCGACTAAAAACACCCTTAGCATCAGATTAGTCTTAGATAGCGATCCACGAGCGTTTATTATTACCTGAACTGTCAAAGGGGAGGAGGGCACAAGGATATCGGTGGCCGATCTAAAAAGGACATGGTCATGCGCCGAGAAAAAAAGGAAGACCGTATCTGTGTATAAAAGAAAAAATGTGTATACATGTGTGTGTGTGTGTGTGTGTGTGTGTGTGCGATTGCGCGAGTGTGTACGAATATAAATAAAAAGAAAAGTAAGGCCTTTAATCCACGACGCCGGACAATGGGTCCGACACACGACCGATAATATAATGGAGACATCAATATTTTATCCTATATAACGGTCTGCAGTAAGGCGCATTGCCACGATTACATCTATGCGACCGATCGCGCGCGCCTGTGTCTGCGAGCGTTGCGAATTCGATATTTTCTACACTTCGACATATGGGCCTAAATAGTTCTTTACATTTTTATTTTATTTTTTTATCCAACATCTTTATACTACAGGTCATATGTCACCGAGAGTGTCCGCATTCTCTTAGATATATGTGTGTGTGTGTGTGTGTAACAATGAGTATAGAATATTCTATTATTATTATGTGTTTACGGCAAAGCCGAATAAAAATATTATAATATCTATTTGTTCGTAAATGGATATTTTTGTCCGTAATGTTATGACATAATACACTAATACGATTACTTGACGCGTTTTGATTTTTGTCCAGCTGCAATTTAATGCATTTGAAATGTTTTCCGCGAGGAGGATATGTGTTTTAATATTTAAACGTTACTTGCCGTCGCCACCGTAGAGGGAAAAGTGGATCACACTAGGTAATTGAGGGTCACTCGAAAGCCAGAGTAGAGCACCGATAAAACGGTTATTTGACGCGAGCTTACTAACTTTTGAAAAAATAAACAGAACGGAACATAAAAAAAAACACTGTATTATAAATCGCTGCTCGACAATGCAAACGGGCTACATAATATATGTTATAAGTACAAAAGTGCCATGTGATTTTGCCTAACTTAACGAAATGTCAATATGCGTTTACCTCCTGCTCGTGGTGGACAAACTTCCACCATACATTTCGCTTCCACTTTTAATTAATAAAAATACAAAGAATTCGATTTCAAATGCTTTTGGGGCGAAAGAAAAATATTTGAAAAATTAATTTAACTCGACGTTTGACTGACGCTGTCAAACGCGCGTTTAGTGTCTAAAACGATTAAGTAACACAGTCATCTACAATATTTTATACTTTATTAGGAGCAGCGATTTTTACGCTGTTATATTCGGAATAATACAAAACATCACAATATTATATACTACGATCATTAAGACGATTACAATTAATTTTCAGTCTAATGTATGTATGTAAGTATCGGTTACAGAATAAAATTAATTTGAATAAAAAAAAAAAAATTAAACTGTAAAAAAAGTCTTGTTGTTATAAATATACAAAATTACGATAAATTACTCTACTTAAGGACCGCGTATTACAATGTTATAACAACAATAATATTGGAAAATTATAGGGTCCCACATTTTTTGTAATGACTATAATTATATTATTAAATAAATATATTATGTTATCGATTATTGAATATCATAAACTAAATAGTACCATTTATAAATACACTTATAGTATGAACAACATAAATGAGTAATTTAAATGGTATTGATAAGTAGTTCGATTTAATTAACGCTTATAACTTTGACACATTATTATCACGGTCCAGATCGAGAAAGAAAAAATACTGAAAAAACATATTTATGAATGGCTTTTGGGATTACGAAAATTGCCAATCTGACCAGTGGTAGGGAGCGGAAAGAGATAAGAATTAAATTACACAACGCTAGATTCTGTTGCGTAGTTTGACCCACGCGGCAACATGTATAATATGCAACCTTGGAGTTCTTGGAGGACCTTGGTGTCCTGCGGGGCAGGTCCGTCGATAAATTAGATTTCCAATCTCTATACATATCCTGTGCGTATTATATACGAATGTGACGGAATTTCTCGGAGATAGAGTACGTCCCGTCTATCCCCGTAGCCAGAGCCGCGAAAAACGATCCGGTTGGATGACAAGAAATAAAAATCGGGCACTCGCGTTTTGAACACAGACGGGGTTGGGTAAGGGTGGCCGAATATTGTATATGTATATAAAGAATGGGTCGTAGAATAAATGACCCGTAGAAAAGACTGCCGCCGCCGTCACCGAATTCAATCGGTCGTCGGGGTCTACGGGAAAATTCCCTCTCGCTCGATCTGCCCGGCCGAATAATAGTATATCCCTTAGCCTGGGATCCATGTAGCATCGCCGCGAAGGCAATATCTCATAGAAAGAGAAAAAAACCAGTGACGAAGAGGAACGGTGGAAAGGGGAAAAAAATGGTAAATAATCTTAAATGGAAAACCGATGATGGATGTTTGTCGGGATATTAGCATCGGATGGCCGCGGCGAAGTGCAACTAGACAGGGAGAAAGAAAGAATGAGAAAGCCTGTGCAGGTCTGCCTCGTGCGTATGTATGCGTGTGTTAGAGCTCACTCATCATCCGCATGTCATCGATCCATCATGTACCCTGGGGGTGACGACAAATCCGTAATCGCTACGATATAACCAACCCCCTCACCTCGCTCGTTTACTGTAGAACCATCGTTGTATCCACTACCCACGCTGCCACTAGGCACACCGTGGCATATGCAAGGTCGGCGCACCCTTGTCGATAAAAAAAAAAAACAAATTTTTTCTCTCCCTTTTTGAATATGCGTATTGTAGTAGTACTACGCGTACTGTGCCAACTCGAACGAAAACATATCGTTTGTAACCGATATTATATTAGGGATCCGCTGAAAACCTGTACGGATATTATTATTGTATAGGGCGCAATTGTGTTCGAATGATGTAATATGTATACGCCAGTAATAGCGGTATGTATAGAAAATAAAACGAGCGCGTGCAAAAGAGGAGGAAGGGATGAACTGAGAGAGGTAGAAAGACAAAGAGACAAAGAGAGAGAGAGAGAGAAAGAGAGAGAGAGAGAGAGAAAGAGAGAGAGAGAGAGTGAGCGAGACGAACAGGCTGACGGCAGTAGAATGAAAAATAATACAGTTGACCGGCTGCTGAGTATTCGGTATAATATTATTGTTTTGTACATTTGACCGCAAATGCGAATGAGATAATATGCGGCAATGTTTATTCAATAGCACACATATCCTTGTGGATTCGGCTTTAAATGCAAATATTTGGAAACATTTCATCAATAATTATATTATATTATACGCCATATTGCCTCAAAAACTGGAGGAAAAAATATGAATAAAAACGCCTTTAAAAATGCATTACGAAGGAAAGAAAAAAAATAGAAAAAAATTTCGTATACCTACATTATAAAAATAACACTTAAAAACTATAAATAATTGTTTTTTTTTTTTTTTTTATTAACATATTGAATAAAAATAATTTTCCAATGGAATATTTTGTACGCTATTGCTAATACGCTCCTTTCATCGTTACAATTATAAAATAATATACGTAACATAAACCAATAAATAGATTTTGTAATCAAAATGACATTTTGATAAAACAGTTATTATAACATTGTCGTATCATTGTATTTGCGGTTCTGTTTGCGCTGATAACTGCGTGTAATCGTATTGCTGTTATTCTAACCACTGTAGCTGTGTACGTGTGTATAATAACCCGCGTACTAAACGCAATAATTACACGGTTTACGCATTACTATTATTGTTGTTATTATTATCCGTTTTAGAAACGCCGGGTGTACAACGTATCATGAAAATAATATAGAAACGCTAACAATAGCTTAAACGCACAAAAACGGTCCACGGACATAATTTTTATGTAATTTGTAAGTATAAACACGTGCGCCCATGCTATATACTCATCTTAACGCTTTAATGCGCGTACAAAGGATCTGTGGATACGCGTCTTTCAATTAAGATTTACGGAATCCGTTTAGAAAAAAAATATATATATATACATATATATACACCATATAATAATAATAAAACCAGTTACCATAATCAAACTATGATTTTATTATATTTTTATTATTCTAAACAAGTCAAATATAAAACTTGATGTTTTATATATACTTCACGAAAAAATAAATATTAAGCGTTAGTGTAACAAATCGTACTTCGCATTTAATATTGCAACATTGCTCTCATATTTATGCAAATATTCGTGTAAAAACGTAAATTTGAATGGGAATAATAAATCATATTACTCCCGTGACTCGAGTACATTCGTATAAAAATTAGTCTTCAAAATACACTCAGAATAAAAATATCGTTTAAAAATCTAAATGCAATTCATATACGTAAAAAACACCAACTGTTTTAATTGCTTCGGTGAACATTTTTAATATATATTATTTTATGATTAAAAACAATCCCACACGTTATTATCTAACAAGTTATAATAATTTAAATTGAGTTCAAATTGGAAGGATAAAAAACCTTTTTTTTTTTTTAACAAACATGATTACGTACAAACAAATGTCGGTATAATTCGGTTACATATAACCTGATCGTGTAATATTTTAACTATTACAATCTGATAGGTGTATATTGTAATTATATTTTTCGGTCGGGTGTTTAGAGGAATAATAATTGTTACCCCTTTTGCCGGCGCCCGCAATACGTGTGGATAAAGTTAATTAATCAAAACTTTTGTCGGGAAAATTGATTAAAACATGCGCACGTAGGTACGTACGTTTACGCACACGCACCCTGCACGCGTCGCAACAAAACGTAATCAAATTGTACAAGTGCAGTACACCGAGCTTGAACTGCTACGGGTTTTCGCGCGCCGTTCCTCGTCCACGTCGAATTCGGTTTGGAAAATTCGTTGTTATAATCCCAAACGGAAGTATAATCTCAAAGATAAATAAAACCTGCTGCGACGGTTGTCGGGGAGTCGGACGGGTGTAATATTAAAATCCGTCGACAACGGTAGTCAACGCACTCGGAAAAAAATAGAACGCACGTGTATGTCACTGACGCCGTATAGTCGCGTTAAACTTTTAGAAGGGTAGTGGCGGCGGTGGTGCACCGCGTTCCGTTTTCAGATTTTTATTGCGGACCAACGTGAACTAATAATATTATGTAAATGTCATATTTGTTCTAACGGCGTACATATATTTACACGTGCATCGCGCGATGAACATTCGCCGCGCACAACTCGGCGTTCGCCGCCGACCGCGTGCAATTGTTTGACTACGATTTACATACATTATTACGGCGTACTCGTTCGCGCACGGCGGCGGTTCGAGAATTAATTTAATTATAAAAACGCGTACAGCTTTATCGTTATGACCGTGTGTACGCACGCAACGGTACCGACTTTTGACACCGCGGGTGCGTGTATTTGTAATAACGTTATATTTTACGGTAAACGTTTTCCATCTCGTCTGGCGTACAGTGGTAGTCGGTCGGGTATTAAAACGAATATGAATAAATGAACAAAGGAGAAGGAAAAGAAGATGAAACAGTGAAATATAAAAAAAAAAAATGAAATGGCAAATAGTTATTTGTACGCGCGTGTACACGCGTACGCGACAACCGTGGAATTGCGGTGTCGGCGCGGTACCTAGTCGGTCGCCAACCAAACATGTTTTTTTTTTCATCATCTTGTTTTTCGTATTTATTTTATTTTCCGACTCGGCATTCAGATCGCAATCGGCACGTTTGCCCTCTCTCGTCCGTGTAGACAAGTATAGTAATACACGTGCAGATGCATTCCACTCGGAGCAGCAACAACTCGGCAGATTCGCGTGCGGGCACCTGAACGTCACGAAAAACCGTGTGCTCGCGTAGTTTTACAAACGATCGAGATTGCTATCGGTCGCTGCTGCTGCTGGTGGTGCAATGTATCAGCCGAAGCCGCGGGGTCCTGTGCACGGCTGACAGTAGAGGTCGTAAACGGTGACCGAGCATAAAGATCGGTAGGGGATGACGAAGACGAAAGATAACGCAAATCCGTCGTCGTCCTCATTACTGCTGTTACCACGGATCGGCTTGTTTTGCAAACCTCAGACTTTTGCGTATTTCTTCCGCAGCGATGTTGACAGATTTTGGGTTTGTTTGAGACGCACATTTCGTAAACTAGTAGGATCCCGTTTGGGGAGGGGGGGCGATTGAGTAGAGCGAACCTAGTTCTAAAACGCTTACGGGTAACTGTTATGAAACATAATCCTGGTTCGCATAATTTTTCGCAGCGTTCAGCGATCGACGGCATTTCGGATTGGTTCGTGACACGTCGGTGATCGTTCTTATAGTCTTACGTTCACATACGTCCGGTCGAGCTCGAGTGCGGGTTTTCGCGATTCGCCCACCACCACCTCCACCACCAACATTACGGATCAAGTATAAACACGTACCATTATACGGACCCGATCCTGTTGGCTGGCCGAACACAATGGCGTCCACGATCGAGGAGATTGCGACGTACGCGTAATATGCAGAATACATACGCTCCAAGACGGATCTCGCATTCTACAGGTGGGCGTACAGTACACGTTATACCGTCGAGTATAAATGTATACATGTTTGCATAATAATATGCACGTCCAACAATGGACAGCGATGAATCGACGATATACGTACAGTTCTTAATGATACGGCGGCCCGTCGCTGCGTCCGTCTTTCTGTGCAGCAGTCTCCCGCAGCATAATTGTAAACGGTCTTTCTCATCGACGTCTCCGCAATGATTGTTCGCCCGTCGCGGTCGTGGTGCCGAGAAAAATGCGTTGCGCGAATGCCGTCGGTAAAGTCAATAATAATAATAATAAATATTTAGTATGGTATGTCCAACGATATTATATGCCAACGTCGACCGATAGTTGTACATCGCACAAGTACAATATAATAAATCGCGTTTTGGACGGTCTATAAAACGTAAATGTCGTACGACGATTTTCCGTTCGGGAAATGTGCATGCGACACCACCGCAGTCGAAACGAAAATAAATACGACGTGTACTGAAACCGGTAGGTATGTTGTGCACAAGACGAAATTGCACCGGACGAAAAAAACGTTGTGTTCGAGATAAGTTTCCGGTTTATTCAGTACCTACACGCGCCATTACGATCCGTGACGGGTTTCGTTGGGGATTTATTTTACTCTCTCTCTCTCATTGTTTTTGACGAATCGCTTCCATATCATAAACGCTCGTATATTTTACCAACACCCAGGCCCATTGTTCCGAGTGTGTATAAATATTATTATGAACGACAACGTTTAAGACTCGTTTGTTTTTATTAGACGTACGACCGCTGCAGCAGCTATCAGTACGTTAATATCACGCTTTTGTTAACGTCAGACAACTGATGTCCGTCAAACCACCGACGGGGAATGTCGTCTTGTATCATTAGGTTTATCGAGTTTTATTATTTATGATTTTCGCCCTGCGGCCAGTGTAAACAGTAGTACATTATTATTATTACTGTATACAGGTATGGACATACATCTATATACGTACACGGACGCGGTTAATATTTCAGTTGTTACGGCGGCGGTACGAGACAACAAATTGAGATGGTCGCACAGATATTCGTCAAGTTTTATTTACACACATTCTGCCGTACGTTGCAGCAGCATTCCATGCATTTCGATTGAGAAACATTATGTACCACGATGTATGTTATTTTAAGCACTGTTATTGACCTCGAAAGGATCATCAATGATGTATAATTATTATTAATATAACTGTGTACTGTTCACTTGGTCCTTCATGAATTTTCGTCTGTTATGTTCGTGTATAAATATTTTCATTAATCGTTTTCGGATTTGAATAAAAAAAAAAAAAAAATTACACATAACGCATGAAATCGAACGATTGGCCCGGAGGTTTTGATCGGTTTCGTGAACTCCGATTGCACGGGGCTACCGTAGCGCCGCCGTTTCGGTGTAGGCCACCTTCGCCAAGGACCTAACCGGTGAACACTGCAGAGTGATAGGGGAGGGGAAGGATGAGATCACGAAACGACCGAAATGATGAAACGAAAACGACTCGATTCCGACGGCCCCGCGGGACGATGGAAATATAAATACCTAGGTAAACGCCACGGCGTGTACAAGCGTATAGTTTATGTATATGTACATGATATGATGAATATAAAAAATAAAATACAGACGAACCTAAGAAAAATAATAATAATAATAATAATAATGATAATAAAACGACTGTAGCGCGTAAATATAGAGGCGTTTCTGGCGGCAGGCAGACGTTGGGGAGGGGGAGGCCCCGTAAAACGAACTACATACGCGTGTGTATAATAATACCAAGATTCGGGTTAAGTCCACTTAAGTATTCAATAAACCGTCGTTTGCCTCCGAGATAATGACAACATGTGTGTACGCACGTAAATATGTACGTATATTATGCGGTAGTGTGGGCGTGCGGATTCAGTTCTCCTGAATGACCCACGGCTAACAACCATTATACGTATTATTTCTTAGGATTACTGTACTCCGGTGTGTATGTGTTTCGTTTTTCGACCAGAAAGGTAGTGAGTATAGGTAGCCTCTTTTAAATTATCGGGTAATCGATATATATATATATATATATATTATATACACACAAATGTGTGTGAGTGTAGTGTGCACCAAATATACACCGGTGTATCCAAAACGATAGGCGGGAACAAACGACAACGGTTCACTCTTAAGTCATGTATACATATATAGTCTGCTGTATTATACGTGTGCTTCCTTCGTTCGTTTTTAATTTTTTTTTTTTTTTTAAACCTTTTTACCTGCTTTGGTAAAAGCACTGTAATAAGAAACTATATAGACTCCAAAGAGTTTCACCCCCCTATATACAACGAGATGTATAATAATACAATAAATGTGTTTTACACACAGGCATGATTTTAAATTATTAATAACGGCAACAGCGGTAAACAATATTTCTAGAGCTCGGTGCCGCGGCAGTGAAATTAGTGTTATTTGTTTCTGGAAACGATAGAGCTTGAAGCCCCATGGAAGCGAATAAATTGTGAAATTAGATTAAGATGATAATAATGTAAAATATTGTATGAGGGTTTGACGAACGTACCATGTGATCCACGTGCACTCGTTGGGTGCACAAGAGACTAGAACTAGTGGTTTTGATGGATTAATAATGTTTCTTATTATGGGTGCTTTTTGGCTTCGATATGACACCGTGGTTGATATGATTTTTTTTACTATCCTTCTTTCGTAGTTTTGTGAATCATACTACCCGATTAAATTATAAGACGTTTTGAAATCCAAATGCACTTAAGCACTCACCTTAAATATATTCATATAATTGTTCTAAAACAAATTATGATATTATGTTGCGAGAAAAAGTAAATATATAAACATTAAGATCCTTAAAAGTCAACAAAAAAAAATTATTATTATCAAACTGTAAAAATTTAACTGCTCTTTATTATATTATTTAAGCTTAAAATTTGTATATCTTAAAAATTATTTCGTTTAAATATTAATATTCATTTGTATTCATAACATATTTTGCATTTAGAATCACGCGAAATACAAGATAGGATTGAATAAAAAAATAATTGTTTACTATTTACTATTGAAAATAAAACAAGATCATCATGATTTGGCACCCTATTTCATAGACAATTTAAAAATGCACTTACATGTATAATTCTATTTTTGAACTATTCATCATAGCATTTCTAATGGCAAACACGATGAGGAATGGAAGTAAAAGAATTTTTTAATAATGTTTTATAAATATTTTTATTTTTATGCATTTTTTTTTAGTTACAACTCAATAGTTGCTGTTTCGTTTAGATAATATATACCTAATATTATAGAAAAACCTTTCTTCTTTTTTTTTTTTTGCTAAATCTTACTATTTAAAACATATTCCACTGTATGAATGTATACAGATTTTTAGTACACAAAAAAAAAAAAAACGTACTCCTTAGGGTATATTATTATATTATAGCACATCACATAAATCCATATCATAATATTACAAGAGTAGCAATGCGTAAACGAAAAACAATAATAAAGTGCATATAATAAAATGCAAGATTCGTTTCGCCGATATTGTACAGATGAAAAGACATTATCATTCACGGAGATATAATTTATTAAAAAAAAAAAAAAAGAGGACTGAAGTACAATAACAATAAACAATATCCATTCCGTCGTAGTCGTCACGATAGTGTTAACGAGGGGCTTATTTTTATGATAACGATAAAATACGGTCGAACGGTTCATTATTATATTGTGCGCGCACCCAAGTTTACGGCTATGTGCACGTTGATTAATCGTTTTTAATTAGCTCGGTGGCGAAATTTGCTGCCCTTGGGGCACGAAAAATCGTCTTTCTGGAGTAAAAGTTTATGATATAAAATTATTTCATGCACGGAATATACAGGGTGATGATTGTTTTAATACAAATCAAAATATAGTTCTTGAAAAATATTTTATGTTATTAGCATATTATATAATATATTATATTTTATGTTTTATTTTTATTTTTATTGAAAATATTGTACCCAAGATGTTACCCGGTATCATTATTTTTCGTATCGAACTATTATAGCAGCTATCAAATACCGAGTATGTAATAGCATCCCGAAAAAATCCGAGATCCTATAACGATTGTTTTTTTTAAAAATATGTACAAATACACGTTAATCTAATGTTTAGTATGGGTTTATATTTTCAAATGGTCCATTTTACATAACTGTTCAAAGCTCGTCTGCAGTGTACATCAGGGATACATGATATCCGATTTATCTATTTTTTTTTTTTAAATCTCGCTGTTCCTGTCAAAATAATCACACTGTACATTATGCATGTATAGGGAACGAAATACGATTGCCGATGACGACGATAACGTATAAAAATATTATATCATTGCTGCGTTTTTAACCCCAGTCTTGGCGATTTGTTTACGACGTCGACCTACAATAATTGGACGTGGAACTGTATACGTCGGTCGGAGGGATACGAGTTTTATTAGTTTTCGCATTTGCACATTTCGTTATTACACGACTGCTTCAGTGCATTACGCACACACGCGCACGCACACCCGTTGCAAAGACACTCGCAGAACATTTGGCATCGTCGAAACCGCGCTGTATACAGTCACACTCGAGCGCTAAGTCCGCGTTATGTTGGGCATAAATCAGTCGGCGGTCGCAATAATATAATTTGCCAAACGCCCCGTTTTAATACGCGCACGCGCTCGCGTACATTGAATGTAAATGTGCACGGGTGGAGCGGACTCGCGCGTAGGTGCTAGCGCGGGAGGGACCCTCCGACGGTCGTTTTCGACGCGTATAAACGTGGTGCGCGCGCGCGCTCTCAGAGACAGCGTGACGACACCGTACGAAATGATGTCTTTCGGATTATAATATTGTGTTTTATTGTTCCGCGCGGCTATCAAATCTCTCCGTATTTTATACTACAGCCATCGTGCGCACTGTACCGAATTGCTGCGGTAATAACAATAACAATAATAATAGTAATCATAATAATAATTATAATATTATTATTTTTAAGTTCCGCTCGGATTCCCAGTCCGTCGTATAACATTTTAGATTATTTTTAACTTTCAACTCATTTTTCTTGTGATTTGAATATCGTGTACTGAAAAGTTTCATGCGTCTATTTTTTTTTTTTTTTTTTTAATGAAAATAGAACATGGATAATCGTTTTTTCGGTTTCCTCTGCACTATTGCTTTCGGAACGCAAGAAAAAACTGATAAATAATATTTGATTCCTATCATAACGAAAACAGTGCACGTATTATACAACAGTAATGAAGAACTTGTTTTCGACACCACCATGTCTCACCGGATATCATTTATACACGATGTTTTGGATACGAAATCTGCAGATGAACGAATTTAAAATTAAAAATTCATCGCTCGACTAAGACTGAGACTCGTAAAAATGGTGGTTTAGATCTTTTTAAATACTTCTCCCCGGTAAACGTTTTGGTACATATCTTAAATTGAATTTTACATTTCCTCGACTGAAATAAAAATGATACGATTAGATCGAGTGGAAAATATATACTACACCGATCGTTTGTGAGTACTCGCCCGTCGGGGGTTATTGGTCGATGATAAAAAAATGTTCACCTTGTCGGAGACTCGTAATATTTAATGACATGGAATTACGAAATAGGTACAGCAGATACGGTATTTAATTTTGTACAAACTGCATTACCTTTTTTTTTTTTTTTTGGCTTTCTGGTCTTCTAAACGTATAAAATATATACTTAAAGGATTTTTTTTTTTGCATTTACTAGATCACGTTTTACCGTTTATAAATCCACACTATATTATTTTAAAGCCCGTTTAATAACACGCGTTCGACGGACTTCGAGCGTCACTTCATTTTTATCGTATTTAAATCTTTCCAATCCGTCCGTAAGTCTTCGCACTTTTTCACCATCGTTGTTGTACACAATAGTTCGCTGTTCCGGTGCGTTCTGGTACCTGATCGAAAGGGCGGACACGCTCTACCTGCGCGGCCGGTTTTTCAACCGTTTACGTGTTACCAAATTCAGACCTGCGACGCGCTATAATGCAATAATAACGATTGTGTAATTATAGTGCAGTGATAATTATCGCGTGCACTTGAAAACATGCGTCACTCGTGCGACGATGCCCGCGAGAGAATTCCCGAGGATCCGACGAACGGTACGTGGTTCACGTCAATTCTAAACCGCCGCCGCCGACGTCCGAGCAAAACGACAGTGATGATAATAATAATAATAATAATAATTGTTATTACTCGAAAACAATTTTCGCACGTCGGATATGTACAGCACCGCATAATGAATTCGTCGTGCACAATGCTGACAATGCGGTACGCTCGTCCGTTCAGCATTCATAGCTATGTATTGTAATGCTGCGGTTACACAAGGATAAAGGAGATACGTGTCGGGTTTCAAATTCGCAGGTGTCTCCAGTCAGATTTTATTCAAACGGAATAATAATAATCATGAAATATTAATAAACAAACAGTTTTAGGTCGTACGGTTTTATTTTTTTTTTTAACTGATGTTGTCATCGTTCAGGAACGCGTTACGCTGACAAAGATTACTTTTCTATACGGATATCACACACAGCAACCGTTAAGGTGTAATGCATATGAAGTATGCACACACACACTTCAATACGAATACTTTTTCGATTTGTTTAACCCTTTCCTCGACTTGCAAATCAAAATCTTCTGTCAAGAAACATACCGCAGTTAGGACACAAAAAAACGATGGCGACTCTTGCACTTGTTGAACACTGAAGTTAGGTGTAAAATATTTCCTATACATAAAAATGTCGTTTCAATATCGTTTACAAATCTAAACAAATAATTTTAACTTTACACTTGTTCAGCATTTTTGAATTTCTTTCGCTTTTAAAACTTTTATTACGTTTTCTACGATTTTATGCTAGAACATTGACATTCAGCTGCTGATTATAACACGTGCACGCAAACACGATACGAATTTATTATCGTCGCGTAAGAACGAATAGATACGAAAACGTTTATGTTTCATTTAAAGCATGCGCGTAATGTTTACATACAATTATTGTGATACACGTAGTGTACTACGGATAAATATTTAGATCACTGCTATTGCTGGAGCTTATTATATTTATACATGTTTTTCAATAATATATTCGTTATCCCCTTTAGTAATTCCGGCTGAAACTCGTGCAGCGTTCTGAATAATTCAGTCAGATTTGTTCGCCACCGGTGCCCTATTTATTTCAGCAAACAACGAGCACACTAGGAGATTAAATGACACGGAACCAAAGGTGTTTTGAAAATAACGGCTCGTACGACTTTCGTATTATAATACGGTATAATATTATGTGTTGGTTGGCAATGGTTTTTCATTTTTCTTCGGCGACGTTTCGGAACCAGTAAAAATATATTCCACGGGCTCTCAAGCACACCCAGACGCCCTAATAACTGGCTCGTGCGACGTTCGACTCTATTATTCGCTATTGTTCGTTGATTAGTGACGCTTAGAACGTTTCCGATTGTGTATTATGCGCGTACCTATATAGTCGTGTACAACAATAATAATCGTTTTCGAGGAGTGTTTTTTTTTATTTATTTATTTATTTTTTTTTTTCGTATTATGTTTATACCGTCCGACTTTTTTGAAAAATAATAATAATACGATAGTGAAAATAATAGTAACAGAATAATAAGAAAAACGAGGTAGACGATTACCGGGTGCGAAGGGGGGGGATTTGACGAGTGGTGCGCGGCAAAGGGGATGGGTAACATCGCGCGTTGTCGTGAAATGGAACTACGCCCATAACCACTAAATCAATTCGGCTGAGAGAAGGTTCACGGCTAATAATAATTATTGTTGAGCTCCGTGTGCAGCGCACTCGGAATGCATTATTTATCCGAGGACGTGCGCGCACACGCTTGTAAAGTTGTAATTAATATCGGACAATTAACAATATCTGCCCATCTATGCACACGCGCACACACGCTCGTAGTCACATGCGTACACACACGCGTACGGCGACCCGTGACCCGACACTGCAGCCGGGGTTCACAATGGGCCCAGTCTAGTGCGGTATTCCCGAAGAATGGCTCCAGAGGAAAGGGAAGAAACGAAATTTCCATTATGCTACACACGAACACGGGTCGGGGCTGATTACATATGGGCGTGCCATCGATTGGTCGGATGCGTCTTGAACAAATACGAGTATCATACGGTGTAGTATACGCGATACGATATTGGGTCGAGAGACAGGATAGGAAATTAATTGATATCGCCCAGGATGTCGGGAATTTGTTTAGACAATGAGCAATCGGGAGGATCCGACGGAGAACTGTTGTTTTTTAATCGAATAGCGATTAGTCACCACTGCGTTTATTACGAAAAGTTTTAAAACCGTTCATGTACACAATATCGAGAAAAAACCTACAAATACATTCTATACCTGTGTACGAACGTTTAAGATTTTTATCTATAATCATATTTAATGAGATGGAGTACGAGCAACTCGAGTCGTTTCGAAACTTTGATCGTTTTAATTTTTTATTATTTTTTTATTTCTTTTATTGCACTCCATTCTGGTGAGGGCGTGTGCGTGCGCACGATACACACCTTAAATGGCACTTCCGAATTCATATATGTGTACATCTTCAAAGTTTATTCGGGCAATATATTACAGTTGTGTTTGTACACGCGGAGCTTATATGTGTATACGAGCAGCTGCGAGAAACTGCAGAGGACGAAAATTAATACTAATACTAATGGCTAATGTTCGCTCGGTAATTTAAATATAAATACTGTATAATAAAACTATAAACTTTAAATTAGTCGGTTGTAACAAGTAAATACGCCGCGTGCGTTTATACCCAGTCGCGCGGACCTGCAAACACGGTATTGTTTTATTATTATATTAGAGGTACACGAAGCGCGCATTAAAACGATTCGGTATAAGCGCAGGACGTGTAACTCGGTTTGTTCTTTTTTTATCGAAACGAGACAATAAAACGTGATAATAGTTTGGCGTTTCCCGGGCCGTTTCCGTTGCGGAACGCTAATGATTATTATTCGTGCACACGACTACGACGTACAGTGTGTAAATATTAATACAATATATTATGTGTAGATACACGCGTTAATCACAAAATATTTTTACACTCCGTCTCGCTGACGCACTCGCACATTATAATATATAATTAATGTACGTGTCGTCGATTTCTGCGACGCGGAACATAATAATAAACAGGATTACGTGTGGCAGGAGGTACCTTGATACGGTTTCAGACGAATATTTTGTATCTACGTAATACAATATCGTTTTCAAACAACGACGGAGATTTTTCGCGAGGGTGAGCATTTGCATCTCACCGATTTCTTTTCATTCTTTTTTGCACCCGTGATGCAAATGCGTACGTACGTGTGTGTGTTGCCATTTGTGTGTCGAGTGGAGCGAGAGATGTTTTTGGTATTGATTTTTATTCACTTTTATTTCGCGTGTGGTGACACATTTTACAACGACATTAAGTGTACCATGGGATTCCGAACACAAATGATGATCCGTCTTTTTCGTTTTAACATCACACCTCGTATATATATAAGTATAATCGTGCCGATGCTTATTTTGATTAATGCACTATCACTTCCCTCCATGTTATTTCGAAATGTCCGATAAAATATGTGGTCCCCTTTGATCCTTAATTTTGTCGCTAATCCCACCTCTGTATAATAGATTCAGTCCTTATCTCCCATATAAAGTCTTAGGCTACGCTCAGAAACTCTGAATTACGAGTATTTCACTTCAGGCAGTTTCTATATCGAATGATTGATGTTCAACTTCTATACGGCCATGACTTTCGTAGTTCTTGTTCGGTTTTCATGATACCCAGTCTCCTTTAAGATGAAAATTTAACATTCTTACTCCGAGGTTAGTATCGATGAATACAAATAACTGGTGAAAATTTGTTGTGAGATATGAGAAAGACATTTTATATGCGTTGTGAAAACCTGGGTGGAATTAAACGAAAAATAGTACTCTAGTAGTTTTTCCCATCAGATCTACAAATAATTTTGTTTCCAAGTTCGTTGCTCGTCACAAAGATCAAACGTAACGTTCCGCATTATTTTTATGGGAGAGAGTCTCTGCTCCGGAAATCCTCGTGTCCCGGAAGACCGGCTACGGTTTTGCAAATAATATTCGCTAAAAAGATCGTAACGATTAGGTTCTGAGACCGCTGATAAATCGAGCACTCGGCGTACGACGGCTGAGCTAGTACGCACCACAGAATTAGACTTGTGCTCTCGGAAAGATTTATAGATTACACGACAAATCCTCGGTGGAAAAATAAGTTAACAAACGTAATCGCGTCGCGTTTTCGCCGATTTTCAACGGCACGATGAGGTGTATTATAACGAGCGATTAGATCGCGGTGATAAGAGACGTCGGGGACACGTTTTTGTATAATTATGCGAAAACGATGATACACAGTGTACAGTATACGCGCGAGAGGAAATGTTTACCGGGTTAACCGCGTGCACGGTCGAGTGTAGTGCACATCGGGTGCGCGGTCCGGGGGGTGGAATTGTGGACCGCATCGTAATTCATGTGTACGATATTTCGGGTAACCATATTCGACGACGACACGGACCTATCGGCGCGCGCGTTAACCCCTTCCCGTCCCCGGTGAATATGTGTATCGGTTCGCAGACTTACGACTTACGACGCGCAGGTGTTGTGTGTGCGTGCGCGTTATAGTCTCCGGTCCCCTCGACTCGATTATAACAATAATTATTATTATTAGTATTACGGTAGGAAGCGCGTCCGGCACCGGTAATACGTCGGAGCGCGGGCCCGACGACTAAGGGAGCCGGGGAAGAGCGAAGCCATCGGGGTCGCGCGTGAACTTTGTCCGCAACGGCTTTTGTTCGGATCCGCCCGGTGTTAACGTCGTCTCCCTCTCGCCGTCTATTATTGTACGCGCACGCTGGCGGATACGTTCCGCCGGGCCCGTGGAAATGTGCTTTGACCCTCTCTGCCCCTCCCCCTTAAAACCCATATCGTTTTCAGGCACCCTCCTCTTTCGCCCTTCGGACCTCCGTCCGTCGGTTCAACCGCGCGCCAATATACGTAACGAAAGCCGATTGCAAGCCGCTGCGCGTCCACGTGATGTGCACCACACGCGATAAAGGTGCGATAAGATGTGTATATGCGCTACCGGCTGCGCACCTCAAAGTATTAAGTTGTTATCGACAAAAAAGTTGCGAATTGATCCATACGCCCTCGCGTACCTGTAAAAACGGTACACCGAAAGTTTTCGGAAAGAAAAAACAGATTTCCTCCGTCAAATCGTCGGAATAAATTACAATTGAAACGACTGTAACGCAATACGAAGCCATTTACTGCGCGGTGAATTACGAACTGCACATACTATTCGATCGGTTTCGGGAGATCTACTTCTGAACTTTTTGAAATGGTTTTTTCTCATTACAATAACGACTCGTTTGTACGCGAAAATCACACACGACTACGTGCCGTGTTATCGCCGCGGAAAAATAGTCGCTGGCGTAGCGGTTGTTTTTTAATTAACCATAAATATTGTGTATGGTCAAACACGCAGTACACGAATGAAATATGTCACGTGGCGACCGTTTTTTTTCCCCGCTTTTATTTGCACAAGCTAATCACGAAACTATTAAGCCGTACACATTATACGGTGGTTTGTACGGAATAAAATTTAAAATATCATAACGATTCATCTGTTATTACTATTGTATCGAATGGTTAACGCGGTAAACACACATTATAATTGTAAACACCGACCGTGACCAAAAAAACTACACGGCTGTTTTGGTCATTGATACATCTTTGGTTAAAATGTTACACGACCAGTGTGGATAAAAACTGTACGGTGTACGCGTGATAATAATTGTACAAATACGTAAATTAATATTTTTTTTTTTTTTGTGAACTTATGAACTATAAAACGGGTCAACATTTGTTATACTATCACGTGTTAATGTGTGTATTGACATACATAGTGCGTCTTCAGGTTCATTCGGCATACAATAAATACCAAACGAAATAAATATCACACGTATGTTTATTGAAGACAAAGTGTTCATTTTATTATAATAAAAAGAAAAAAAAATAATAACAATTATATGTAGGACTCATTTAAATGCCCCCTGCCTAACACACACACGTACACACACACACACACACACACACACACACACACACAAACACGTATTGTGTATATAAGATATATGGTGTTTGACTACCTCACATGGTGAAACGTAAAGTGTCTGTACCGCCTGTCTAGAGTCATGGTTATATATGATTTTATTACATTATTCGGTGGTCTCGTATTTGATTCAGATATTCGAATCAGTTTTAAAAATAAATTCACAAGAATCAGAGACAGAAATCGAACCGTAAAGAATCGGTTCTGAAACCGAAGTCTTTTAAATAGTAGGAACCGAAATTAAAACCTAACTATCATTAGATCATTAATTAGTTATTACTACTTTTTTTTTGTAAATTTTACACCTAGAACTATACAAAATTCGCATTTTAGATAGATACCTATTTGAAATTATTATACTTTTGAAGGTTTATTACATGTATATATATATATAATAGTATTATTCGAAAATGCTTTCTTAGAATATACCATAATTGAAATCAATATTGTATTATATTCCAAATAAATAAAACGATAATAAGAAAATAGACACACTGTCCGTTAGTGTATTATTATGAGAAACGATGCGTAAGCAAAACGTTCTGTCAATCGAAAATAATGTCTTGGTGACTATAATTTTCAATTTTATAATAGTATCATTATTCTTTGTATACTTTATAGGAGGTTACGTTGATTGGCAGCAATATATTTTAAAACCATTTTTTCATTTACTACTATAATATTATTATTATAATACATTTTAACGGGACGATGGCATAATAAAATATATTCACTAGACATGAAATAATAATATATATTACTGATAACGGGAATCGGTACATTTATTATTTTTTAACAAATAACCGGAACCGAATAGGGACAGTTTATTTATTCTCTGAGAATAGGTACTAGAACCAATAACAAATATAAACGATCCCTGTCCCTGATAAAAAAAATTATATAATTTCCATTTTCCCAATTTTTTCATTCAACTATTTAGGGTTAACTGCCCAAATAATTGTCCACCATCACGTCTCTTTCTTCTATATCTCTTCCATACACGATTTGTTATCATTACACTATATCAATATTTTTTTACATCCTATTATCTTATTTTCAATCGTCATCAGGGATGAACTGGCCTGACGAAACATCGGGACAAATCCCGGTGGCCCATTACAATAATATATTAAATGGCCTTAATATATTTTAGAAATTAAAAATTTAGTATGACGATATTTTAATCGACAGAATTGGGGAAACTAGTGAAGTTATAAAAAAAAACCTAATTATGTAAAAAAGAAATTACTTTAAGAGTAAATTTTAATATATAGGTATTATATTAAAATGTGTACATTGTATATATATATAAAAAAAATATCTTATATATTATATATGTAATTCTATATATCTACATAAAAAGTTGAAAAGTTTTTTTATCATTATTATTTTTTTTTGCATACTTATAACCAAATAATTAGTCCCTGTTAATTTTTGGCCTGGAAAAAAAATTCCCGGCCTGAAATATTAGCTCAGTCCGCCCCTGGTCGTCATCTTTTTTTATTTCCACCTGTCTGAATTTTCATATCAGCTTTTACTATGGCCTATGCTAACTTTTCATATTACGTCAGAACATACGATACTATACAATAACGGTCTTAACACTATAAGGTATACTTCACAGAACAGATACACGAAAAAACGTCATCTCATATCTAAATATTATACGTAGAAAAAAAAAATTAAACACACACTGCAGTAGTTTCAAGTATATTTTACAGCTAGTGATTTACATATAATACTTGTAGCATTTCTGACGTCGCACAACGTGGGCTTATGAGTGCGATTAGTAGTATAAGACAACCGTCACCTAATGAGTTTCCGTTTTTAAACTCATACACGTTTAAAATTACCATGTACACCAAAACGTAGCTCGCGTGAAATCTAGATTAGGATTCAATCGATTCTTCTTGCTACTATCTCGCACAACTCTGTAAATTGCGGTAACGCTCGTGTATGCAATAATAATCTAACACCGTCGTGTTCGACGAGCTTCCGTGGCAGACGCGATAAGCTAATACGGGCAGTGAACCATACAAACGCCAATATTCGATCGGGTTCTGCTTTTTTTTTTTTTTATTATCTTTTTTTTTAAATGTATTTTGTTTTCTCGTCGTCGACAATTGGTTCGCAATTACGTTGTACGAGTGCCTTATACACGCGTGGTAGTCTTCCTCCTGCCGTCACCGTTTAACCCTCGTCCGCGGTCGAACGCCACCGAATAACGATGATGATCATGATGATGGCACGAACGACTTGTGGCGAAACGCGAGCCGGCGCGCGCTCGTGCAAACATTCCGATCGTCGTCTGCAGGTTTGCGGTCGTAACGATAATATAAATAATTACAGTACTGTAATACGCGGTGCATGACACGTCCGTAAGCCCGTCTTTATACGTCGTAATGCGCGGAACACGATTTTATACGTCCAGAGCGTGTCGGAAACGTTCGGCACATGATTTTAAGATTGTCGAAACGATTTGTCTCCGAGTAGCCCGTCAATGTCGGGGGTAACGGTTTACGCGAAACGTTTCAATACGAATCGGTATGGGAACGCTGTTCTCGGGACGTTTGAATATATTTCCTTTTCTTCGGTAATTCTTAAACATATTTTTTTTTTTATTATATCAATAGCGAGATATCGATTTTTCACGCGGGACTAGCGACGCAGGTCACACACAAGATTAAATAGAACGCACATGGGTCGCAACAGGAATTCGCTTTGACATTACGTTTGTTGTGCAATCCATCAGCTACTATATCTGTTAGACGTCGTTCGCAAGACGTGCACATGACACTCAAACGTCGCTCGACCCATGCGTGTTTACGTTGCCACCAGTAACCGGCGTGCGTGTCGCGTGTGTCGAACGTCGCACGGGCCTGACGATGAAAATTGAAAAAAACGTAGATACGGGAAGAAGGAACGTGAAACTATTTTTTTATGATAATTATTAATGGAGATTGAACGATAATTGATCGGTTTTGTTTTGTGCGCGTTATTCGACGTTTCTTTCGCGGTCTGTGTGATAACGGACTGAAAAATAACGGAAAATAGTCTGATTGCAGTCGATGAAAGGTACTGTGTCCCTGAGGTGTTCAGACGCGAGTAAGGGAAAGAGGTAAGTATTTTTGGACGGGCCCAAAACGATGTGGTCGTGTCACTGCACATTCGGTATCGATTTAGATAAAATCGACGACTACGACCATGGTCCAGGCACTCGCGCGATCGCCGCTAAAAGATTTTTTGCACGGTCTCATCACCGTCCACGTAATGTAATGCAGTCCGCGTTCCCGTGTTATGATATAGTTCAGTGCATAATATTATTACGATGACGCGTACGAGAAACGTGCCCGCGGGGTCGCAAAAGGTTAGGTAATTGTTGACATCGGTTGGTCCGTCGAAAATTGTTGGACGTTCGATTGAAAATAATAAACCATCCATAATAATAACTGCACGCGTATTTGACGTGTATGTGTTTCGTGCTGCGATGTGTTATTTATTTATTTTTTGTAGTATTCGTTGCGTCGTTTTTCGGAATCATTACGTTCGCATAATAGAATGTTGTTACAGACGGGAAGAAAATCCGAATAATCTCTAGACGCTAACGATGTACACGAAACGATTAAATAATATTAAGTAAATATTTTACCGCTATTATTATTGTATCACGTTGGTGTACTCGTAGTTTGAACTTTAAACGACGATATGTATTTCATTTATTTGCCTTCGTTTACTTGCATTCAATCACGTGTCGGAACAGTGTTTGTAAACGGCGGCGATTAGTTGCGAAATCGATTAGAATCAGTTTAATACCATGTCTAGCGAAAATGTGACGACAGAACACACATTATAGTGCGTGTGTCTACTTAGTAAAAAATCGTTTTTACACTAACATAAACTACAGCATCGAGAAATTCAAATCCGAGTTTTCCCACTGTACGCAGTATTCTTAGATCATATGAATCTGGCTATTATTACATGCACATACGACGACGATCTGCGTTACGTGAATCATCAATTTAACTAATGAAATTCGATCGCTCTGTGCGGCACTCACGCATTCGTAAAAATACTACGATCACTATGTGATGGCGTCCGATCTACGACGCGTTATCAACAAGAAAATAAACCATTCTCGTATCGATGAAAAATTATTCGTTTAGGTACCGATTTATTATTTCTTCTGCTATCGTTTGCTACAGACTAATAAACACACGGAATCGCATATTTAATAGCGATCCGTGGGCAGAAATCATACGAGAATCTACGTAATCGAGAAACGGAATAATAACCAACCGAATGTTAACAATAATGAGTCTGACGAATTTCAGGAATGTGAACAAATGACACGACCATTAGGCGGTTGCGGGTTTTCGGTCTGGAGCACGCACATTAATTGCGGTGGCAGAGACGACGCCGAAATATCCGTCGCCCACAAAAGGAATATTCAATCACCTACGCGCGCGGGCGATCCGTTGAAAAGGATAGAAATAATAATAATAATATCATTCTCGTTTACCCTGCGCGTAATCACGTTTTTCCCCGTCCGAGTTCGTTTAAATAGTAATTTTTTTTTCTTTTTTTTTTTTTTAATTTTACATCTCTTATACAATAATAATGGCCCGAGGTATTCGGCGGCGGTCACCGCTACGGGTATATAGGGACATCCGTGTGGCATTTTAAATGATGTTATAGTAACAATAAAAAATAATAATAATAATAATAATAATCATAATAACTCGGCAGCATATACGTCATACTGGCTGCCGGTACCCTTTCTCTCTCTGTATATACTAATGAGCTGTTAAGAGCGTTTAGGAGCGGTTTCGTCCGAGGGCAATACATCAAATAAATGAGACAACCGGCTGGCTGGTGGGTCGGACGGCCACTGCCACCGCCGCGGTACACAAAGCAAGCAAGCATGTGCGTGTGTACGCGAGCGCGTGTGTGCGTGCATTTGTAAATGTAATACATAAAATATTAAAAAACGACTTAAAGTTGGAAGTACGAATGCGATCTACGATAATGTTTTCGTCAGACGTTACGTTAAATGTACGTGCGTCGGTCGCATTGTATACGGTACAGGATGACCATCAGCAAACCTTATTGAACGTCGGGCGGGCGGTAGTGGCGATCACAAATATGAGGTTATGCATTTGTAACACGAATTTCCGAACGCTCTGCGCCCATATATCATTATCGGTACCACGCAACAATCTGAAACACGAAGACGTCCGGCGCGTAGGATGGGTCGTCTTCGTCGCATTTACCGACCGATTCGTATTGTAATAGTGCAACGATTTTATGCGTACATAATAATACGTGTACTGTACATAATCTCGTACACGGTGAAGAGATTCGAACCAAACAATAAACGGGTTTTTCATTTTTTGTTTTTATTTTTCATTTTTGCTTAAACGTCTCCCAACAACAGCGAATATTCAAAGGTGTCTGTCGGATCCGGAACGCACGCAATGCATAATAATAATAATAGTAATATATAGATGGTCGGTTTCTTCTCGCGCCGAGTATCGTTGAAAATGTAAATAAAAACACAATTGCCAATTGAAATTCGTTTCGGACGAATTAGCATAAATTCCCGAAAGAATAGAACAACAAATCAAGAATACATACACAGGTACGCCTATATATATGTACTGTATATACATTTGAGGTACGTCTGCAGTATTTGAATAAACTTTATTCAATTATTTCGGATTTTACTTTGAATTATGTTCAATTAAATACACATTCACGCACACACATACACGCAAGTACACAATTATAATCCATATTGGAATTCACGTATTTTTAAAACACGTGTTTTATCCTTATATCTGTATAATGTATAAGGTACTAGATATTCTAGGATAGTGCAATAAATTAAATACGTGTATATGTGTAAATACATTTATGTGTGTATGTACACAAACATTAAGCGAAACTATACGCGTGTATACTATATTTTATATACGTATAGTGACTCGAGTCAAACTTTCCGACGATATCCTTTAAAGAAAGTTGGTGATTTTAACAAGACAGACAACTTGTTTTTATCGCAAAAACGAAAATGTGCGTACACGGGTGGATTTGTTCAACGACGACGAAATGTGAGGAAAGTTTCGAAACAATTTTGTCGTTTGTACACGCTCGCATAATATATATAATATATATACATGTGTGTGTGTGTGTGTGTGTCTGTGTGTGGATATATTTATCGCAAACTATATTATATACATTAGGTACGTCGTTACGTTGTTGTATCGACAATGTGTTTTTCGGCCCGAATCATAAATATATTAACATCGTCACGCGAATTAAACGGTACACCTACATACCGGCCTATATTGTCCTACGGGCCAAGGGCGCCCACAAGGGGGAATCATTACCCTATCCCTTTTCCTTCCTCATCGACAAATGATATAAGTCGTTCGTAGCACGCATGTTATAAAATGAAAAACCATATATACATCTGACATATTTCGAAAGTTTGAAAAATATACTTAAAATAGGGCAGTGATACAGTAAAACACTGGTAGTTTTAACGACAATGAGAATAATAAACACGCAGTAGTATTATTTCATGCGAAACCAAGTAGAGTTCAATGATCACTTAACAATTAACATCAATGACTATTTGTAATTAAAATCGGACCCGAAAAATACGAATCGTGTTGATAAATTGTAGGCAGCTATTTTATTGTAATGATATCAAATCATCGGTTTCGAACAACTTTAAAAGTAATACGTATTCCTGGGTTGGAAATCCGGTCAAACATTTTGGGATCAAACGATACCGATTAGTTATGGTATTTATGGTTATGTAAGATGCGGTTACTGTGGTTAAGCGACACAATGTTTTTAACGAAATCACGACGAGAAAAATCATGCGATGAGCAATGAATATCGCATAGGGAGTGTATTTTTCTGTGAATCTTTTAACCTTAACGTTTGATTATCCAACGAGTGAGGTTTTCGTTTTATGTCGCGGGTTCATTGGCTCGTTGCAAGCCGAAGACTAACGCATACGGCGCGCACAGCAAAGGTCATTATACCACTGGGCAATGTAAAATAAACGTTTCATTCATAACTGGTCGGGTGCGTAAGCGCATATAACGCATATATACTACGAGGTTATATTATTTCATCGTACATATATTTGTGCGTGTACGGTTTCTTTTGTACGAGAGCGGTTCTCCTTCGAACGGTCGTCGAAACTGTTTGAATTGAACTCTCGCGGACGGACGAAAAGTTCTCGAAAAGAAAAAAAAAACATCACTGTCGACACAATGCGCGCGTGCACGGTAATACTGTTATGTGTGTGTATAACGTTTTCACTGTCCATAAGCTCGGTTGCGGTGACGTTTGTTTGTGCAGTATTTGCAACGCGTTATCGTCGGGGAGGGGGTGAAAAAATACGAAAATAATATTAATCGTAATAGAAATAAAAAATAAAAAAAACTCTGGCGATATCTACGTCATTTTCGCCGTATGTGCCGTCAAGCGTAACGGATCGCGAAAGTCTCTCGTGAATCGGTCGGCAAAAACTCCTATGTAAGTACTGCGATTATTTTTTTTTTTTCGAAGGAATGCGTACACTATCGTCGACGCGTATAGTAGCAGCGATATAACGCGAATAAAAACGATTAATACGTTGTAAGTCCCGGCGAGCACTTTGCTTGTATGTCATAACGATCGTAAAAAAGACGAGAAAAAAAAACATGTATATGAACGCATTACGTAATATAAACAATATTATATATATATATATGACAAATATTATATACACTCATCATGGGCCTTGTTTAATGGACCATAAAATCGCGAACGGTCGATTTTTGCCTTTTAGCACGAAATCCCGAGCGACCAATAACAGGAAAAGCTCTCCGATAATAAAGAAATATGATAAAAAAAAAAAAAAAAAAAATGAAAAACCTCAGGATTCCCTAAGCTTTTTTATGCGATCCGTCAACTACTATTTTCCCCCGCAGATAACGATTGTCATTTACAATATTATTACACTAGACTTTTTCCAATTCCGACATGGCACACTGTACCTTTTACGTGTACATTATTACTATCTACCAGAATCAATCGCCATTATTTTACACACATTATAGTACAATGTAGACATGAGCCCTTTGTTCGCGCTGGCACACATGTCACGCTTTCTAAGTATCTATTATGGGCGATCACTGAACAACTACCCTTCACATCACAACATATGAATAAATAATATTGTGTGTGCTTAACGACTCGTGATTTTTTCTATTATTTCAAATGTTTCAATTACATACAAGTACATTCAGCGTACTCGCAGCTTTAAAGCTTTAAGACCAATTCCCTAAACATATATGGAGATTTTCAAAAAGAAATAACTCAATTACATATATACATGCAAATATATTACAACGTGTTACTGCATTATACTAATATTTAAATAAAACGTAATTTCGATATACATAAACGCTGTTTGTGGTTAAGGATATAAAATCCAATTCCATGAGTCATCATCAGAAACGAAAAACATATCAAAAAATGACGACTGATTTTTTCCAACGAAAAACAGAAAATAAACCCGTCGTTTTTAAGGTTTTTATGGAAAAAAGATCTAAAAAATATTATCTTGCTATAAAAAAAAAAATGAACGTAAAGTCGATAGTTAAAATGTAGATTATAAAAACAGTATTCCACGAAGTACGTGGTTCACAAACTATATTTTAAAAACGACCGAGAACGATGTCGGTTGATTTATGCGCGAATGTCATTGCAAATCGCATTCCTCGATTTGGGCGTGTGATTTTCGCTGGGATTTTTAGTCTTGGTAATTCCCTTTAAAATTGGATCGACGCTACCCGCGCGTAGACGGTTTGCCAATGGAATTAATTGTTTTTCCATACCGACGTTTATGTCTTGAAATATGTGTAGTACACGCGTTACAAGTGATTTATATATTTTTATACGACGACGATACGCGCTTGTCGTCCAGGTGTCCGAAAATTTCGTTTTATTTTTATTAATATTACATTTATTATTAATAGCCACTACCGAGCGTATTATTATTATTATTATCATTATACCGCCAACCGGTGTCAGCAGCTACGACGGCGATGGCCCCCGGAGCGTAAGCGTCCGTCAATTAAGAACGCGCGGTAAAAATAATGTGTGTACATTATTCTTGTATCCGAAGAGAGTACGATTAGGAGGATTTCACTGACGATTTTATTATAATTATTGGATAATTGTAAAGCCGTCTCTCAACCACAGTTTGACAAAATCGTACATCCTCGCGTAGAATGGGCAAACTGAAAAAAAAAAAATCAAGGTTTTCGTGCCATCGGAAATAGTATTTAGATTGTGTGTAAGACACTACATGTTGGTATTTAGTTATTATATAAAAAAAGAAAAAAAAATTCTCCATCGCCGTGACTGAAATTATCTTGAATAAAACATATTACCGTACATAGGCAGCAGAATATATCGGAAAAAATAAAAACTAAAAAGGACACCGTCCAGAAGAAATTTTTCTCAGTTTTTCTGGAACTCGAGGAAACTATTACAGATGAAATCGAAATAGTAGTTTTAAATCAACTCGCACCGTGTCCAATTTCCGATATCAAAAGTTGTCACGTTAAAACTTTTGAGATTTTTTTTACCTACCTGAAAAAGTGTTGTAATAAAAGAAAAAAAAATTGTAAAAAACATAACAAAATCAGTTTTGACGTTACATCACTTCAACAGTGTCCATCCAGTAGTAACGTTGTGGTATTATCTCGCAGAAACTTCATGCGATGCATGAAAATTTAGGGTTTTTAAACTACTGTTGCAACAACGTGGGAAACGAAAACAAAGGAATGCGCTCATGTTAAGACTAATCCTTTGGAAACGATTAGTTGAAATTATTTGTTTATTATATTATAAGGATCCACATGTCAAACGAATCGACACACGCATAGCTGGTGTGATTTTGTTGTTTTTAGTTTATTGAATAATTTATTAAAAGAAATAGCTGACTATATAATATTATATTTAAAAGAAAAGAATCATCATATAAAAGTGCAATCAAATCGAAAAACTCAAAATTAAGGAAAAAGACATTTGAAATAACAGAACTTTATTTTTTTTTCTGTTAAAACACGCTTTCAGTTTTCAGGTAAAAAATTTTGACTAAAACCTCAAAAAATATCCATTAGTCAATGAGACGGAGGCTCAAATAATAATTTAATATTTACTCGATTTATCCGGAGATGGTCGCAACGGCTGTTTTCAACAATATCGATGTGTTACACATCAGACTACACGTACAACACCGATGTAGTTGTAAATAATACGCTTTATACAAACAATATTTCGTTATTTTCTTACCTGAAACAGAAAAAATACAAAATCATTAAAAAAATACGAATTTATGATCCCTAAAGGTGTAAAAATCGGAATTTCTACATACAGCTAAACTTAAATAATATTCGGGTTGTAAAAGTAGTGTACGAAAAAGTAGATTCCAAATGATCGGTATGTCGGTCAAGATCGACTCGTATTTATTACCGTGTCACCGAACCGTATACAACAATTCGCAGAAGTCAATGTCATCATTTATAGAATACTCTACGAATACGTAATTTCGGCAATCACGTCGAACCCTAAACGGCTCGCATTCCTTAACGATTAGCTCCCACCTCTACCTGGTCAACGCGTTGTCACCGTCCCCGACGGCTGTAAAATAGATTTCGATCAGTTCCCGTCAGTTCGATGGAGTCGTTGTTACCGGATTCGTTAAAACTATCTTCGTGCCGAGCAACGGCAGCTGTCGAAGAAAAATGTCAATTACTTCTGTACATGTGCGCACATCATCACAATAACATAGAGAAACGCTCTCGGACGCAATTCGATTTCCAGACGAATCATTACTATTATTAACTTTTAACCCGGTCCAAACGTTGAAACGGTCCGAAACCTCAATCATCGGCTGACGGCCGTGCACGGCACAGCGTTATTAATACTGTTTAATTTGTTATTTTCGTTATTACCATTCGGACGGTTGAAAACAATGACGCGGACGCGCGCCACTCGTGTTCGTATGGTAATGCGCGTGGCCGTCTTGTGTTTCAATTTGTTGCCGCGGCCGTGTAACGAATAATGCGTAATAGATAATGTTAAACGCTTCTAAAAATAAACCGTCGTACAGGTAGTGCGTGTAATACATTATGCGCGTCGTCCGCATAATAATAATAATCGTACGAGTCCGTTAATTATTTCTCTCTCGCCGTCGTCATCAATCAAAACGCGCGCGCGCTCGAGTCATCAGTAGTACGGCCCGGGACGATGCGACGGCGGAACGCGATCGGGGCACTGTTCCGGGGGCCACTCGTGGACCAATCATTAATCAGCCATCCGCCGTCAATTTGCCAGCGACCGGAGCAGGGTCGTCGTGCACGGGGTCTCGGATAAGTCGGGTCGGCTTCGCAAGAGCACACGGTTTTTGGCCACCGCGACCTGTTGTACCCGAACGTTACACGGTCGAGTTCGACGTCGCGGGCATCGTGTGCGCGGGTTAAAAGCACGACCGTTTGTATACCGCGCTTTTTACCGACACCGTACAATATATTATTACTGTTGTTTTATTATTGTTATTATTATTGTATATCGACGTTCATCCTTAACTTCTAAGTGGTAACCGTTGGGGAGGAATGGGGAGGAATGGAAAACCTAATGGACTACCAGTCTCCTGGCCGATTCCACCCTCTCGCCGCCATAATCTTGGCTACAGTTTAAACATGTATACTTCACAGTGTTCGAACATGATGTGATCGTTATGGATTCCGTCGTACTCGCTACGAGATATCATTATTGCGTGTTCGCGCCTGTACACTTCGGTTGGTTTGTACGGGCTTCTGATACATATTCCATAATACTTATCGGAATTGTTCTCCCACCATTCATCACGGTTTCCGTGTTTTCGGATTTATCGTATCCGTAACCAACATAACCGTTAAACCGAATAGATTGTAAATGCACGTTAAAACTAGCAACGAATAAAAAAAAAAAAATAATAATACAAATTAATAATCTCGGGTTTGGCAAAACTAAAAAACAAAAAACAACCACCTTTTTCCCCTATTCGTTCTAATTTGATTGTTACGCTACTTTTTTTACTTCATTTAACACTATCCCTTAAACTTTTGAAATTGTAGCGTGTGTTGATATGTGTTGGTAAGAAAACTAGTAGATATTTTTAAATTGGTTTTGTATCCGTAGAGTTGGAAAACTAAATCTTAAATCTTTATGACTAGAAATATTTCTGACCACTCAAGCACTAGAAATGTAGAAACACGCAGTTCAAATGTTGTCCGTATGAAATCACCTATTTTAAAAATATTTTCCACGACCAGCACCGCCGGTAATCACATTGTAAAGGAGTTTTTGCTGTTTTAAAATTACAATAGAGCATGCGTTCCGACCAAAAAAAAAAAAAAAAAACACGTTGGCGAATTCACGGCATTAATTGAATATATGCATGTATATAATATTATATATTGTAACGTCGTACCACAGCCGTCGGCCAAAAAAATAAAATAAATGTTACAACTGTACCGGTGCGGTCGTATAATTCGTTTTACAACGAGAAACGCGTACTGTACGTATTATCGCTTTGAGTGGCACGATTAAAACCAATTTATATTTTATCGGCTGCGTTGCACCGAGGGGAAAATCTATCGTGAGAAAAGCACGTCGCACTAAACGCGTAAATGTACACGTACAGTATATCAACACACATACATATATTATAAATAAACTGTATATATATTATTATAAATAACATTCTTATTTTTGGTTTTTCTGCCGTTGTTATCTTATTCATCGTTAAACGGCAACAGTATAATAACGTATGAATGTTATGTAGAGTATTAGTGTACAAAAACCGTAATCAAAATGAATATTTAAATTATTCGAATCGACGTTGTTTAATAAATTCATTACCGTTAATATTGCAATTACGCGTGCCGGCATCTTAATCCGAATGAATGTGAAAAAAGCAGAATTTACTGCGGACGCAAACATTTTCCATTATTACACATAGTCGGTGGTTCGATTTAAATTTTTCGAATACTCAAGTTTATGATAATAATCCATTTGCGTTTACAACATAAACCTCAGCGGGTAAAACGAATATTGTTAAACATACGTGAAAAATAAAAAGTTAACGTTCGTTCTACATGCCATATTTTCCAATGCCCATCGTTGTAATGCGTATTAATGTATTTATTATATTTACTGTATTATGATATGTGGTTAGTGCTGTATGCTCTAAAATTGTTTATCCAACACGCATTGTGTTTATACAACGTTAAAAAGAAAATAATTGCATTATGGTACGGCTCGGGTACAACGATAAATATCTGAATAAAAATTATAATTGAGTTTTCGTGAACGTTAAAATTTATCATGTGTCATCTTGTTTTATTCTTATTATTATTATTCATACTGCTTCACAATGACATAGTCACTTTTACAGTCAACCCTTTAAACAATTGATGATATTTATGTCTTCATCAACCGATGGGGTCACACACCGTAGGGTGTGTTTGTGTACGTGTGTATGTTTATATATATAATAATAGTGTCTACTCGATGACGAATACGAAAAAACATTTTTTGGGGAGACATCCGGCTACGTAAGTATCAAGTGTTTATGTATATATATTTATACATTTGTATGATTCCAATTATTCGTACAGAAAAACACGTGGAAGTCGCGGTGCATATAGGACACGAAAATATAAATAACAGACGCGAGAGAGAAAAAATCGTCGCATTTGAATACAATGTACGATTGATGGGTTTATAATAGAGTCGCGCGCTCAGTTGACGGACACATTCATAAAGATTACGTATTCAAGGCTCGTTGTCAGTGCGCGCGGCGAGCACAAGGCACTAAGGAGTTCCAGACACGACAACCGCGGCGTATTGTTCTTTTTTCTCTCTCATATCTCTGTCCTCGTCGTTCCTCCGTTTCCGACCGTGTATTCCTTGCCCGTTGCCGGAGCGCGCGGTCCCCACGGGCCCGAATGCCACCACCGCCGCCGCCGCCGCCAGAAGATTTTTTAAAACGGTTTGTTTTATTATTCCGAGAACGGCGATAAATACGATTTTAAACAAACACGCACGACGACCCCGGGCACACAAAGAAGACGTACGCAGGACATAAAGGACACAACGCGCACACATGTACGAATAAACGTGTAACACATGCATGAACAATACGATACGTACAATCTATCTCGCACACTTACGGAATGCAAAACAATAAATAATTGGGTAGACTGCTTTGCTTGCCGTCGTCATCGTACCGTATCGATGGGCGAATGCGTGTTTTAACGATTAGACGAACACAAACGTCCGTCGAGCTTTCGGATTGAAAAAAAATGTCTGGTAGTCAGTAGCGAAAGCACGACCTGCACTCAAATACAGAGTATATACACCCGAATGCACACATGACACAGTAGACGTGTATAATAGTCATAAGAAATTGTTCGGTGTATACTCGTAATATTCATGGTACAATCATTGTCTTATTGTGCGCAGATCTCGAAAAATTGAATACATCTTACTTTTGTAGTCCTTTGCAACTAATATCATCGACTGTACAGTATTAGTTTTTGTTGTCGTGTGTAACTCAACTACAAATATAATTATTATATTTTGAATTCTAATAACTTTCATCTATACTTGAAACAAATTACCAGATGTTATGCAAGGGATTTGTTTATTTAATAATAAAATACCATACAACTAATACGACAAATATTATCTACCGAGTTATTAAGTTTTCGGCGAAATTAAATGACAACGCACATAACACTATATTTATTTATCCGAAAGATGTTATAAAAATTAAACTAATAGACTTTAAACTGATAAATATTGATATTATGTATTTATTATCATGTTGGTTATACGTAATATGATTATTTTTTTTGTTATATTCTTTAACAATTTGAGCATTAATTTAAAAATATCCTTGATTATATATATATACATATGTGTTTTCTATGCGTGGGTGTTCCCTTGGAAAAATATTGATCCCACCCCTCCTCCTCAAGCCCACAACCCTAATTATCCCACTGACGTAAATAAAAAACTATCAATACGGTTGGTGATCAATTTTATTTATGAAACGTTTATTATATTTTCAGTTTATACGATGAGTAAGCCACGAGTAGATAAGATGAGGTTGTGGTGAAAAAGGAGATTATATCATGACTTATGTACGTCGTAGAAATGATTTAATCAATATCATCGACATTTTTCAATACATACCGTCGGCTGTAACAAAGGAGCTTAACATTACTGTAATTTTATCGTAAAACGATTCTTATACTACAGCGGTATTATACTCTTGGTCTTGCAAACATTTATTTTTCTATCTCCATAGGATTCTCGGAAACGATATCCAATCACTTAAATTTGCTTACACATCTCTACGTATATTTGTAGTATCGGACGTAGTTTATTGTTTTGCATGCAGTTACAGTTGGTAAGATTAATTTAAAGCCAATATTTGTGCATTGATTGTTTACGCTTGTATTAATAATTTGTAAATTAAAATGTTTTTAACTAAAAATAAAAAACAATGAAAATAACGAAATCAATGAATAAACAATCAAACAAATAAATGCTTCATGATTAGTGAAAGATGTTTTTTCGGTCAAGTTTTTGTTCGGTAGATTTTCATTGGAGTATATAATTATTGACTATCAGTGATCTGGACTGTATAATTTTGCTGACAGTTTACATAAATGATATAATTACGTATGGTAAATCATTTTTTTCACCCATCCACTTTTTAAGTATATTTCACATACGGACGCCCAAGAAAAAATGTATAGAACGAATCCCGGTATTGAGAAACTTTTCAGTTAAATCACATCACGTTAAAGTCTAAATAAACCTAAGACGGTTAACTGTTTTAAATGACAAATATATTATGGTAGAACACGAATGTATTTTTTTAAATATTGTTAATATATAAATTATATTCTCACATAAAAAAAAACTTATATTGATTGTTAAAATATAAAACCCAAAATGAACCGAAAAAATAACGAATACCATTCTCCGAGGACGCCATAAAAATTGCACTGACCGGAGTACATAAAACATTGAAAATATATCACTATTAAAAAAAAAATTATGTCGTTTTCCGCTCAGCACGTGATTATAATATAATAATATATTCGTATTATTTCAAAAATTATTCGATTCTATACTCTTGTAAATTATTGTTTTCGATATCAATTCATGGAAAACAGATAATGTCCTCGACAATTTCCGGTTTGGTAGTTATCTATTACCATATGTGGAACAGACTAAAAATGTGATAAAATTGTAAAATTATTAATGTGCGTGGAAGGCGAACGCCAAAACCGACGAAAAACAGTTTAAAACGCATTTATTATAAAACCGCAAACGAAAAATAAAAAAAGTAAATTAAATACTATACAAGTATCACACGTTCGATTGCGAAATTTCCAACGCTAACGTTTTTTTTTTTTTTTTTTTATCAATCCTCGTTCGAAATAACAAATAATAATGAACAAAATCATTATTCCGCCAGAAAATCGTTTAATTTTGCAATCCCTCCCACGGCAACGTGTACGCACATGATCTGAGAGTAGTGTACACGTATCCGAAACAAGTGAACACACGAACACTGTTAGCAGCGCGTTTTATTATAATATAATATTTATCATTTTTCAACACCATTTCGAATGCACGGAAATTACATTGACGCCGTACGGTTACATTTATTTTCGCGCGTCTGAATCCCACGCAAAACCCCGTACGGTATAATAATATTATTATTATATATTATTATTATTATAATTTACGTGTACACGGTGTGTGTGTGTGTGTGTGTGTGTACAACGATTGCAGTTTAATCATAATAAATATCTCTCGGACAACATCGTGGCGCTGTGTTATTATTATTATTGTTATTATTTTTAATATTATTATTGTTATTATCAAGTCTATAATGATTTCTTTTCTCGTGGGATCGCGCGCACCTCGCGTACACAACTGTCTGCTCGTCGCGAGCACCGGCTATTCGTAGCAGTCCGATTACGAAACGCGTACAGGTTACCCACGGCCGTGCGTAATATTAAACGCGCATATTGTACAGGACGGGGTGCCGCGATGGGAGAAGAAAAAAAAAGTTTGAAAAATGTTTTCCCTTGGGATATTTTTTATAACATTGCAGTTAATTACTGATAATGAATTAAGGTAATAGTAAGGAATATAATACATTAATTTAAATCTAAGACCACTAATTTCTTGTATGAACAAAAATACAAATTATATACTTTTTCTAATACTTAAAAAAAAAATATATATATTTTTCTTACTTCATAAAATTATTGATTTTTAATATATACTTCTCCTGATTTTATTGGGGGGGGGGGGGGTGTTAACCCCCAAAACGTCCCTCGTGAATCCGCCACTGACGCGTATCTCGGTATGTTACGTACAAAATGTGCGTCACCCGATCCTTGCGACCACTACCGGGACGTATTCCGCGGTAAGCTGTTTGTCGATGTAGAAATTAAAAGACGATCGACGGGACACTAGCAAAGTCGACGTGGTTGTACGGAATGCATGGCGCTTGTACGACGATTCGCGCGGTTACTACAACACTATTTCGTGTACTACAACGTCTCGAACGCGCATAAACCGCAGAAAAATGTGCGGGTTTTCTACCGATGTAACGACCGAACTGCGGGACATTTTGACGGGAATAATAATGTCGACAAATATGCAAATGGATGACTGAAAATATATCATATATCAACAGACGATAATTGTGAACGTCAACCGTTTAGAGCTTAGACTGTTAAACGGACAAATGGAAACGATGCGACGATCTCGTAAAAAGCGTACACCATTACGAGTCAGAAATGAAGCTAAAAAAAAAAAAAATCACACTATTTGATTTTTCGTTAAAATACGTATATATACGGTATATTATGATGTTATGGGGTTGTGAGATTGTGTGATCATACAAACATACAACGGGCTATCTTTATCATGATGGATAACATAATAACGAGTTTTTTTTAACGATCTTATGTTGTCTACATATTTACAATGTAATATAACGTACTGTATGAAATAAAACATTATTTATTATTTGATTCAAAACAAGCAATGACGTACCAGTTTTAAATTAATGATAAATAATATCGCATACAACTAATCCTTTTCGTGAGTTTTATAGATCCTGAGAGTACGTTGCCTATCTCACACATACTCTTCCACACTTTATGCTTCGATATTATTATATTATATTTTAAATCATAATACTATAACAGTCTAAAAATTAACGAATAGTTGTGTTTACAATTCATTAACGAAACAATTTATAATTATAACTATAATGATAGTACATCATAAAAAAATAATCCAAATTATTGTACGGAAGAGCAATCATCACGATAAAGTGTCCGAGACCATCGAATTTCTGCGGACTTCAGTTCGTAAAGTACACTGTTCAAACGAGAATTATTCTGCAGGACGAAATTCAGGACTACCCGCTGACCTCGTGACGCGTTGACATGTAAAGCTCGTATGCACACGTATATATAGGAGCCTACGATCGTTCTATAAAATATTCGAATTCAATTCCGTTGGCCTTTACTAAATTCGCAGCCGTTCCGAGCCGTCAAGTCGCATTAGCCTATAACCCGGTCCGAGTAAAACCAATTTCCTTAACTGCATACATTCACCCACAGTACCACGATATACTATTTTATTTAAACTATATCCACGTGCACGTGGCGATATACCGCGAACCTCCACACCAGTAACGCTCGTACAAACAGTCGCTTGTAATATATCAACTGCAGAACACAACAACTGTACGGGGAAGGATCGATGGTGTACTGTCGATAATCCACCTATAGGCCGAACACCGGACGACTCTGACCGACTTATGTCTAAGACTGATGGACACGACCACGACCGTGAGTGCGGACTCGCGTCCAATTTGGTTTACACGCGAACTGATTAAGGCTTCAACGATGTTCAACATGCATCATGGCTGTATTTCGATATTAATTACAATCGATTTATGAATGTATAGGCATGAAAAACTAAACATAGATTTAAACTGGCGTATTGATATGACTTTTATAACGAGTCAAGTGCGTGTACCTATTTGAAGAAAAAAACTAAACATTTTCCAAAAATCGATTTAAGTTTAAAATATTTTTCGAGAACCATATTAGTTCCCGTTCTACACTATGAATATGTTCATAACCCGTTTAAGTGATTTGAAAACCAAGAAAAAATACCCAACAGTAAAAGTCAATTAAAAAAGTCAATTCATTAGTAATTAGTCAAACGAACAGATGGAACGGGGATTGTTTTCTATGAGAAAGATTTTGCTGAGAAAAAAATGAAACATCCGTTTCAAAATATTAATGATCAACGATGTGAACGTAGTCCCTGCGGTCATAACCCGTACGAAGGTGTTCAGCTAAAACGAGGGGTTCCAAACTTTGAGGTCTGCATTATTTTATTATTTTTTACGAGTTAACAAGACGTGTATACTATTTTCTATATGCATGCGATTCTACTCGGCCGAGTTCACGGTCCACACATTTTCGACACGGCAATTCGCAACCGTTTTGAACGTTTAAAAACGAGCCCGTTTTTAGGTTGCTGAAAACGACGGCGTGCCTATTACTATACGTTTTATTTTAACATAATGTACGCGCATGGAAGGTGCCTATAAAACGCACGGGTAAGTTTCTAGTTTTCACGAATAAATGGCTTTTGAACGTGTCAAACGTCACCGTGACACACATCCACGCCGGAACGTTTTTCTACCCCCCCCCCACGCTCATAATCCCGGTTCGGGAAACACCGGGGCACTCGAATTCCGTGGGCCGGAACTATAACGCTGCAGAACAGTCGTGCAAAACACGCATATTCGATAATCACCCCCGTGCACGGTCGTTGTTAAACAGTACTCGTACACGTATGCAAATGAGCCGGGAACGAAAAGAAAAACGGTTCGACGTGAGGTAACTTTATTCACCCTGTACACTCCGCGTTGCCACTGCGGACGCGTAGGCGTACGCACGAAAACGTCAGATTTTCCTGCGCACGTAATCATGCGTACGCACGAGAGTATGTTCGTATTGTATTACTTCTGACCGCGGAGTTTCGAGTTTCTGGATAAGATAATCGTTCGCGCAAAGTTTCCAGAAAACAATTCGTTTATATTTTAATAACCGTGCGCGTGTACCGTTGTAATAATATTCACAGCGTTATTGCGTTTGCAATCTATACTCTCTCGCTAATTCGGACACGCACGCATCCACGCACTTTTAGACACGTAGACTGCTGATCTCTCTGATGCTCTTTGTCGCTGCGAATTAGTCCCCGAGGCCAGCCGAGGTTCGTTAAACGGGTTAAGAACGGTTTCGGTTAACATCTTCAAACTCGCGAACTCTCCTTTACAACTGACAACGCGCGCAGCTGTAGTTTTTGTGTGTACATCAAAGGCCGACGCGTAAAAAACGCGCGCGTGCGTAACATTATGCACGAGCATTCGCAGTAAGTGCCGCGGCATGTTCAACACGCTGTTGCGCACTGTGTATACGCGGTGAAGTTACCAGATTATTGTTTACAGAGTGATTGTTTTGATACGAATATTATGGAGTCGCGTATACGTCGAACCGGGAAACATTAGCGATTGATGTTTTATCCTTTCGTTTTCGCTTCAATCTTGTCGGACACCGACTTTTAACTTATACACAGTATAATATCAGTTCGATAAACGTAACGCACTGCTTACCCAAAGATACTCATACTATGTTTTCACGTATTTTAACTCTCTATTCCGTTGTTTACGAATATAGGATAGATTTTTTTCATACGGCAACTCTTAAAACATTAGCTTATGTTCCTCGTCATGCTTATTTTCTGCATATTCTGATTGCGCATATTTCGTATAAGATTTTTGGTTAAAATTGTTGTTTGTACGAGTTGAAGATAAAATAGTCGATATCTAAGTTACTTTCCCATTTCTCCTACCCGAACATTAGTCGGCTAACCCTTTGTCTATTGTATTACTAAAACGTCTAACGCATTTTTTCTTTCAAAGTAATTACATCTTTAGATATTCAAATTAAAGACATAAGTTTTCATACTAAAACGAAATTCGATAACAATTGAGCGCATGCTGTGAATAATAATATCCGTATAACTCTCTGAAAATTAAAAGACAAAAATTACCTACATAATAATCTCAGATACATACTGATTCACTTCATCATATAGACATTGATTTTCATGTTAAGTTTTAACTCATGATAGTATAGTAATGTTAAATTAAATGGTAAGTACGTGAAAAAAATATCTCGAAATAAACCTTGTTAAAAAAATCTGATTTTCCAGGTAAACGCATGATTATTACATTAAACGTCACAGCTCGCATCTGTCTTTTCGAAATGTTATAAAAATGTAATACTATTGGGTATTACATTAAACAGCGGAAATTAATTTTAACTCAATGTTTCACGTTCCACATGATATCAAATAGATTCGACGATTTTTTGGTAAACGTGTATATAATATTGCACGTATTTGTGGTGCTCACTTATGACCCACGTAATGCAATGTCTTAAATGTAATTAAAAAAATAAACAGCTTTATACCAAAAAGATTAAAAATAGTTATTTAAAACAGTTATTTCAATTTCATTAAAGAAATTAACATTAAGACTGCTATAATAATGGTGGTATGATTTACATCGCAGATATGTTCGCAATGAGTTTATATATCTGATATTAGGGGTAATTCTTTGAAATTGAGATTCGTCGATTAATCTGCCGTGTAAAAAGGTTGTAAATTTGAAAGAAGTTTTCGTTTTCTTTATTTTTTGTACTATTACCCGGAACGCTATCCAAATATTACGTTAAGAAAATAACGAAATATTTTTACATTTCAAACAATGATATATCATATCGTTGCCATAGTGGTCGTCGGGTACACAGTAAAGGATGGTGTGGGTGATAAGAGTGGGGTAGGAAATTGGTTATGATTAAAAAACAAGACTACTATAAAAATGTAAAATAGCTTAGCTCCAGTCATGTAAACGTTCACGTAAGTTGATACGTTCCCTAAGCAAAGTAGGTTATTAAAGTAGCTCCCAGAATCACGTTAAGGGATTATTTAATTATATCGGTGACGTTATTATATCGTATAGCCCGTGCACGAGTAGATTGGATTCCGAGTAAGGGAAAAAAAGAATAAAAAAAAAAAAGAAAGAAAAATCAAGAGATATAGTGGAAAAAAATTTAATCCCAGAGACAAAGAACCCTTGGGAACCATAACGCCATTTCCTCTCTAATAATCCCGAGGGGTATGCCCACTCCTCTTCGAGACCGGTGCATCATTCGTGGATAACGGGTACGGTGAAGGTACCCCACCGGGGAAGGGGGGCTGCATTATTCATTTAATTTTGCCATAGAAAATGCTATAGAACACTCATAAATTAATTTTGATCATGTGTATACATATACGCGGCGCAGTATTATGTGTGTATTATACGAATACGTATAATATGTACGTTTGGCATACGCGCAATACTACTACTACCAACTACTAATAATAATATTCTTCGTTGTATATATAATAACCTTTTCCCTCCCTCACACTACGAGTACAGTACTATAATCCTTGACCTTGCCTTTCGAGCACACTCACCACCGCTGTGTTTACACAGATGTTGCACTTGCACTCGCTCCGCGCGCCCAAAGACAACTCACGTGTGTATTATGCTGTATTGCATTCGCGCCGAGGAATCCCCTAAGCCGGGTGCTGCAGGTTTTCAATGACTTTGGTGCCGAAATGATTTAAAGGCTCTCCCCGGTCGTAAACGTAAACGCGATTTTTAAATTGAACTTACCCCACGCGGATTCGGTGCAATATGAAAAAAGGGTCGGGGCACCCTTGCACCATAGCTGAGCTGTGACAGTATATATACATAATATGTGTACCTATATTAAATGGTATTGTTCGCTCTCTCTCTTGTTTCAACGCAATCCATTCAGTTATTTTATATGCGTGTAGGTTTTTAGAGAATGTTTCAAAGCGGCAGAAGGGATATAATAAGTGGCCATATGGAATGTTCTGAAATCAGCTGAAAAAACATTTTCTTATCCACTCCACTACCACCAGTCGTATCAACTGCATGTGGTGTCCCGGGCTTTAACGTCCCGGGATAACGCCGCAACTTTCTGAAGACGTTCCTTGCCACGGAGTACCATGTCGTCCAACAGCATATCCGGCAGTGCACATGGTTATAAAATACGTGAAGCCGGATTTCGATCAATTATTGTAACGGTATATTTGCAAAACGTATTATATACTTGTAGGGTTTATTATGCGTAACGTGTTTATCGGTGAATCTTACATGGACGGCCGACGCAAAATTTGTTTTCGATTTAAAAAGAGTATGTGTGTGAAAATGCCGTATAAAACATGTACATGCCACCACATTTAAATAATAATTAACAGGAACGCCACCTTTAAAGTTTTAATATCAAGTTTACAATAACTACCTACTGCACACAAAATAAATGACACCGATAAAGTAGATTTTCTATACCGCAGTATACAATAAGAAATAACGGTTTAACTATACAGCAGCTACTACTGATCGGGTTTTCAATCGGATATTCTCATTGCGTTGCTGCATGCAATGTAAAGATATATCAAGTTGAACGAAAAACGCCCACAAACTAACTTTTTTTCTCAATTTCAAATCTTTTTAATTTCAACTCGTTGGTAAACTATCGGTTTTAGAAGGATTGATATTGCTGCGTTTAAATTAACTGACGTTGTGCACGTTGAAAATTGTTTAAAACAATTATGAGAACCAATGTAGATTTGATTACTATAATTGTATTATATCCTTACCGCTTAAGATGGTTACATGTCCACACAACATAAGTTATTCGTAAGAGTATTTGATCAATGTTGTACTCAGTGCATATTTACAATTTGCCAATAATGAATGTGTCATAACATATGAGGTCTATTTTCACGAAATTATTATTTTATTATAATTATTTAAGTGAAATCATGCCTATTTATTGCCGTACTTGTGAAATTCAATGGAAGGTAATTATTTTAAATACTTAAGTATGCTGAAACGATATGACGGTTTAAAAAAATTGCGAATAAATGGAATATATATATATATATATCAGCAAGGACATCGAGTAATTGCTTCGCAGTGTACGATACCGATGTGTAGAGTATTGACATTACACTTTATTACATACGTATACTACATATGTATAAAATTTAAAAGTGTGTGTACGAAGTGCGCTCGCGACATCGTTTCTAAGGGTCGAATCGATGATGAAATCAGAGCAATGCGCAATTTTCAAAAAAAAAAAAGCAATAATAAATTTCGTACACAACTTTTTCATATATTATAATAATATTATATGAGAATAATATGCATAAACTCGCATGGAATATTTGTTTAATTGAAATTCATTATTTGAGAAGAATATTTTAAAATGTAACAAGTGTGTTGGAAAGGGGAAAAACTCTTATAGGGGCACAGTCGCAATGTATACCCTTTTGATATATTTTTAAATTAAACCTTTTGGGTGCATGAAAGGGATGCATGTGACATTTCTAACTGAATTATTGTGCGCGTATAATACAATAACACTGAGTGATTTTTTCAATTTTATATAGTTTAGTTGGAGCATAATTCAATATTGGTTCGTTTTACCGACGTCTAAAAATATACAGTCTACGTATATAATATATATATATATATATATATATACGCTTGTTTATGTGTTTGTATATACAAAAATTTAATTATTATCTTTTACTACATGAGTCGTAAAGGAAGATTGAAATTATTAAGCGAAACATACATCTCTTATACAAAGTTTACGAAATAAATATATTATAATAATACACTTACACATACACACGAATGGTAAACGTAAACGAGATAAAATATTCACAGTCGACAACATTGTCTGCGAAACTGACCCCATAAAAATTCCCAGCGGAGATCGAATGCCGAGAGATGTAGGTACGCGTGCGCGTATACGATACTATGTAATTTATTATTTTTATCTGGATATTATTAATTAATCCCACGTGTACCGAAGCTAACCTCGTTTTCGTAGACATGTAATATTGCATTGATTACTCTAATTGGGCATTGGTGGAGGAACTATAATCCGATTTTTCCGAATACGTATGATTCGTTGTGATTTTTGTGACATGAAAAAGTTTTATGTGACCACTACGCGAATTATCATGTTTAAACCATGTTTAACAAATTGAATACTCATAGATGCATATAAACAAAAATTGAATTAATAAATAATCCTTAACGGTCCTAAACGATCATCAATCAATGTATGAATAATTTTATAAATATGTTTTTTTATTACAAATATAAATATTTATTGTTTAAGTTATGTACATTGTTATGATAACTTTAATAGTTTATTGATTATATTAAATAAACGACAAACCAACCCTATTTTGCAATATTTCAATCTCCTAACGTTACCTGAAGGGGGTTAGTAATCATGACCAAATTTAACTCAAATATCTTTTTTATAATAATGAACAAAATGAGAGGGTGAAAAATCAAAAAATATTAATATTTTTTTTTTTTTTACCTATAACTAAGGGCCACCCTAACATAAATATACGTTGGTGTGTAATAGAAACTCAACTGAAGGTTGACGTAGTATGCACTACTTTAATGTATGGGTTACAATATTAGAGCAACGGTTTGGGAATTTCAGCGGTGAAAATTGGTCGAACCATATTTTAGCGCAGAGGTTGACGTGGAGGTTTGGTTATATCAGAGGTTCCCAACCTTTTTTGACTCACGGCACCCTATAGCCTATGCCCTATACTCTATAGTTTATACTGAATATGCAATACTAATATATCGTATATTTAAATTTATACTTTGTAACTTCGGTTTTATTTAGCATTAATAAACAATAAATATAAGATAAAGTCACAAGTGTTTCACCGTAAATAACTATAAAACAGTTCATATTAAATCGATAGCAATCGAACCAGTATGAAAATTAAAATAGATTGAAAATCTCAGTATTACTATGTAAAAAATTATATGTGTTAATAATTAATTCATTAAATTACATTGTATATACCTAATTAATTATACATAATAGGTTTTATACTATAGACATAGAGTATAGTCTATTTTATTACTCACAGTGCTATAATTTTCATGAAGGCGTTTAAAAATAAATATGTATTTCAAATATTTTTGCGGTATCCTAAATTTAATCTCACGTTACCCCAGGGTGCCGCGGCACCTTGGTTGGGAACCTCTGGATTATATTACCATTCAATTTTATTTATTATTTTTCCAATCGGGATATATTAATTTATTACTCAATGTGTACGACGCAGCTAACCTGGTTTACATGCAACGTAATGAGTGGTTATGTACATTTCACTAATTGGGTGAGAAATAATTTAATTTTCTCTACGCAATATATGCGAGTGTGGTTTTTTCAAAACAGAAATAAGTTCTTTATTTAGGTACGTGAACATATCTTAGTGTGAATAATACATATACTATTACGAATACATCGATGCGCGTCTCTTATAAAGGAATGGATTAAAGAAGTGTTTATACCGTGATGTACATCTTGCGCTTGATGAAGTCGTTCATGAGGGATGTTTTTAAGTATACGTTTTTATAGGTCACCAGAGACGGACTGCTAAAAGCTAAACAGATTATAAAAAAAAAAAAAAAACAATATGAACCGACAACAACGGTGTACAAAACTACAACTTTACGTGGAACAAAATATTTTTACTTTTTTTTTTTCACTGCTCGCACAAAAAATAAACTAAAAACTCAACTAACTTAGGATAAATTACTTTATCATTCAATTAGCTGTTAAAAATGTTTAATTTACTCTCGAGGCTTATATATGCATATACTAAATTAAATTCCTCAGCGAGTTCAGTATATTGGATTGTACATCCATATATACATACATACATATATATATATATATATATATATATATATATATAGAAAATATTACACAAACAGAAACACGACAATGGCATTTGTGTGAAGTACGTGTTTTACATTTAAAACATTAAACATATTTATCGTTCTCATAGTCTGGTGATTAAAACCGAATTAAGAGGATACACGAAAGGCCAAACAACTGAAGAGAAAGAATTTTTTATCAGTCGTACATTTTTTTCTTGTTAAGACTGTGTGACACGTACTTGTGTGCTATGTGTCTGAGATACTTAGTAGTTTCAAAAACTTCTATGATCAACCTGTATTTTTCTATTACATCATTGATTGTTTCGGATTTTTTCGCTGTTATAAGATAAATGTTAATTTCAATGACTTAGAATCATTTCACGAGTATTCAGGTATTATAATTACGCCAAGATTGACCGTAAAAACAAATCGTAAAATATCGTTGTTTTACTGTTTCATAGTGCTTGATCAAAGATATTATTTCTGCACAAGTATAAATTATAAGAATATTACTCTTTGACAAATCCAGTTGGGTTAGTTTGGTTCATTTATAAATAAAAGGATACAAACGTCTACACACACCTATATTTACATGATTTTCAGCAGATGAAGTACTGTCAAATAAAATATTTTTTATCGTTTTTATAATCGGTTTAAGATTAATGCAAGTACAATATAATTGTAAAGTATTCCATGATTGTTTGTACATGCAATTCATATTAAATGGATTCGGGCGCATAAAAGTAGCTGAAAAATAATACTCGCACGATCTAATCGTAGAACATTCCGAAATAATTCGATTGTGATAAGAATTACTAGACTATCAATGGAGATGAGATATCGCGTATACATTTTTATTATATAGCTGCGTGTTGTACTGAAAATCGACACCGATACCTTGGCTTGAGTTACTATATTATGTTCCAGAGATTACCGGAGGAGGATATACGAAGACCACGTCGATGAAATATGTTTAGATGAAATTGTTGTTACGGAAAAACGACCTTTCGGTTTCAACGTGTACGTTAGATTTCGAATATTTTAATGGGGGGGGGGGGGGGGAGAAGGCTGGGACTTTGAATAAAAATTGATAACGTCTACACATATTTTCACTCCATCTTATGTAACATTTTTGGTTATAATTATAAGCTTTAGATTTTGTGAACGCGTTTAATTATTTATTAGGCTATAACGATAAACTTAATTCAAAAACAATTTTCTTGATATGTTTACAGTTGTACCGAAAGTCATTCACTCAACCCTCTTTGCCCCAGAATCATGTGCCTATAAACATATATTATGCTGTACCGTAGAAAATATGTCATTGCGGTCCTAATCAAATAAATATTATATAATACATATAAATGTTATTATATGTATATATAAAACCGATTGAGTATATTTGTGTTGTCCAAAATAAATCGCAAAGGAAATGCATTCCATGCTTAGGCTATAAACTGGTGGAAGAAAAACCGTTTCATATCACACTTCGGGGATAGTATAAGATAGTCTGGTCGCAGTAAGTACAAACATAAAACATATCATAAAGTTAAAAAAACGTTACATTTCATTTCGAACACAAATTTAATCGAGCGTCTTTAAACAGCGGTTTCGATACTTCCAACGAGAACGAACGCGTGAGCACTCGCCACTCATTTGTAATATTATGATGGCCGGGTCGGGGCGAGGGGTTTACTTTTTGTTGCGTACGACCAGCAATCGTTTTCGAGCGCCAGCGGTTTTCCGTGAAAAATCAATGACCATATTTGGCTTTTAGCTGCTAACGGCGTACGCGCAACAGCACAGCAATCACGGGTAATGGAGTGGGCCGCAGTGGCTCAGCGTATTCATCGAGCGAAAAAACGCGCAAACCAGTGACGGATCCACTGTGGGGGGGATAAACCTCCCCAAATAAGAAAAAATATATATTAAAAATCAATAATTTTACGAATTAAGAAATAGATTTTTTTTTTAAAGTACGAGGGAAAGTATTTCTATTCATACAAGAAATTAGTAGTCTTAGATTTAAATTAATATATATTACTTAATATTATCTTAATTCATGATCAATCACTGAGTGCATTGTTATAAAAAATATCCCAAAGAAAAACATTTTTCAAAACCCCCGCAAAAGAAAATCATGGAGCCACCACTGGTGCGAACAAACTTTTTTCCGTGTGATCCTCCATGATTCTATACGTGGATCGGTAGACACCCGATCGTCACATCGAGTACACAGCGCGCACGTTACCACCGCTCCACTTGCGTTTCGATAACTAAGTCAGAGGTGGAACTTGGCATTTTTACGCCCCAGGAAAATGTTAAAATTACATCCTATCATGGACCGATAATCAAATACTATTTTCGATTGTTAATTTTTTTCCTAATAATTAATGTACCACTTGATGAGTTTTAAGCCCGATAACAGTATTTAACAAAGTAAAAAATATCAAATTAGTTGTTGATGCTTACAACTATTACGCACTCTAAAATTTTACGCCCGGGGACGAATCCCCGTGTTCCATCCCCTAGTTCCGCTACCGGTTGTTGCATATTATATTATATTTTTTGTTTAATCGCAGCGTTCGCGGATACCGCGGTACGACGCCCGGAATACGAAAAAACCATTACGTCGTGACCGTGTAAACCGCCTACGCGTCGTCGTCTATCCGTCACCGTCACGCGCTCCGATTAATCCTTTCACTGGAACTCGTGCGCGGTCGAACAAGACAACGCGTTACCGTACACATGTACACGCGTTACACGCGGCCGGCGCGTAAAAACGGTTTCTTCCGACCGACTCGCGCGCGCGTACGATATTTCCTGGTTGTCGCCCCGAGCCGACGGATTTGTTTATCACTCGCGACGGGCGCGATAATGTTGCGTTTTACTTTTTCCAATTTTTTTTTTCCATTGTTACGCGCGCAGCTCGCGTTCACCGCGCCACCAACGTTTCGTGTGGCTCTACCGTCGTTATTATTTTTCATGATTCCGTACGGCGTGGTCGGTGCGCGCGCGCGCGTTTGTAAATGCGGCCGACTGATCGAACATCGGTTGGAATTCGTCGATATTGTTGTAGTGCGTACACGGTCAATTAGTTTTGATTTATGTTAATTAAGCGCGCGCTGCGGTTCGAGCAACGACGATAATGACGGGCAACCGTGAGTTGATCGTTGGCGAGCACAAAATAACGCGACGAGGCCCCGTCATCCGCTCCGGGGTCAAGTATACGGTTCAATCGAAGCTGATTTCTCGTGCACACGACGTCGTCTCACATCGACGTGCACCCCGACCGCCGCCGTATTACTGTCGTTGTGCTTATTAATGCCTCCCCCGTACGCATGCCGGCCGTTTGTCATCGCGCACGAGCAACACTATTTTTAGTTCGTATCTTCGCGCGCAGCCCAGAACCGAATATATCACAGCTTGATACGCGTGCTCGTCCTCATCCCATCTCTCGATTACGTAAATCGGATTAATGATGTAACGTTCCAGAAATAATAAACACGTACGTTTCCTGCCGATCGCGTACGGAGCACAAGTTGGTATCTAATGTGTTCACGGTACAGTGTTTTTGTACGAACGTGATTAACCAGTTTTTAGACGTTTTGATGTACCGCACTAAATAATAGTCCATCCCTTTTTCGAACTTTTCGAATATTTCATTATTGATAGAACAAAACTCAAAAATTTTTCAAACGAGATTGTTATGGTTTTCAAAATTACCTACCTCAATGATTTAACGATTTCATGTTGTGGTTTCGGATATTTTGTTAACAATTATTGACTCGTTAAAATAAAATTGTTATTTTTAATCCATAAACGTACTTCGTGTACAGTAGGGGTCAAGTTTAACTCTTTGTGGAGTTTTTTATTCGAACCGATAAGAACAAAAAACAAAAATACCAAAATATTATTCCATACCAACAACGTAATATAGTTATTGTAGGATTTAATCTTGACATTTCCAACAAATTCTTAAAACTATTTTAATTTTAATTGTTATTACTGTATACAAAAAATATTTCATGTATGTCTACAGTCATTTTTGTAAAACAAGTCATCTACAGTTATACTTGTAAAACAAGTCATGTCCTTTGAAGTGTTCATCGGAACTCCAATATCTATTTTAGTGTAAAATATAGCATCTATTCGACTTATTTAAAAAAATATTGTGAAGAATTCTCACATAAAAAACGTGACAAAATATGAAACCTTTGACTGAAAATTTTACGTTAAACTATGTTGCCATTCTGGGACAAATTAAATTATATCCCCCTCCTCATTAATATAAATAAAATTCAAAACGATGTTCACTTGACTAGATCCTAATTACAATCAGTATTTATGTATTATACACTTTACATATTTCATTAATGTGATAAAAAATTTTAAAAAAGTTTAAGACTCCCCGTCAAACAAATTTCCTCCCCTTGGCCTCCGTAAAACGCTGCTCTGGGTGTGTGCAATTTGTACAATAGCCTAAAAATGCAATATGTATAGGTGTATATATGTATAGAATATCAATTAATTTTATTGAAAAAAGTAATATGTTATTGCTAGCTAAACATAATGGTTATATATAGTGTTTGAAGTTTAAAATATTTCAGTACACAGTGAAATATTTTACAAAAATGTGAAACATTAAATTTATTTTTAATTATTGTTGTTGTGTATTTATTTATTTGAAAATATAATGCTCCAAGGGGCTATTATAATGTTTATAACAAAAATTGGTTTAATTTTCCAGTATTCAGTTTATCATCGACGATAATGATGCCCGTTTTAGGCCTTGGTCCTTGACTAAATATAAGGATATTTATAAATTTATAATATAAGTGTACAAATGGGTAGGTATACTTTTTACATATAACTGTTATTGACAGTCAATATACTTTACTATCGTAATCGTTATAACGTTTATATCAAGAAAATTGTATACGAGTTATTTTCATACGATTATTACTATTATATTATGTAAATATTCGTTAATATTTACAAATTTAATATAATATTATTATTATTATTATTATTCTGTACTAATTTCTGATCAAACTTTTATACGAGTATCGAATACGTTTGGATAACATTGAACATGGGTAAACATAGTTCATAAATATATGGTGTTTAAAGAGTATAATGAAAAAAACGTAATAAAACCATAATTAAAAAGTCGTGTAATTATTGCAATTGGACAACAGTAAAAAATGCAACTCGTCAATTAAACCACATTTTAGATTGTTGTAAATGCCCTAAAATCATTAAAGATGTCTTAATGAAGTCTATAGTCCGAATGTATATCCTAAATATATTAACTAAACTATATTCTTATTAAATTTTTGTCTGTTCCATAAAAATTGTAAATACTATAAATGTGTAATACTAAAGGAAACAATCACTAATGGGTCTTATTAATTTGCTCTACCTAAAAAATGTGAAATATACATAAAAATTAAACATATGTAAAAGAAAAACAATTTTTTTTAAATACTGAAATATTTCATGAACAATTTTATGAAATTTTCACACTAGTTATATACTACAATCTCTCGCACGTCGGATGGTTGGTGAAAGTCGTAGGTAAAAGCCTGACGAATATCTGAGAATACGACTGCGGCATAATTCATCGCGATGAACGTTTCGTTTTACGACGTGATAAAAGTATATAGAGCGCGTTAAAAATAAAAACACGACTTTAATATCGCTAAATTTACCGGGGTCGCCAGTTGAAATTATCGTTAAATATATTTTTTTAACTGGATGCGTTGAAAAAAAAAATATATACAATAAATAAAAAAATAAAAATGTTTAACCACTCCGCTTAAGCTCGTACGTCATATTTCATAACATTAACGGGCGCTCATGTTCAAGTGCACCCCTGCGCACAAGTATACTTGCAAACCACCCCCCATCCGCCAACGCTTAGGAATTTATTGTCCGTACACGGTCTCCAGGAAACAACGTGAATTCCGTGTTACACGGAATTGTTGTTAATATTATTATTATCATTATCACTCTGTGTATTTAATATTTTGAATTTTTTATAAACTTCCGTGCAATACACACGTGAGCACCGATGAATAGTATACGGATATATGTGCGCGCGACGGTGTGTATATTATGTTCAGTAGTTAAACCGTAATTAGTCGCATACAACAAAAGTCGGGTAGTGGTGTGTACAGAAGTAACGTCGGACGGGAAAGAAAAAAAACCGAAATAAAAAAAAAAAAACTAATCTCACGGAACGATCGGTCCATACGGTTTGTCGAGTTTGCGGCTGCTAAAGCCTATGGGGCACACACACACACATACACACACACACACACACACACACACACACACACACACACACACACACACACACACACACACACACACACACACACACACACACACATAGGAATGAATACGTAAAAATATCGTAAAATATTTCCGACTGCAGTATACGAAATTAGTCCGACCAGCTCCCGTAAATCAGAACGTTTAGTCGGGTCTGGAATTGGAATACGTTTGATGTGATGTGAAACATATATAGAATATATATTCGTACAAATGACGTACGGTAAGGGGGGAAGGAACACACAGGAGAGAAATAATCGACCAGAAAAATGCTCTCACACACACACACCAGCGCGTGGTATACATACACGTATACATTTTACTCGTATATCATTTATAAATTTAATTTAATACGTAATGTACGTAAATAATGCATGCGATTGTATATTTACGTATGCGTATGTACCTACGGCCTATTCGGTAATGCAATAATAATTATTGATATAATACGTATAAACATGAACGACATTTTAATGATGACCCGTGTATTATGTTTCGTGTACCGTTTTAGACGTGCATATAATTACTACATATGCTGCACATGTATTATGTATGAATAATATCACTTGCCGCCGACTAAACGTCAATTTGATAACGTTTAATTGCATAATATTAATAATATCGAATACTGCTGATGAGAATTAATAGCAGCGCAATAATCAATACGCGACTTGTAAGCGGCGCGTATATTATGGTAATTAAAATGCATTACAACGGATAATAATCCAATAAAAATCAACCGAGAATGCCCCTTCCTCCTCCGACTCCTCCAAATGATTCCACCCTGAACACTGGTCGTTGGGTAATCATATTTTTTGTTTACTTTAGTGTGTGTGTGTGTGTGTGTGTGCATTTTTATTTAATCAATATTTTCCGGCTCGTCTCTCTGTTGTATTTTGTTATTACAACAGCAGAAATAAAATTTATAATATTGAAACTTCTTTACGAGTTATTCAATATTATGTTCTATCACGTTGCATAATTTATTCTTATTGTATTATATTCTAACGCGTTGGTCAGGCAGCATCAGTAACAATGACAATATAATACTCTTTTATTAGAATATTTGTTTAGGACGCTGAAAAAACGTTGAAAACCTGACAAACTACTACATCATATAAGAACGTTTGGTAAGAATTTTGTAAAATATTTTTCTACTCCTTCCCTCTCTCTCTCTCTCTCTCTCTCTCATTTCTCCTTTTAATTATTATTTCGACTCAAAGTAAACACCCGCGGGGCACTGACGGATAAACCGAAAGAATCGTACATGAATGCACACGCCTTTTTTTCTTCCCGCTGACCCTTCTCTTTTGCGCGCTTGTTGTTCGTGTGTACCGAACGCGAGCATTCCACCGATCCCATTCGAGAAAAGGTCCGTCCGTTCAACGAGAATTCAATCACCAATCAGTCCGTCATTCCGTCGAACCAATTGTATATGACTCTGTGGATTTTTGGCGGTCCGAGCGAACGTGTGTTATTTATATAAGCACACACCGCGAACGCGGACACGGTACGAGGGGACGGGTTCATTTGTACACTGCGACGGTGTGATGACGGGTCGGACGGGATTTCGTTACAAACGTTTCCAATAATATAGATTTTCGACTTCGAAACACGCGTGATCCGACCGCCGGACACGGATCCAGTACAATAATTCTGTTGCAAATCTCGCAAAAGGCGTAACTGCAGGTGCGATTCCGACAGACGGACCAGCACACTGAAATCACCGTACCGGGAGTAAAATAATTGTCAGCTGAACCGCTAATATATATACCGATATTTGATGGATAGTAAAAAATGAACATGTTTGTAGTATACTTATTGGTCTCGCACATTTAATTTCAATAAGCCCACGTGATGGGGTAAAACACACGAAGCGATGCACTGCGAACCCGGTTTTACTAGCTATGATGCAGAGCAGGAGACAACAATTAATATTATCCCAAGACTTTTAAGGATCCGAACAATTTATTAGTGGTACATAAAAATTCAGAGCACATGTATTTTGCACATAATATTATTGTAATAACGCGCCGGTCGACCATCCGAACGATTTTTGGTCGAAAACAAAATAAAACATATTTGCGTAATGTTGTAAGACTGAGACTTATGAACGTTTATAAAACATAATGTAGGATAACAATAAAGAATCTGAAATCAACTGTTTATGATTTTTGTAAAGAGAGAACTCGTCTATTTTTCTCCGATTGTTTGCGGACCCGTTACAGTTCATCCACGGGCCGCTGTTTGGAGATCCATGGTAGATTTAGGTGTACGCAGTGTCTATAAACATAATTTTTCTCAGAGCGATGTGCAAGACAGCTTCGATTTCCGACACTAACCGGGCAAAAACCGAAGCTAGCCAGAACGTCGCCCTGAGAACGACCACCGATGCATATTACCTTTCCCGTAACTCAGTCGTCCTGCCACTACAAACACGGCCACGATTCGATAGGAATCTAAACGCGCAGCGAGAACATTCCGGCAATGATCCTCAATGTCTATATACGGTGAACACCTTCAAAATTTAAAACCACCAACTTAACCCGTGATCTTGTCCAACATCGAAACAACACAAAAGCAACGCAAATAACGGAACAAATGAACAACGGAGGCACACAGGTTCACGCTCGACACTAAAGCAGGTCTGTGGCCAATCACCCATGGACGAGTTCAAGCATACAGAATTGCGTATAGTGTGACCGGCCGAGGTAACCGCACACCACACGCACGTCACGCGGATTCGGACGTCCGATCACAAGCGTCGCGATCGACGTGGGACCGTATTATTATTTATTATTGTACGCAGATTTCACACACGCGCGCGTCACTACTCGTTTTAACCCGACAACGATTCGCATTAATCATTTGCGATTCTGACGCACGTTATATTACTGCTGCTATGTGTGTGTGCGCGCGTAGTTTGAATATATCGTTTTTCTGCCAATAAATCACCGGACATGACAAATTTTTCAAATTCCGAATTAAAAACTGCAGAAACGCTCGATTCTGTAATAATTCAACTATTGTCGCATTTACTCCTAAATCTCCAAACCGATGTGTACACTAATATTAAAAACGTTATTCGCTTTTCGAGCGTACGATATTATTTCGAAATTATTATTTCTTCTTTTTGGTTTTGTTGGATACCGCGTCCATTCGATTGCTTTTGTAAGAAAAACATTATACTGCTTTGCACGCAAACCGTTTAATTATTTTTTGGGGAAAAAAAAACTGACTAACAATAATGAAGTCACCGAAACGACACGACATTTAGAAATAATAAAACAGTAATATATTATACTTTAATCCACCCCGTAGCTTCGTTTACACGGAGTTTAATCAACATTGTTATTATTATTTTTCGTATTCTTTTCGGACAAATCACTAAAGCGGCAAAATATTAAAATATAAATGTTGGAGTATACATTTGTATACATATTATTATATATAAATGTGAAAAAAAAGTTTCATCACGTAATAGCTTTTTCGGCGTAGGTATATTGTCACACGAATATAATACACGAGCGAAGTATAAACTGTAATGTACAAAAAAAAAAAAGAAAACAAAAAATCGTGGTAGAGTATTTTATAATTTTTCATCCTTCACTGCACTAACTTTTATGGCATGATACCGTATCGGCTCCAACTAGCCGTTAATGAGTCCGTATCGGCTCCGGGTGTGTGATTTTGCCATCGATCAAGTGGCCGTCCTATCACGATAAAACTTTTTCGATTCCCACTGAAACTCACTGAATTTTTTGACTTCATTTGTGCCAATTATTTGGATAACTCACGCTTCTCCTCGGACAGGTGGGTAGATATGTCAAATTTAAGCAATCACACCACGAACTGTTTCAAATATAATCACGCAATATATAATGTTGAGTTCACGGGGGCTCATCCTAACATTTTCTATGTCATGTAAATTTTGAAGCAGATACAGGCTGACAAGTATATGAAGCTCTGTAGCAAATATATTAGGAAAAAAATAAAAACCAGCCAAACATTTGTAATGCTATTCAGAAACATATTGATAAATTTAAACCAGAAAAGTTTAACAGATTGAAACATAAGAAAAAATGTTCCTTCAAGTTCAAACCGCAAGTTTTACAGCATTCATTAAGTTAAATTTTTCGAGATATATTTATTTATTTTACACGTGACGACAATTTTAACCATGTCTGCAGAAAATGTTCTCACACTGTAGCTAGTAAGCGGGAAGGATATTTTTTCTGATTTGGAGCCGATACGGCCACTTTCAAGTGAAAGGAAGGAGCTGAAGCGGACAATCCGTAGCGGATACATCTTTTTTATGTCATATTTACTCGTGGAAATGTATAATGTACGATATGTATATGCATATATAAAACTATTTTTAGATATTTTTTACTAAAAAACAAAAATAACAATAGAACAAACTGTATTGTGAATTTGACTTCCGTGTTATGAGCTTATGTAATACGTCTTAGTAGCAAAATGGAACGGATAGATATACCGCATATCTTAATATTGTACGTGACAACCGATGTGCTTTGTAAAAATCATTTGTCGAGCAGGGGAAATTTAATAGAGACAGAAATATCCTGAGGATCAGCTGTTATTAATATTAATTGCGAAATCATCTCTCCACGCTTTAATCGGCTCTTGAAATTAAACTTACCACCACAACCAACAGCTGGGGCTCACCAGGGCTTCTCTTTGTTTCACATAAAACAATTTTCCAGTCCAGTTACAATAACGGTTGATGATAATTTTTCCCGCCGTGTATATCTAGGTCCTTTGGATAGTTGTGAGGTTTTGTTTTTATTTATTTTTAGTTTTTATTTTAATTCGCGGTCATCCCGTCCTTTGATTCTCGACAAATCAAAAAGATAGACTAAGAAAGTGTGAAAAATTTAAATAGAAAGATAGGGGCTGAGAAAGAGGGGAAAGAAAATAGGACGAAAATATTCCGATCATGGCATAAGAATAATCACTGGTTCGTAAACTTTTAGGCACAATTCAATTTGTAGAGAGCGAATTTTCAGCTTTTGAGGAAACAATGAAAGGGATATTCTTCAAGCGTTAAAAAATAATTTGTTAAATAATTATTTTGAAAACAAAGTACGGTTCATATATTTTTAACGAGGTATAAGAACAAGAATTATAATGATATTGATGTGATCCTAAATCCCCTTAAAATTATTTTCGAAATAATATACAAATTATTCAAGTTGTATTGCATTTGTGACGTCAATATTATTACTTTATTTTATATATTAATAGTCTGACAAATATATAATTTAAATATATTCATAATTTACGTATCCTAAATTTAATGTAAAATTATAATACCATAGGTATTATATAAAGGTATTTATAAAGGAAACTATGGAATATTTTATACATAGCATATGAATTATGAAAGAATTTTGTTCAATAAGATGTTTGTATGGTTATCAAAAGGTGCTAAGAAAATATGTCTTGTAACTTGAAATATGGGTAATCAGAATCTATTTTTAAGAGTCAATGAAAATATACTTAAGAAAAAAGGATGAGTGAGTTGTTTTACACCTAACGATTTTTAACAGAAAAATATTGTTATCGTCGAATACCACTTGGACATAAAAAAAAAAACGTTCGCAATTTTAACAACAGTAAACGAAAGAATCGAATAGGTACAAAGTCCAATTTCAACATATTATTTGTGAATATTTAAATATATATGTTTGTAATATTCAGTCGAACCTTGATATTTAGAAACGTTTATTACTTAAAATGATAAGATTTAACACAAATTCAACAAGTAATACAACCACTGTGGACTATATGAAATATTATGCACACGTACAGCTGAATCATCTAATGGTACTATTTACGCGTTTAAGTGACAGCTTTCCCTCCGGACTCGCGGGATAGCATGTTTTAAGTTGATTTTTTCAAAATTATTTCCGAGTGTTTATCCCTTCACCTCGGTATCTAATCGACACGTATATGGCAACATTTACGGTACGAAACAACGTGAGATTATAAAACGAGTACGTGTCCGGGATGTATCGTTTGCATTACGCACGATATACGAAATATGCAAAATATTATGTAGTCCCTTGTTTTAAACGTCTACCGCGCTTTGTATTATTATTTTTTGAAAGTTTTGAACATTTCTCGATATCCGCCGCGCTCGCGCATTTCAAACAAATAAATTTACTTTTATGGTTTTTACGAACATGTGAAAATATTATGTTAATGTTATTTACCGATCAAAGTGTTTTTAGTTGTCATAGAAATAGACGGTTGACATAATAATATTATGAAGTGCAACTAATACACGGATGGAAATTTGACTTAAAAGTATTTTCTAATAGTAATAATAATAATATTATTTATTATCGAATACAGAAGTTTAAATAATGTACAGCTGACATTAGGGACGTTCCTGTCACGAGAGCACCGACGCTATATTAATAAAAATATTTGCAAAGTAATATTTTTTATGAATTATTGTTCGCGAAAAAACGCATTATGCGCGTTGTGCAATTTACACGAAACTATCTGCTATAAATGACATATAGTACTATTATAAAGATTCACCTAAAATAAAATGAATAATTCTTAATACTGTCCAGCTACTGGCTCTGACATAATTTAATACTTGACCAGAAGCTTATTCTTCTGATTTAAATTGTAATATCCACGTAATTTATACACTCGTGGTGATCTGGAGGTATTTTATTTTGTTATTTTCATGGGATAGATTTCTCCTTAATGCGCGCTTTTACATCGCATTTCCTACTACAATCGTACACCGGGAAGTAGACTTCTTTAGAAATATGACTATTTTTCTTTGCATCAGCGTGAAAAAAAATGCTTGATATTTCTAATCATTTTCAATATAACGCCTTACGGTTATCTTAGATCAGACGGACGGGAGTCGTTTGAAATCACGAAGCACCATTACTGAAGTTATTCCAAGACTCACATAGTGAAAGATACTTGGAAAACTCGATACTTCGAAACCCTACTGGTTTTAGCCAGAGGAACGAAAAAATGATATTTGGTTTACATTTATACTCATACAACCATAGGCACACACGCGATACGTGAGTCGGAGACGACTTGCAGCGAGAGTCGCATCAACATGGTGGGGAGGGTGGAATAGTCCCGGGTTTCCTTAAACACTATTCCGATGACGACGTGTCCTGAATCGCGTCACGAAGGACGATGTACGTTTATATATATATATATATATATATATATATTTATATGATAAAACCGACAAAACGCTTCACTACACCCGGCCTCGGGTGGTATTATTATTATTATTATTACTATTATTATTAAACGTAAACTTTTCGCCCACCACTGCAGCTGGTTGACGTGCCAGGCGTCGCCGAGTCGCCCTTAAATATATACATACGTATACGCGAAGCACACAGACGTCGACGATATAACCGCAGAAAACCTTCCGTCGCAGCCGACGACGACGACGTTGCGCCTGAGTCATTCTACTGGAAGACATTTTCATAGCCGTTCGAGTGTGAACCCACCACCGTTCGCGTCTATATTAAAGTGTGCGACTGGTGCTGTTGCTGTTCCCGTCCTGCGCTTATTCCTATTCCGTCCCCGTCAATCGCGACAGTGATCATAACATTACGTCTGCGAAAAGGGTAAATCAGTGTTAGGGGGGGGGGGGGGGGATGATTAAGGACGTCCGATCGTAGTTTTTCTTCTTGAACCCGAACAGGTAAAAACATCTACTATTGATTTGTCGTGACACTTAGAAATTGTGCTGGAAAACGGTGCAAAATATATTGACGTAAAACGAAGTTGCATCAAAGAGATACTAATCCCGAAAACAATTCCTAATCAATATACATCGAATTTACAATGGTTCACGCTCAGCCGTGTACACTGATTGAACGATTGCAATCGTTCAGACGAGCCTGAGACTCCAGACCATATAGCGTGATAGTTGACAACAGTTAGGAGGTGCAGTAATCGTTTGGATAAGATAATTATTGACCATCGGTTGTCGAACAGGCCATTGGATTTGGTTCCGTCGCGACTGCGTACGATGTCAACGGGTAACGTAGATAAATAATATTTGAATTTCTTCTCCAGACGTATGTATAAAATCTTTTTTATTTTATTTTATCGACGACGAATTCGGAATAATGTGGTTATGGTTACGTTCGTCATCATATGTCGTCTTCTTCGCTCTGCATAAGCGTATTACACGCGTACGTGTAGGCAATAACCGCAGTTCAGCAGCGCAGCATTCGATATTGTCGTTTTCGGGCAAGCTCTCGCGGCTATGGTTTTTACCGTCTTATCCCGGAAAAAAAAAGATAGATAATATAATATATGCATTGGGTTTTATAGCAGCACATAACGTCTTTATCTTTTTCTATCTCTGACATTCGGAGCCTCCATATATTTTTTATTATGTTAACTGTAGAACGTATATCACGAAAAATTGACTAAATTTTAAAAATGTGTCACCTTGTAAAACCTTTTTTATAATACACACACGTTTTTCGCAGAGTAAGATGTCGCACGCGCGCGTCACACAATACATATAGGTTATATATTATATTATACCCGAAAATGTATGATTAATATGAAATGTTTTCATTGTAATACTTTTTAACATTTCGTTGTTACGATATTTGATTTGAAAATAACGTATACGGAAATACGTATATTTTAAATAATATAAATACAATAATATTGTTATTACGTATAATTTTTCATGATTTATTTTAGTATTTACAATGTGCATAGAAATATAGCATAAAAAGTAATAAACAATAAATTATTATTAATCCTGACGACAGAATAATATATCCTTAAGTTTTCAAAAATAGAACTAAGATTATCCGATGCTTGGTAAGACATTCTAATAATAGTTCGTTTTTATTTATTATACGTAACATCATATTAGAGTTATTAATTATTTTCAAAAGAACAGAAGATATATGCTTGTGTGTGTGTGTGTGTGTGTGTGTGTGTGTGTGTGTGTGTGGAAGTTGTCGAAGAAAATAATTATTATTTCGTGAATGATAATATTGTCATTGAACGTAATCTGTCTGGATCATTATAATAATTTATTAACTAACTTCAATGGGCATTCTGAATAACAAAGTGTGCACTCAATTGTCAATACGAAAACATATTCTCGAACTACGTCGTTATTTTTCTTTTTTTATTTCAGTTTATTTTCTATTTACAAAAACCATTACGATCCCAATCATATAAACATAACTCGATCTTAAATAAAATCAGCTATAGCAACGTTTCGCGTTCGTTTAATTTAAAAATCCGATTTGTTTTTATTTATTTTTATTTTGCAGATACTATGAATTTCAGCTTCCTCGTGCAGCGTTATTTTATCGTTTCGTGCATTTATTTTAGATTTTTATTGTTTTCGAAGAATTTATTCCGCAGTAATAAATCGTAATAATTACACGCTCGGTGTTTAAAATGTTAGTTTTTTATTCGAAGATTTATCAGAGGATAATTTATTCCGGTATATATGTATAATAAGAGTATGTGGTTTAACTTATACATCCATTCGGCGGACCGATACAAGAACACTCGTGTATTCCGTTGCATGACTGACTTTGGCTCCAACTTTTTCCCAATGAACAGAAACGCAAAACTCATCTGGGTATCGATCGATTGTCATTGCAAAGTATTTACTCTTCGAAATGTCGAATTAAAGTAAGAAAAAAAAATGACATCCATAATAACGATTATTGGAGAACGATTGAAAAAAATTCAATGAGCTTTAAATTTTAATTTTATACTGTATCTAAGTTAATGGATTGACCCATAGAAAAAAAAATTAAATATCGTTTTAGTTTCCTTGGCACGGCAAGTGATGTTAAATTTTTTTAATCTTACTTTCGGCTCTCACATGGATCGATTTACATACGAACTCTTCGACCACAGCTGTAACGGAAACAAATGTGAGAAAACGAATACACGGTTCATCCGAGGGGTGAACGCTTATACTCGAATATCTAACGAGAACATTTAATATAAATATTAGGTACAACGATGGAATATAATACAAGCGTTTCCGTTTGACGTATAAACACATATCATACGTTGACCTATGTAATAAGGTAATTAGTAATCTACACCCCGAGCAATTTCCTGCCTCAGACGAAAATCATTTATTCACCTGAACCGTTGTTGTATTATAAATTGTAATAATAATATGTACACACACACATACACATACATGTCGCTTCTACCTATACGTATACCGTGAATTAGTAGTCGGTGACAGTGATATGATGACGTGTGTACATAATGTATGCGTCTATACGCGGTGCATCTATTAAAATGGAGGACGAAACTCCGTAGGTATGGAATAGCCTAACCTAACCTGCTGTATCCGCAACATCATCGTCGACATTTCCTCGTAGTCAATGCACTAGCAATGCACACGCGCAAACGAATAAAACGATATCGTCGCTTTCGTGCGACCGATCTGTACAATTAACGCAAGTTTTCAAACAACCGCCTCCTTGGTTATGGTATCATTTATGTTGTAACTAATATTATTCGTGACACGTTCGTCTGAGATTTCTCGTTAATTCACCGTGTGTTGATTTACCGTCCGCGAGCACCGCGAACAGGTCCCTCGTACGTGTACAATGAAATAGCGGCTGATAATATATCATAGTCGGATACGTTTGCGAATTTTTACCGTCCTCGCCCCAAGCGCGCCAGGGAAAAATAAATTACCCTTCCCGTGCGAGGTGCAGGTAACGCTTCTTTGCGCGTAAGTACGCACGTTCGCCCTGTTTTTATTAAAATTGGTGCTGATGAAAGCGACCTGCACGGGCCCACTTATTTAATACTATTATGTTATCGATCAGACGTTCGAGAATTATTGCTTCTAAAACCGTACGAACAAATAATTAAGAAACTCCGTGGTCGGGTGAGATATAGATGAACGCGTGAACGATACTGCCATGTCGGAATTTTAAACTTGAAACCAATGTACCGTCGCTTTCAAAAAAAAGATTCTGAGCAAAAGAGACAAATCAGCTTAAATTTATAAATACGGTCGGTATTGTAATGGAAGAAAACTTCTAAATAACGTAGGATAAAATTTTAATCGAAAACTGTATGTTCTTACTCATAATCAGCACAATTTTAACGCAGAAAATTTGTTGAGGAAATCAAAAAAAGACCACCTCAAAGTACCCAACTAAGCATTATTTCCTATTGGAAACTTCCCATGATTGCGATTTTTGGAGCAAAGTCGAAGTAAATTATAAAAAAAATCCATTAATAAACGACGTTTGCTAAGACCGATAATTTCCTCATTTCACTGAGAACCTACAAGTAAAAACAACGTAAGTGTGCACCAAAATCGACTGGAATGATGATGAAATTGGTTAGAAAACATCGTTCTTGTCGTAGAAAATTTTGTTTGAATGTTATTTACGGTTTTGTACCACAAGTTATGTATTTGTTCACGGCAAAAAAAAAAAAAACCATTAAAAGATATGTGGAGGCAAAGAATAATATTATCGAAAAGATAAACCGATGTACAGCAATGACCAGCAGCAATAATAATAATAATAATAATAATAATAATAATAATAAAAATAATAATATTTGATCACCGGAACGACAACGGTGTCGGCGGACCCTCCACCGGTCATTATTTTTATGTTATTTTAACGTCGCGAACATTTGGTCCCGTGCGCAAAGTCAATGCAGGACCAGCCGCACGTTCATAATAATATATTACGTTGTTGGTTAATATTACGATCGGCGGACGCGTTCAATACACCATAACGCAGTCACCGCGTACGTGTAGTTGTTGTCGTCGATCGTGTTTCGTTACTACACGGTAGAATGTTTTTATTTTTATTTTTTTATACTCGTGCACTTTTCGAACACGACCACGTCGCCGTGAAGTATCGAAGTCGTTTTTATATTTTATTCCCCGTTCTTTTATCCGTCGACTTTTCCTCTGATAAATTATTTAAACAAAACAAACAATTAAACGTATTCATACACGTACACGCGCGTTTGCGAGAAGACCGTACTATAATTCCAACGTCCTCCTGCATATATTACGGTACGAGCATTAAATTAATTAGCGTTCCGTGCGCTAGCCGTATGATTATTGTGCCTGCTCCGTGGGCGGCGATTCCATATCGGATCGGAAAACGAAAATAATTAATACCGCAGTTATACATTATGATAATGCGAAGAAGATGCACGTGCAGCAACAATGCTACGAAATTTTACGCCGGCCATTATTTTCGTACACCATCGTCTCCCATTGTTACCGTTTGTTCAAAGTTGGACATCCGCGACCAGACGGAAATCGTTTAATTTCGACTTCATTATAATATTATATTAGGTGTATTGTGCTCGGCCCATCCGCTCGTTGTTCACTTGACAACACGAGTGGTTTTGACGACCGCGCAGTGTCATAATGTGCACGAGCCGATCGACATGATCTGCCGAAGTTAAACGGAACCCAAATAGTTGTAACACTAACAACGGGAAATTACTGAATCGCTTGTTCGAAACGCAGTGGTCAGAAAAAATAACGATTTACAGTATCATTGACAGGTCTATGTTTTGATTTCGTTGACTACATCTGTTATTTATGTTAGCTATCATTACTAAGCTGGTCACACGCTACGCGTTTTAAAAACGCTCCAGTTTAAACGCCGCAAAATAAACCTGTAAGATTTGCTAACGGGCATACACTATCGCTTCTGGACGCGTTCGTTTAATTTTCTGCGTTTAAACGTTGCGGTTATGGAACGCGCGCGCTAGAACACGTAGTGCATAACCAGCTATGAACTTTGAAAACACGTGTCGAACTCGTCATCGACTGGGAAACTATAGCTCAACGGCATAACGTTTCATTAATTCGACCTTTACTCGGTTATTATAACTATTGATTAAGTAGCGGAAAAGTGTAAAAAAGTCGCTGCAAATAGGTCAGTTACGGATAATTATAATATTTGTTTAATAAGCAGTTACGTTTGTATAAATAATACACACGCACTGTCGCAGGAAAACTAGAACAAACGTGTCGTCATTAAAAAAACATTTTAGATCTTAAAAGGTCAATGGCCCTCGGCAAACAAACGCTACCCTTATTTTTGTTGAAAAACTTTATTTTTATTTTTAATCTTGATATTCAATATCCTGTACAACAGTATACTGTTGTACTCACTCGTGTATAATGTACGTCGCTTCGCGTCGTGGTGAAACGGTTGTCGTAAAAACTTTATTTCTCATTCGCGGCCGGTTCGCATATGTGTGGTTGACAGCATAATATTGTTCATTATAATAATAATTTGTGAATAGGGTTTCTATATTAAGCGTCGCGCGATTCCCGCTGCACCGGTACTGTGGCGGGTGAGGGAGAGTGGCAATAAATAATTAGAGAAGACTGTTAATAAATGACTAATCAATTCAAACCGTCGGCGCCGCGACAACAATAATTTTATAAAATGCCTATAAATCGTTGTCCGCATAAATGAGATGATTTATAGACATTGTAATAGATACTTTCATTTAAAATTGTAGTAGTCCATCGTCATTCTAGCGGTGTGTATTGATTATATTATTTTGTTGGCGCATGAATTTTCAGTTCTAAACCGAAAACGTAATCGAAGAATATTCGTTAAAAATAATTAAACATCGAGTATATCAACATTCAGCTTGTGACAATAAAGTATACTGAACTAGATAAATTAATTCCAGAGATTACCGAAAGCATTTATCGATATTAATTGAAAAAAGTAATGACAAATCGGTATACCTAAAATTCGTAGCTAGATTAACATTGCCTGTAGTTTAAAGGGAACATTTTACTGACTAACATTTTGTTCGTGCAATTGATAAGCAGACACTGTAGAAATTGAATTAAGCGACGCTTAATACGAATATTATCATTACAATGTATACTGTGCAGTGCATTATTCAAATTCACCGTTCTTGATCAAAATTGTGAATTGATCTTTTATTATTCATAGTCGTAAGGCTGATAAATTAATTTTAATCGAATATCTATGTACATTCCAACAATTTCATTATTAATATTATGGAAATACGTTGCTGGTACAGAATATACATTGTTGCAGAATGCAGTACAGTGAATGGGATTTCATGATTTGACTACAAATATTTTTGAGAATCAGTATATCGTCGTTTTAAATTCTTGAATTTTACTTTTAAATTGATATCCACTGTTGTGGATTTTTTTACGAACTAATTTAAAAAAATGTTTTTAGAGAAATCACTGCAGTGAGTTGGCACATTTGAACAGACGAATTGTATACTTCGCAGTGGTTATAATATTACAAGATTATAAGGATTTATAGATTTTTTTTACAAAAATTATTTCAATCCCCCTATTACATCAATATTATTTATTATTATCTAAGCGAATTCGAATAGAATCAATTTGAATAAAAATAAACCGAAACCCATAAAACACTGAAATTATTCTTTTCGCGACGTTCCTATATTCGGTCCATGAACTGTAGAATAATAATAATGACATTTTAGTGTGATTTCGATTTTTATTATTATTTTGATTGCTTTTTCGCGATCGGCTATGCAGGGAGAACCGTAAACAATAATTATTTTCACTTCATAAGGTTTTATTATTGTTCGAAAACTTTACGAGCAATACATATTACAAAGAATATAATAGGTAGCTACCAACGGTTGTATCGGAAAGCGAGAAATCCAGTTACCTAATGATTTTTCTTCGAATGCCGGAGAAAATTTTCAGTTTTAAAATTGGAACAGCATCTAATGGTGGTGCAAGATTCGTTGCAGTAAAAGTTTTAAAGCTCGAATTCCATTCCGTCCCTCTCGCTGTCACTGCGACAGTCCCCAACGGCTCGCTAGATGAGTTTTAGAACAAATGGTCGGTTACCGTGCACCGTCGTTATAGTTCATTATTTTTCAGTTTATTTATTTTTAAAAGAATAAAAAAAAAAAAAAGGAAAAAACGTACTACGCGCACAGCATATACCTAAATCATTGTTAGATGACGGCTGAGAAAATGTGCTTATTTAATGGTGTAGAGAGATAGGTATACGTAAAATCAGATCCTAGTACTTGAAAACTATTCAATTCTTATTTGTAGTATCCCTAGTGAAGATTTTTCGACAAAATGTATTTGGAATACATATAAGAGTCGAAATAATGAATGTACATTATGAAAATACTATAGGATATTTTTCGGTACAATATCGCGTCATTGTAAAACATTTTTTCCTAAACGAGAGAAAAATATCTCACCGATCAACCATGAATTCAAACCTTAATTTAAATGCTAAGACTGTAATCGTTTAGATTTATATCAATTTTTGAGGTATTTAAATTTTGCTGGGTTAGCATATAAACCAACTTTTTAAGCATTCTTTAGTAGATATCTAGTACATCGATCTCCTTCTAACATAGATAATATTGTTATTAAGAACTTGCGTTTAAGAGTCCACAAAGAGAAAACATTGAGCTCCGTACATTTCGTAAACATGCGCATAAGTCTGCGCAATCGTAGGTTTAGATTACTGTCGGTCGTTTTTTTTTTTTTTCTATATTTCTCATGCCCACGCGTCGTATACATACATAAACGTGTTATTATTATTATTATTACATAATAACGTATTATAGGTGTATTATTATTTTGTGATGTAGGTATATGCCATTGTACACATCTCGGATGCGCGCGTGTGCGTGTTTTCATACTTGCTGGGCCAACGGTTCTCAAACTCTTATTTCTGGGAGCACTCGGGATGTTAGAAAAGTCCACGGGACCTCGAAAAACAAGGATCCCGGTCCCCGAAACCGCAGTTCGTAAGGAAATTATGCACCGATTAACTGTCGCGCTTCGATTTGTGTACGATACGGACGTGGGCTTGTCAACATTACCAACCAGACATTATAGCCGTTTACGGGTGGTGCGATCGAAACAACATCGTACGAGTCAATATCCGAATTCGGTTCGACGTGCGTTCGCTGAGAACGGTTCGAGCTGCATCGGACAATATTGTTCGCGCGCGCGCGCGATTCGTATTCGCATTGATGGACCGCGGTGCGGCGACCGACAACAATCGTCGCTGCGGGGGCGGAGAAAAAAAAAAAACAACAACACGCGCGCACTCATCATAAAAAACTCGTTGTCGCCGCGGTCTTATGGCCGTGATCCCGAAATTACCGATTTCCAAGTTCTGCACCGTGTCGGCGCACACCGACCGCGGCGACGGCGTTGCGATAATAATTATAATGTTCACCGACGGGCGTGTAATACTGTGCAACTCCGCGCGCGTAGGCATATCGCAACAGCAGAGTGATCCATGTTTCCACGGTTACGGACAACTCTGTCGTTCGCCACGATGCGCTTGTTGTACACAACGTAATGGGCCTACGCCGGACACGTCAAACACGCGGCACGCGGCTCGTATTCGATTTCATTTGTATTCTATTTATATATTATTATTAATATATAAATATATTTATATATTATATTGTATTATATATATATTTTTTTTGGCCCTCGGATAACGGTTGAGAAGAACACAGAAAAAAAATAAATGAGATCATTTCGTATCAAACTGCGCGTAGGTACGTTGCGTGACTAGTGTACGTTTACAGTATCGGCAGAATATAATTTCTATCGAAATAAACAATTTAGCCACTAAAAACATGTAACGAACAGTATCGCGAAAATGAATAATAAGTTAAATTTGATTTTTTTTTTTTTTTGCAATTCATATACATTTTTATGAATTATTAAAATTACTTACTTAATATTTTAATGGAATCTGTTGTATCCGTGATGGATTAAAAAAAATAAAAAAATGTGTTTAAAATGTATTTTTTTTTTTTTTTAAACCTTTTCCTGTGACCCGTATCAATAGATGTTCAATGTATTTGATCCGATGAATACTTTGAATTTGACATATCTGATGTAAATCGTCAATCGGCCCTACTGCTATGTTGCGCGTACAACGTAGTCGGATAAATGTTATTTTTTCGAAACCACCACGTACGGTTATAATCATAATAATAATAATATTTTATTCATGAGCAACGCATATATGCACGCATTAGGTACATTTATACGCATTTATACTATACGTATGCGTCGTTTAGCAAAGTCGTTGTACGCATTCTAATAAATTGCAGTATTCATCGATTACGAAGTTGTTGCATGGTATAGTCAGCGTGCGTTATTGCCTTGTTTATTTTTTTTTTATTTCCCATCACGATTTCACCCCGTTCACCGTTTTCGGCGAGTTCATTTTATTGTTTCTTATTCATGGGCAACCGTCATATTAGAATATTAACTATTCCATATGCAACCCTCAAATCACCGTTGTCGTCAACCCCGTTGGTTTTGCATAATTATTTCCGTGCACTCGCGAAATTTTTCTTTGACCACACGAACAACACGTTTCGCAAACGAGATTCCCATACACGCACCAACGTTTCTGTGCGTACACTTGTACATCACACTTTTTTATAGGAAAATCAATGATGCAACGACGAAATGTAGAAAAATAAAATTCACTATAAGCAACTCATTCACGTATCTTAGTTCGCACGAAAACAAGACAGAATTGTATCGTTTGCTCTTTTTCCTCGTGAATGACGCAAAGGATGAATTTAAAACTTATTATACGAGAAACCGTAGTTATTATTTTGAACAGTATCGGCTGTGCGATGAAAACAACTATTTTAAAAGCATAACGAAATTACGATTTTATTATGGAATTCGTCCGCATTTTTCAAGTATATGAACAATCGATTTCCCGAGATAATCATTTGTTCAAACCATCCGATACCAATAACACATATACTCGAAATGAATGTTGCGGACCAAATCACGTCTAATTCAAAATATCGACTGGGTCGAATGTATTGAATGTTTTAGTGTGCTTCATAAGAAAAATTTTTATTATATTTATTTAATCGACTATTTATATTAATAATCAAGGGCCAAATGCAACTTATGCAACTTACAGGGAGCTAGACATATCTGATTTGCAAAATAAATAATTTCAGTCTTGCGCAAAGGTGGAAAATCGAATAAAAACAATTTACCCTTGGTAAATGAGGTTAGGCCGACACAAGAAATCTAAGTTATACAATTTTAGTTATGGAATTAATTATAAAAGATACTAATTAAAGATTTAGTTTTGTATACGCCTTTAAGTATTAAGGAAAATATAAAACAAACTTTCTCGAAAAAAACTAATTTATTTTTTAATTAGCACCCTGATTACGAAGAAAAAAGTGATATTTTAATTTTTAAGTAAGATTTTTTTTTTTTTTAATCATAATCAATTTTTATCATACCGGTACTCTGCAGAATCTCTACACTCATCCAATTCTATAGTTATTTAAGCTATGGTGAAATGATTTAGTCAATATTAGATTAACCATTACTTAACAGACAACAATTTTTATAAAACTATAAGCCTGTTAGATAATTATTGATTATTTAAGACCACTCAAGACAATTGTAATCAGAGACCTAGTCGAAACATATGGTATTTTACGCAACTAAAATTCTACAACATTATTCTTATATTTTTGTGTACGTGTTTACGGAATAATTGATACTACGTTAAGTTGAGAACGCGATTTTAACTCGAAATGATTAAAGATCGAATTTTGTATAACTCAGTAGTAGAAACTTTCTTTTTTTTTTAAGTAACTTAAAAATAACGACAAGTATACAACTTTTAAACGTCGTGTTTGTAACAAACAGGAAGTATTGATATTCGTATTGTGTCTTCGCGTGATATCGAATTAAGATTGCGTTTCACGCAAAATATGTGATTATATTTTATTTCGATAGAACGAAAAAAAACATGCGTCCTACTCATACTGCACACAATACGTGACGCAGTTTTTAAACGCCATTGTTTTATTGTGTTCACAGTTTTCAAATCGTAATATGCTGTATTATTATTGTAAATTATTATGCAAAACTAAGACGGTCTTAAATCGGTTCAGTAGACTAAATCCAACATGTCACGTATTATCGTCATCATATTAGGTCGGTATATGTTACGCTGCCCGAGCGATTAAAATAAGACTCGGAACAAAGTCAAAACACGAATTCAAGCAAGACAAGCGATGACAAATCTCCCTTAGGCGGTTTTCGTTTCACACACTCATAGTAGGGCGCAAAAAAGTATCCGATAGTCGTTTAAATTATGTTCCATGCGTGGTCATTCCTATAGCATATTGTTGTTGCAACGTCGTCGTTATAAATTATATGATACATACATATATATTAGCACCGACACTTTGGACGATGGAGCTACGATCTATGGTTTTCGTCAGGGATGGTGAAAAATTTAATACCGGACCGAAGGGTTTATGGGTCACATTCCTATTCCTGGTAATATAGTATAAATATATACATATTATAAATCTTTTTTTTTCAGGCAAACAATGAAATAATGATTTGACATGAAGAATTAAATACTATATACTCTCTTGAGATATGCAAATTTATGAGCTCACCTTGTAATTCGTGTTTCAAAGAGTAACATATGTATAATAAACATTAATCGAATACAAAATTAAATGTATGATATTTGGTTTTTATTCAATTTCCTCTTTGTCCGAAAATATTGAAAGAAAATCAATATTCACCGCGATACCATTAAAGGATATAATATATTAAACTGTACATATTTTATTTGAATGAAAATAATACGACCGTTTAATACGTAAACATATTATACAAAAACAAGTATGTTCTGGCAGAATTGATTCACGTAAAATGTAAAAAAAAAAAAAAACCTTAAGGAAAATTACACTACTATTTATGTATGTAAATATATTTGTTCTTCCGTTATAATACTTTCAAACGTTTGAATAATTTGAATATTTCATGCACCTTATATATATACAAACATAACGGCCTATACTACATATGTTATAGAAACGTTTTGCTATGCAGTATATCAAGTTATCGTCAAAGAATCTACAAAGACACATTTTACGTAAACAGAGTTGTAAAGTCAAAATGAAAATAAGCAAATAACAGAAAAATAAAATAAAATTAAGTCAATTTTCGGTAGCTTGAAGTCCGAGAGGGTAGAAATGAAGTTTACTCACATATTTTTCATGTTATTTTAATACCTTTTTAGATTTTTGTATTTTTAAGTATAAACTATTTAAAATCACATTAAATTATTTTTTTAATCCGTATACAACTTTGTATTATATGATATATAGGTTAGGTTTATGTAATATTATTAGTTAGATATATACATAACTTGTATATATATATATATAAAACAGTTAGGATCATTATAATTTCAACAGCAAAAAAAGTACTCAATATTATTAATTTACACACCTGTTGGATTTGTGATACCCAACCAGTGGTGATGTGAAGTTTATACGAGGGTATAACGACTTTTTCATTTTTTTCTTGATGCATATACTTATATAATTATATATAATTTGTGGTACGCAGGGTATATTACGGGTATATTAGGTATATTATAAACTTTATAGCTATGAATAATTTTAACGAATTTTGTCATTTTTTGTACAAAAATTAAAAATACCAAACATATTTCGTAGTTAACACGTTTATTAGGAATGGTTATTATTTTTATTTTACACATCTATTTTTAATTTTATTGTACTAAAATATAGTTTAAAGCTCTGTTATAATGCTGCAAGTCGCTAAAATAAATTGTATTCAAATTCAATTTTATTAATTTAATATAAATTTTATGTGAATATTTAATTTCGGATATTTATTTTGTTAGCTAATCTTATCGCTCACAGACAAAAAAATGGTTGAGGCAAGAATTAACCCCACTCATCATTTTTTCTTAGAATTGGCGAATACTCAAGCTATTGTTTTTTACTTCATCACTGTACTCAATCTGTTTGATTTATATCATATGAGATAAAATGGACGTCATAGAAACCGTATAGTTACAAAACGACCTTCATTTATATTGTTCTTAACACTAATGCAATTGTGTGTACAGGCGATTCTAAGAGATCGTAAAATTGAATCAAACATCAAACGTCGATTTTACTGTACAAAGCGTTAGGGTATTCATAAAACACTTAAAACGGATGCGTGCGTCTGGGGTGCGTCATTAGGTTATTTGTGGTTTTGGAAATTCACAATATAATTTTCGGGTACGATCAGTATTACCATTGGATCTGCACATTTCTTATGTAATGTACGGGAAATTTGTAATTTTATCTTAAGGAACGATTGACATACGCTAAAGCCTTCTCCGAGAAAATAAAATAGTAGAGTCAGCAGTAATGCCGACCACAGAAAACACAGGATCATACTGAAAAAATACATGACATCGAACTGTCTACGCGAGAGTTTTTACAGCGTTTTTCCTTACAAACATCAGAGAACTATTTCGTAAAGATTTCGTTATGCACACATGTGACATCGGACCGACTCGTTTCGAAAGACGCCGAGATTAGTTGAACGTGAATAAAAATCGTACACGATTGTTATTGTTATTATAATTTTTTTTTTTGTTGGTTTTTCGTAAAATATAAAACGGAAAATTTCGATTGGATGCGACGTGTAGTGTACGTGAGATATAAAAAAATAAAAATAAATATATTTATAACGTTGCGTTTCCGGTTGCACTGATTCGAAAAAGCAGAAAACATCGTAATTGTTTATTATTATTTTTCTAAAGCACACGAGGCGCACCTGTGCATACATTATTGTTACGTTCCAGATGCAACGTCCCTCCTCCGACCGTTATCGTCGCCAGTGTGTGCGTATAATAATAACGTAATGGGTATTCTTAGCGAAGTCGTTAAAAACTGTGCGGCGGAAAACGATCGACCGCGGAGATTGCGTCTGGACCGACGATAACACGTGGCCGCCTCCGGAGCGCGTCATCGTCACGGTACGCGGCCGGTCTCCTGGATAACGGCCAAATCATTGTTGTGCGCGCACGGGTAAGCGTCCGGAGGGGGTGCGGAAAAAATCCTATTCGGGGAGTCACGGAGCGGCACAACGAGCTTTTCGCGTTATCTGAGGCGATTATACGCGATGCTTTTCACCGGCGAAACGGTACGCGTCGTATATTACGTATTATTACTCATAAATATTGTATACCATACGTGGCGCTTCTGGTCCGAACCTTAACCCGCTGCGATCCGAATCTAACGGCGTTTCGGTTTACGTCTAGCACCGTCGAATACCTATCACAACCGATGCATAACGTTCGATCAGAAAAGCTTTACGAAATGAATTTTCGGATTTCGTTTCGATTTTTCCACCGTTACGCTTAAATAAACGTACGCGCAGATACCTTTACAGTCATCAGTGGCTTACACTAACCTATCAATGGCAAACGTAACTTCGCTAACTCGTACGTAACGGCCAACTGTTGTAACATGTGGACGCACCGAAAGTCTAGAATATAGAAGATCCTCTCAGAAATCGCACGTAACCTGTACGAGACTTTTAAGCGTGTAAGGTTTAACGCGCGATTCTCTTACTCACAGTAACGAGTAAAACTTACTCGTTTAACCAGGTAACGAGGTGTGATGACTGGGACATATTGAACAATTATATTAACATTATATTGAATAATATGCGAGTACGGCCACCGTTGTTGTACAATATGATACAATACGTTACCTATCTTCGTGTGCGTATATCGTAATATTTTGTCATTGTCTTACCTGAAACAGAAAAAACGAAACAAAATAACGTTAATAAACTGCCGAAGTGTTTATTTTACCGAAGGTGTCAGGCACGGGTGAGAAAGGACGGCGGTTAGTAGATGGGATAGGGGGTATAAAAAATTGCAACACAGCATCTGTCGAGTATACTATTATATATATTTATGCGCAGAGAGAAACTAATTCCGAAGACACGACGCACCCGGGCCGGATTCTGTACAAAATGCATGGCGATGGCTAGGGTCGTGCGGAAAGATAGGATAGGTGGGCGTGGGAACGGAGGAATTGGGAACGAAGGGATTTAATCTGGACCCCGAGAAAAAGTCCATGAGGTTATTATTTTCCTCTATTGGTTTATTACAACCAACACTTTATATCCGCTGACTATGAAGAATTGTTCGCCATCACAGAGCCCCCACCGGCTCCCGTATACCCGCGTATTATATTGTATTACACACACACGCGCGCACACACACTTACACGCACATACACACTTTACCGCAATAAATGTGTATTATTTTTTTTCTCTACTCTTTGCGCTACGACCACCGCACCGCAGCTCTCTTCCAGGCCGTAGGGCTATCTCTTGCCGTAACGCTCTTAGCGCAGGACTCCCGCAGCGAATTCTTCTTGAGAAATTGCTCGCCCGCAACAGCTCTTATTTACCACCTTATGTCCTGGAGTTTACTTTTCCGTAACCTATCAATATTATCGCAGTTTCCCGTACGAGGTCGAGTCACGTACAAACATACACACGCACGCACGTGCACACACACAATGTAGTAGTTCAAATTGTTGACGAGTGTAATTTAAACCAATCGCTGGCGGTAACAATAATGTTTATTTTGTTACATGTTCACCAATGTACTGTATGTTATCGTCGTTTTTAACCAACGGTCCCTGTTAAACTGCATTACACTCTTTAAACGGAAATTAAATTAATCGATTTGATCGTACTTAGGTATCGATTGTCAAGTTTTAACTTGCAAAAGTTCACAAGATTCTTGTCGTTTTGTTTGATAAAATAAATTACAACGCTTTTTGATAAACAACACAGTTGATGTTTTTTTATTCAACAGTCAAACTTTATACAATTGTAAATAAACACATTAAATATCAAGTTTTTAATTATAGTTGTTTTTAATATAACAAAAGATAGCTTAGTTATAATAATGGTCATTTAAGCTATTTTAGTTGAAAAGTTTTCAAAAAAATTGACTGTTAGGTTATTTTTTATCCAGTAAATAAAAAAGATTTATAGCATCATAACAACTGTCCGTCGACATATCGTACTATTCATCATGTTCGCAGTACTCTACGAACAGGCACATTCTACAGATGGCGATTAAGATAATCGCCACGAAAAGAAATCAAAATTGAAATAACGTAGTCAAGCTGCAGTTTAGAAAATATATTTCAATGGAATCTGAAAACTTTTTGCCGTTTTCTGACGCATAATTGCGACGAATCCAATAATATATTACTATTATTAATATTAATGTTACTATAATCGTACTATTACGGGCGTAATTCGATCACACGTCGAGTAATTCCTCGTTGCTATGCACGCATATTCGATATCCTGGACGGAAACTGTTAAGGATTTAGAAAAATCACCGTACCGACCCTACGTGTAATCCCGTGGACAAGTCGATCCTTTTCGACGCAACGCATAACATTATCTCCGCCACCAAGAGCGTAATGATGGATAAGGGGATACATGACGACGTGTTCTCCAACTTTAGCTTTTAACGTACCTTCTACGTATGCATATCGTCGAAATAGTTTTCGTGGAAATACACGATTTAAAATTTTGAAGTGTATGTTTTGTTTGACGGAACATTATGCATTTACATAATCGGTTCTTGGTAGTTGTTGTTTTTATTGAAATACATTGTGATCGGTCCCTGTCCTAATGATTTTTTCCGCCAAGTTTTCTCGTTTAAAATTATTTAATATGCAAAAAAGGGTTGCGGTGGTCTTCATATTATATTATTATATTACTTACTATGCTCTGATTCTCGACCGTACAGTTTGCTTTACAGGCTACAACAACAATAACAACATAAACGACAGCTTTTAGCCTACATAAATGTTCGTGTTGCGCGTAAGGTTAAAGACATTAAGGAGATGAAAATATAAATCCAAGTAAAATGTAATCGAGTCACATTAGGTTTAAACTAAACTGTAAATATGTTACTCTATAATTTTGTATAGGTGTCTATAAGGTAAAATATCATGTTATTGCGAATGCATATTATTTCTAGTAAGTTGTACACTAACCAATATATGCATATTGGTTTATCCAGATGAAAAATAAATCATTGTTATGCTCAACATGAAAATCGCGCAGAAAATATTATAATCGTTGGTAATAAATAAAAAAATTCGAATACATTACAGTTCGTATAACGAAACGGGTCTATAAATATTATTGGTCTGTCAGAAAAAGTTAAAATAATTTAAATTTTAATCGAACCAAGTACATATTTATCCCTACGATTTTCGCATAGTAACGAACGGCTTGTTGGAGAAGTAATTTCGTGATATCTATCCAGCTCTTCCCCATCACCGCCATCTTCCGGAACGTTCACGAAGCACAATAGCGGAGGACGTGGCCAAAAGTCGAGAATTATAATACGTACAGTATTGTCATGTGCTGCAGTAACGTACAGTAGTTACAATGCGCGTTCTAGTTAATATTTACGTATGCAAATGAGCAGACGACGAATGGAAACTGCGCGTATCGTATGCTTAATTCCTCGCCGGGAACGTGCAATGTGCACGGCTACGGAACAATAAGTTTTCCGAACGTTTATGATTTTCTCGCTGATGTTTTGTCTCAAAAGTAAAAATATATACATATATTATTATTGAAATTGTGTATACGCATGCAGGTTAGCAGCAATATATTATAATATATTTGCAACAGTTGCCTTCCTCTAAATTATGTACGAGAAAACGGTTGATAATAATTGTAATTCATCCAATTTTTGAACCAAATTTTTAACGTACATTTTCAATGTCGTTACGCAGTGAATAAAACAAAAACAAAAAATTTACGTGATTTCGATTAACTTCATCATGTTCTCGAAACTTTAATCGGATATATTATTCGAAGTCGATAGTGGGTGGCAGTGGTATACCTATAGTATGTCATAATAACGTAAAAAAGGACAGTTGAAGACTGTAGAAGACGGTTTATGACAAGGTTCTGTGAAAAATTTATTTTTGGACATTAACTGCACCTATGTGTTTGAAAAATCCTCAATTCCTATGTTTTTATTCCCATTACTTAAATACGCACGTCCAGATAGTGACCCTCGATGTTGTTTACCGAAACAATGACAAGTTATGTGTTATTACGTTTGAGTACGAATAATTATGAGAACGCCAGTTGAACAGAGCAGTTAGCGCCGAAAATATTTCCAGTCATTATCCACAAATCTCTCGAAACGTTTCGTATTTTTTTTTTTAATATATTTGCACGCCTTATCTGCCCGACATCATGAGATGATTGTCGATTACGTATCGTTTAAAAAAAGAAAAATAATTGGTCTGAATGTGTCATTCGAGGTATTCAAAGAATGAAAAAAAAAATATTTTTTTTCTCATTTAACTTATCTTCAATTGTTCGATATTTATGTCAAAATTTACTAGGAATTTATGGTCATCGACGTTTACGTTCACTAATTTTTCTACGTTTTATACACGAATCAAAAGACACGACTCGAGAATCCCCCAAAAATATCTATAAACTATCTTATGCATCATACATTAAAGTATAATAAAACATAAATAATAATACCTAGATAACATTAAAAACGTTTAAAATGGTGATTGCCTTTTAATTTAAAATGTTAACGTAGAAAATAAGCAGATTATAATTATTATTTATTGAATGTTTATTATATAATTAGCCGTTTACGAGCACGTTTAATGTTTATTTTTTTTTTTAATTTCATTCATGTAGTTCGTAAATTTAATTTTAAAATTATACGCCTTACAGTACCATTGATTATTTTCCATTGTCATTTTCAATGTTTTATTTTGGTTACGAGAGTAAATTTTATGTTCATCGACGGGACTCTGTAGTGCTGAAATTTACGATATTATTAAAACACAATATGTTGTAAACTGCAACTTAATATAAAATAGTGTACGTCGAAAAATATTAATTTGTAATATACTCGTTTTAATAATAAAAGAAAAAAAAAATTATATATAATGTTTCGTACACTCGTGACGGCGTCGGTGAAAACATAGGGAAATGCTGCTCCATGTGTTTGGGTTAATGGGTTCGAAACAAAAAAATAAAAATAAAAATAAAAAAATCCTTGCGTTGCACTTGAGATGCGTATCGTGCAGAAGCTTTCTAAATATACCGCGGCGGCGAGCGGTCCACGCTCGATCGGTTTATAATAACTGTACATTTAGTTTTGTTTCCGAAGAGTCACGCGGTAGAACGTAGATATCTAATATGCAACAGACGAATGTGTGTATAGTGTGCATACAATAGGTAAATAATAACGATTTTACATGTAATTGTTTTTACTGTTACGCGCACTTTGCTGCAGTATTTCTTTGCTCGCACGTTATTTTCAAGTTATCATTGTGTTATATCATTACCGACCACAGTACGAGTACGACAACGACGACGATGTGTGCACGGTTCACGCAATGTGGACAAATCAATATCCGGAGTACACATCCGAGTTATGGTGTTCCACCCTCTCACCCACTCAAACCCACTCCCTCGTGGTTCCCGTTTTCGATAGTGTTGTTAATATAATTACCCTCCGCAATAATGCATTATAATTATCCACTTTTTGAAAAACGATCTTACTTAGGGGTTTATTTTTTTTTACAATGCGAAGAATTTTCAAAATTCAAAGTTACATGATATGCGCGTGTAAATATTATTATGCTTGACGACGTAAAAACGTTCTTCGATTTTTATTTTTCTTCTTTACGCACAAAATTCTGAAAAACCTCTTTAGGCACTTTTTACATTTGGCGGCCGAATGTTTCCTATATATATATGAACATTTCTTTACGCCCAAAGTTCTTAACCTTCGGGCTCGTGATCCCAAGCGTGATCGGATTTCAACGAAATAATAAAAATAAAAACAAAATCCAATTTTGATGGCGCTTACGGTACATAAAACGATGAGACGCGAGGGTCACTGTATATTCTCCTGAAAAAATAAACTTCAAATGTACGGGATAATTTTTTTTTGTATTCTCTTTTCGGATGTTATTGCCCCACAATCGATATGGAAGCGATGTCAAACAACCGACTGCATGTATTACGTAAACGTAATAACTGGATAGACGGTAAAGATTGGATAATCATTTTACCATATGTACATAATTTTATGCCGATATACTGAATGTACTACACACATTCATTTTGACAGTCACACGAAGCAATACGTAGGACGACTATAGTTTACTTTGACAGGTTGATGTGATTTATGCTCAAATCGTGTTATTTTCTTGTAGGTGATTATGCTTGATTGTATTCAATTCTCAGCGAAATATAATTCGTTTCAACCATAACGATCTCATCGACTCGCCAAAGGTCGAGATGTGTAAACAATTATTTTTTGGATAAAAATAAAACAATATATTACTATATACATTTTATATATTTTACATATATATATGTCTATGATCCTTTGTATTAATTCTATCCAAAACTGCAAATACATTTTTTTTTCCTGTGGTTATACCTACTTACCTTAATAAATATATTTGAGAGGACGTAAAAGTGGTATTAAGGTCAAACGTTAAAATGACTGATAATCATTTATTTATCATCAACGTCCTGAATTCACCATATATATGGTCCGATTAGGCATTGTAATTACCGGATTTCCTTTCATTATTCATTAATCTTGACGAATAATTGAAGAATCCGAGAGGTAAGCTGTACCGTACGTGAAATATAATATAATATAGTTTTAACGAAGTTTAACATATAATGTCCATAACGATTTTAAATGTTTTAACATGAGAACGAAAATAACGTCATAGACGGTAGCGTTGCAAATATGTGTTAAAATATTTATAAAAAAAGTTAGACTTACGCGTGGGAGAATGTGATCTCTCGACAGCCGAACGTAGGGAAATCGGAAAACGTAGTACGATGATTCGCATGCGCGCAGTACGGGAAAATAATATTACGCTGCGGTGTGTATATCTTAAATATAGCTGCACTCAAAACAGCGTTTATCATATTTTACCTTGACGTGTGTACTCCTGAAAATATCGTAAACGCGTGACCCGGAATACATATGCACGCGTACACGCCGAAACACGTGCGGATAGGAAACGCTCGTTCGTCCAGAACGGGCATTTAATGTATGCGTTTTCCGTGTTGGTTCGAGAGCATGTTTTTCGTACGGCTCCTTGGGGGGCGTCCAGGTGCGTTTCGCGGACTCCGTATTCATATTTCACACCGTTGATAGCGGTATACCTATAGGAAATAATCATTCCACCGCCCCATAACTGTAGACGACCACGGTAGGTTTTGACGAAGGGGTGCCTGGGGGAAAAGGACGAAGGACGTAATATAAGGAACCGGCTGATCCGATAAATCGACACTACCAACGGTGTATATCGGCACACGACTCTCAGTTTCGGTGCGCAGCATATATTACACACAATAATATATATATATATATATATATACACGCACGCACACCTACCTACCTCTTTGCCCGCGATCACCCCGTTACATTATGCAGAAATACGCGCCGGTTGTTTATTTATAATTTATTTTTCCACGCGCCCCGATTCGCGTAAAAAAAAATCCTTACAAGCGCACACCGAGTCCACTTCCGAATTCAATATTTACGATAATGCGCGTAGCCCCCGCCGAGTACACGTACGATGTATAATAAGTATGTAGACGTATACAGTGTGTGTACGTACATTATTTTCGAGTCGTTATTATTGCAAACGCCGCCGCCAAACAACCTTTTTTCAGCGAATACTTTGCATAATGTTCAAAATGGACGTGTATGCCTCTATGTGTGTGTTTGTGCATGAGTATGACAAATTTGATAACGCTACATATATATACTTATAAATACAAGCGAGTGTGTGCACGTATACACGCGTATGCTTTTATATGCGTCTAAATTGGTCCGTGACCCGTTCTTTTCTAAAAAACCAGAGCGAGTGTCTCTTCGACACTATATATACGCACAAAAATACACTGGTGTGTGTATGTTTACGTGTGCAATGGACGTGTTTACGTAAAGAATTTGCGCTAAAATGTAGTTCGTGTACATGTAAGGTTGCCCTCGTCATAAAGAATAAGTTTCCTCTCTTGTATACGATATACGAGTATATATATACACCAACCGATCACTGAAAGAGCGTTTGTAAAACTTAAGATTTCAAAATCAATTCAGAACATGTACACGCGTAACGAGCGCTATTCCAAAAAAAAAATACTTTTTCGCCGCACACATTATATTGAAAATGTTTAGTCATTAAATTATTATACGCATTTCCTCGTTGTACGATGTTTAGCACTAACTTGATCGGGTAGCTGATTTTGTTACTAATATGGTTATTGCACTATCATTCATCGTTATCGATTTTGTTATTATTAATTAGCCAGGGTTTTAAGAAAATAATAACGCCATCGATTGAAAAATATGTTTAATTTATAATATCTATATTAATTTTAGTTACAGACGCATTTGAAACGCCGCTGTTAAAATCGGTCATAGTTTATAATTTTATAATTTGGTACACACATAAAATGAGATTGACGTGTCCTTATTAATTGGAGAGTTCACGGCTCTAATGGAAACGTAACACATGATTGTATTTACCTATTAATGGATCAACTGCATAAAATATTGTCAATACGAAAATCATTGACGTGTACGAATAATTTATTTGTGTAATTATAAAAATACGACCGGTATCATAGGTGGTTTGACATTTTTCAATTAGTGGTTCAAGCATACCACCTAAAAACCCACCCACCAAAAAGTCATAATAGGTACAAAAATCTACTTAATTCCTATTAAATTACCAATTTTATATTACCTACCGCTGCCAGTTACCAAGACCAAGTACCCCTTTTAAAATTACATCCACCCCAAAATTTTTGGCAGTTCAGTGATTCATGATCAAGCCGTCTCTGACTGGTATATTGACAGTGAAAAATATTAAAAAACCACACGCTAATTTTAACTGATTGATGTTTTGATTTGATTTAAATGTCGAGATGACCACCGCCATGACACAAACCACGCAGCGATCGTTAACACAACGGTCACGTCTATCTTTACTAATCGACCATCAGTCCATGGGGCTTACCGTCAACGCGACACCCGGTTTCCCATCCCTCATAAGAGGGGAACCTGGAATGGTCGTGAGTGAGCTTGCATCATAGCAAACCAAAAATCATTATTTCTGTAAATTGTGCATTGTGTATCGATTGTATTAATTTATATAACTCGCGCAAGTACCCATGATTATCATCATAATAATATACTATCGGGTGTCGTGATTATTTAATTTCCATCGTATTTTGTTGTATTGTGTGTTCTACATTGGACGCGCTCCCCGACAGCCATTAGTAAGAATTAGTATCAATCACTGGAGTTTTACTTGTAAAACGATTATTTCGTTTTTGTTTTTCGCACACATCGTATGATTTTTAACCCAAAGCGCACAGTTAAAAATGTGTTTAACAACACACGACCATGAATTTTCTCACGACCCGCAACTAACCTAAGTTTTAGCAGTTTTGTTTTCGATTCATTCGGTTGGCACCTCGCTCGTTGTGTTGTGTTGTGTTGTGTTGTGTTCAGGTTTTTACGACATTAAAAATAATCATCCGTTTATAATAAAGTTTACGCGCACCGACGACGCTATTACCCACGAAATGTGATTATATAAGCGCAACAACACTGTGGTCGCGATAAAAAATTTATTTATATATATGTTCATATAAATAACATAAAATGCTCGTAACGGAGATTATAATATAATATTGTAATTGTGATTTCGTGTTTATATTATCTGGGCCCGCACGCGAATGACCATAAATACGGTACGAATATCAACGTAACAACGCGATCGTAAAATTCGTCTCGTACTATAAGTACGTATGCGTGTGTACATATCGCCTCATTGGCTTTCGCGATCGACAACGGCAAATGACGCGAATCCGGTCAACGTTCGAATAGTAGTTGCGGTAGTTGCGGTATTGACCCGAAATTATAAACGGTGCCGGCGCGGGGCAGAGTGGCACGTAATGGCGTATTTATAGTTTAAAAGCGAAAAACAAACGACGAAAACAACAGTGTTACCCAGAGATAGTTTTCGCTGCATCTAATGCGATATAGTTTCTGTCTTGTTAAATTTCATTTATCTCAGGTTCGCACCCGTTTTAAACATCGAAATGATAAGCGTTTAATTTATTTTTTATTTGCAATCATCTCCCATCGACTCGTACAATATTGATAATCGTCCGCAGCGCAGGTACTCGGGAAAGTATACATTTATTGTGATCGATAAACAGCTAAAATTTAAGTGTGGGCATAAAGAAACTCCTGTGTTTACCGGTCTGTATTTAGTTAGTCATATCAAAAGTAAACATACAGTTGAGTAGATCAAACGTAACGGTGAAGTTACGATCAACAAGGATCACAACCTCACTACACGGTATATTTCAGGTGGTTAGGCTACGATAATAGAGAGAGAGAGTTATAAACACTGTCCGTGAAAAATATAAGGGAACATCCTTTAGTTGTCTATAAATGTCGAAGTGAATTTACAAGAACTTAAAATATTTATAATATTTCAATACCGATTGTTGAATCTACGTTAACATGTCCTCAAGACATGATTTAACACAATTATGTTTACGTTAACGGTAAAACCGAGAGTTTTTGTACATTGAATTATTCAATGTCAACTTGAACACACTATTTTTTAAGTCACGAGAGATCCTAAAAGTGCTTACACTCAACTTCACAAACATCGAACGGAAGGGGAGGAGACATTTGTCGACGATTTTACCTTTCCAAAGAGAAAAAAAATTCTAGTTCCCGGTTAGTCACCAGTTTCAGTGACCTCGATAAAACGACCGAAACCACTTGCCTATTGTAAAAGCGTTATTTACACTTTGTGTTGTGGGGAAAAAGGAAAAAAAATAAAGAAGAAAAACGTGAAACGCTATTGTTGTTGTAGCGTTGCACTCGTTCGAGGCGTAGGGTGTGAGCGCGCACGCGTGTGTGCGACGTTTCTTTTTTACACGACGTACATTATTTTTTACAATGTATATTTTATATTATTTAGTGGCCGACCCAAAGACGCGCTCGTACGCTCCACAACGGAAACGCCGCGTCATTAATACGGGAAGATGATTAATGCATTCCTCGGCCGTGTCTCACTTCGCCTCAGCTCGCCTACGCCATCGTCGTCGATGTCGCCGCTTCCGGGGAACGGGTCGCAACCACCGGATTATCGCACTGTGACCGATTTTCGTGATCATTTTTAAAACGTTTCCGTTGCGTTTTCACCGTGAAGCCCCCGCAGCGGGGGTGGAAAAAAACCAAAAGCACCGTAGCCAGCAACCGTATACGAATGTACCGCAGATACTTGATGACCGTAGCTCACGGTAATACGGACGTCTCTGAGCTTTCGGTGGAATGATATATGATCGAGCGACGTTTTTCGTTTTAATAATTCCAATCGATTCCAATTGTTCATTGTCCACTGCGATCGAGTGACTAAACGTGCAGCAGAAGGACCATCAGCCGCCTATGCTGAAGAGCATATTTGTGTTTACAGACCTCTCTGTACTGATCATAAGGTTATTAAAACACAATTGTTATGTTTTGTTTTTGAAAACGAAAAATAACGGAAAATATTTTTTTACCATAAAATAATTTTTTATTAAATTATGAATATTCATTAGCCTAATTCTCATGAGTAATAAAAAAAAAGGATTACATTTTTTCCACTATCTCAGGATCACAATGGATAATCTTTAGAGGACGCCCTGTATGTTATCAACAAAAGTTTAATATGGTATTTTTTTTTCTTTTCACATCATTGAATGCCGTGATGGATTGATCAAACATGGGCTAACTGTATTTATTACTTCAATAACAGAAACGACAAAACTTTTTTTAATTATAATAGTTACATTAGGAATATCATACAGTTCCTTCGGTCCTTAGAATCGAGATGTTAGCATATTCAATAATGCGCTTTACTTTGGTTTTTGTTTTGATAGTACTTCAAAACTTGTAGAAGTAGGTCAGATCATTTTTTTAGCGTTTTCTGTACACTGAATGTGTATTTTGTGCAATCGTCATAATATTATCGGTACTAATAATTATACCGGTAATAATGCGGATTTATAGTTATATATCTAAGAATTTTACTGTACTCGTTCAAATCCACACTGTTACCGATTCCAAGGCGAAGGAAAATCTATCCATCTCCTTCCCCGGTAAAACTACTTAATTATAGTACTTACATAAAATAAACTAATTCGACTATGTGCTTATGATATTAAAAGAAATATCATATTACATGATTATTTACAAATAAGTTTTTTTTTTTTTTTTTTAGTAGAGATTATAATTAAAAGTTTCGGTCAACAAAAATAGAGCAGAATAAAACTTCTAAAATAATATTACATCTATTTTTTTATAAATAATTATATCATTCTAAGCCGAAAATTGAAATCAATTTTTAGGCTGGAAATCGTAAACATGAATTGATATAGTTTTTATTTTTAATATAATATTTTAATAATATCTTATTATTTGAAGTAAGAAAAAAATGTTGCTCATTCCTTATCTGGCTGGCGTAAAATATTAATAAAATAAATATAATATGAATAATTTATAAAACCACCGTCGAGATTTTAAATGCAATATAAATGCAAATACTTGAAAATATTCTAAAATTATTTATTAACAATTTGAAAATAATCTCAAGAACGATAAATCGAGATTTTTGTGTATAATTACCTTTCAAAGTTTTTAATAATTTGAAATTCATATTAAATATCCCAGACAGTATTTAAAATCGTATAAAAAAAATGATTTTATACAATAATTTTTCAAAAAGTGTTTATGACAATGAACGTTGAAAGGAAAAAAGAAAGAAGAAGACCAAAAAAGATATGGTCGAGTACGATTGAGCATGATATGAGGGATGTTGGTGTGTGCGTAGACAGGGGCGTATTTAAGGGGTGTGCCCATGGGACCCGTGCCCCCTATTAACCATATTTTATACTTTATTTATTATTGTAGGTCTTCTTATTTTTCACGCATGGGCACACGGTGAAATACTGGAATATCAATATATCATGATAATATGATACAATTGATTAAACGGATTAACATTGCTTAAGCAACACCCTGAAATTATTATAAAATCTGAAGAAGTAGTTGATGCATATGCTAATAAACACCTCAGAGGTATTCAGTTATTGTAATTACAAAAATTATATTTAAAAATATGTTTTATTATAAATTTGTGTAATAAATTGTTATGTTTCTATCAAATACTTATATTTTGATTGTTTAGTTATGACTCATAACTTATGAATAACGATAATTTTTTGATATGGAAAAGTTATAACTATGTATACTTTGAACTTTATGTTTATGCCCTCCCTCCATAAGACATTTCTAAATATGCCCCTGTGCGTAGGGGATGTAGAAAATTCAATTGAGTGGAGATTAAGGACAAGGAAGGCTGACCCCAAATTGTTGGAAGAAAGGCAAAAGAGAAGAAGAAAAAGAAGAGTTCCACTCTTGGGACGATTATTTACTCATTCGCTATATTTTAAAACAGTTGAAATCAAATTATAGAGCAAATTTAAAAACAGCACAAACTTATTATAATTTTCGAAACATTGGGTTCCAATTGAGAAGATAATTTAATATACATATATTTATATACATATATTACATATATACTCGCTACTGAACATGGAATTCTAACTATTTGTACCAAAAATATAATACATCACTTGGTTGTGTACCTGCGGAATCGAATTCGGTCGTATATAACCATATATTATTAGTTCACAACATTTTGACGTTTTATTTTATGAAAAAAAGGAAAAAAAAAAGTCATAAATCCATGATTTTACAAGGCGGTGGATTCGTTTTTTACGTGTTGTTTATTTTTTCTCTCCATATTTTATTATTATTACATTTCACGTTTTCGTTAATTTCTATCGGACCTCGTATCTGTACACATTATACTCGCACAACCGGCTACAATTAACACGTAATTCATGGGATAGGAACATGCGAACACGAACAAGGACCCAGTGGTATTTCGTTGGGTGCAGTATAAATAAAACATTATCGGACGGACGAGGAGAACGCGGGAACGAAAGTATGGCTCAAGTATACACTACGCACGCACAAAGGTATACATGTGTCTAAGAACGAGGTAGGGAGAGATACGTATCCATATACAAATATTCGCCACTGACGCAAGTGTAGCGGTCGTTGAGTGGAGGGTTAGGGTGGGTTAGGGCGAGAGGTAGGTAGACCAAAGGTCGAGAGGAATAAAAAATGAATAATGAATGAAATTATATTTTGATTTTTTTTTCCTTCGAGGTGGGAAAGTCGGTAAAGACGTGTCCAACCACGCGTCAGCAACACGCACTAATTATAGACTCGAAAGTATACTGTGCGAAACTACATGGTATGGCGACTGAGGTTGCTGGCCGGCGTTCAAACAGATGCCACCAACGGTAATTGACAAAAAAAATATTAGTTTGTCGACCGATCATCACGCGGACGTTTCACGCGTCCGAAATGTAAAATCGAGAGACGGTTAAAAATATGTCCATTAGACCCGCTTGTCAAAACCTTGATGGTCGTGTACGACAAGTTGCGAGTTTCGACCTTCGATAATGTCTAATGTCGACCTACGTACGGCTAGTTCTAGTCACCATCATATTGAGAGACCGTCGTGGTTACGAAATATGCGTGATGTTCACAGGGTGTTTCGCGATTTTACCGCACTCTATATCGGATGCAGTATATTCAGAGCCGCGTTTAATGGCTGAAAAGGGAGGGCAATTGCCCTGGGGTAGCGAATTTTATGATGCTTGATAGGGCGGCAAATTATTGAGGATCAACATAAAATAAAAAAATATATAATTATAAATTTTCTAGTATGACTGTATAACTATAATACTAATTATTTCTATTACATATATTATTTTTTATTTTGAATTGTATTTTTTTTAAGGGCGGCATATTTTAATTTGGACCGGAGCGGCTACATTGCTTAACGTGGTATTGAGTATATCACTCAGCTACTTGAACTTGTTCATGCTACAGCGGTGTGATCGTACCGTCGAATGGAATTGAAACTGCCGGCTCGAATAATTATATTGACCTATCTTTTCGAATAGCAAGACGGTTTTTTTTAAGCATCTATAAATAAGTACAACTTTCTATATAGAATAAATTTATCAAGTAATATATAAATTAATTAATCCGATATTGTTAACGGTCGTTATTTTTTATATTTTATTATTCAATTGAATTACCTGGAGTACGTGTTTGGTGCCACAGCGTATACGTTTCAACGCGTGCACGTGCGTACAGAACTTCCATCGCGTCGTAACGCCTAACCTGACGTCTGGCCGGAAAGTTTATGATACGTTTCTCCGTTTTACCGATCGACTTGTCCGTATTATGCGGATAAGTACGGAAAATCGTAGAAAAATACCAGCGAGACAGCACAGGGCATCGAGCTGCCATGTGGTCGTTGTTTTGCGCTCCCACTGAATCAACCGTACTGCTTCGCACAATATCATACTTATATATATATATATATATATATATATATATTATATTATAAAATAATTAATTCTATACATTTTATTCGTGTGTACACTGTATTACGATATATGTAATATTTGTTTTCAGTAAGTAAAATTAGGTCCTTCTAGGCTATAATGAAACAAGTCTGACCGCCGATTAGTGTTTCCATTGGGAGGGTAAGACATCCCCCCAATACCTCCCTTCGGGACGGCCCTGGTTGTACTAGATATTCAGAAAAAATACTTTTTACTTTGTAACACACGTTGTCAACCTATCGACATCTATGCACTTCTCCACGTGACAAATGACAAAAATTAGTACAAGCTCTATTATTTTGCGCGACAAGTAACAATAATATTACATATGATCTGACATGTCAAATTGGTGAGCGCGATTAAATGATTTTCCGTTATAATAATTATAATTATTATAAATAACATTTTACGAATGACACGTTACCAACACGTTACTTGTCATATCACTCGTCAGATCACGCGTTATGTTACTTTGGTGGGCGCTGCGCCATAGAGGATCACCTATCATATCTAGTTGGTACACTGACAGAGGGGGGGGGACAACTCAACAGTTGTCCGTACATTTGAGAAAAGTGAAAAAAAAAATGCAAACAACACTCCAACCGAGATCGTGTTTCGAACTCAACATCGTCTGGTATTTGTTTCACTACACCATTATGCCTAATACTACAAAATGTACTAGAATTAGTATTTTTATAATTTTTGAAATATTTTAATGAAATCCGTACTCATTACGGACACATGACCGGACACACACAAGTTAACCATACCTTATTAAGTAATTTGTTTCTACAACTTTATCGAACATCTTTAGAAATATGAGTTGCTTCATAAATGAGGCTCACCCGATTATTTTTTCGTCCTTACTTGAGCAAAATCCCATTAGTCTTTTTACTAACAAATCTAATTATTACATCAGATACCATACAGTAATATTCAACCAAAATGTTAATGTATATACTATATGCCAAAGCTAATTGATATGAGTATTACTGATCTTTACGACACACCCTATATATCATAATTAGTATGACAATTCTAATATTATACATTCGAAATTTAATAGCCAAAAAGATATTTTTGCCACACAATGTTTCCGATGCGTTGAAATTTTAAATCTAGGCATGAAATACGTCATAATGTGTCATCGTTTTTATGAACGAAAGTGATAAAATAAAAAATAAAAATCTTGAGGAATCATCAACAAGAAATAGTGCCACCGTCGCAACAGGAACACGCGGTGACACGAAAATTCGCAGATAAACGCGTAGTGGATCCAGCGAGCGAACACTAACATGTATGCATATGTAGACAAACTACCTAAACAGTAGATTTGTCGGCAGATTTATTGGGTCACGTCTTTCAAACCTAAGGAAATAAGTTTTTTTTTTCGATCGTCCGACGATGTAAGGGAACGAGAGGGAAAAAGGATAAATATATGTATATATACATATACTCGCCACAAATAAATCGTTTTCCCCACGGCTCTTATGTGATATTCGATTATTTTTCGATTTCGGTCGGTTCTTTTTATTTTTATTATGCAATTTACTCCGAACGAACCGAGACATCCGTTTAGAGACTATTTATATTTATCGATCGCCGGCTCTAGTGACCGAAATGTCTGAACCTAAGCTCACCAGTCACGTCAAAATAATATGCCATAAGCCACATCGTAGTCGACACTGTTAATCATAAATAATACGTCATATGAATTGGTACGAGTTCGCTAAATTATAATAATAAATGGAGTCAATAATTTAGATAGCCGTTTAAATCTTTATCAAATATTTATTGTGAGACGGCGGAGGCAATAAATAAGAAAAACTATTACACCCAGAGCTAGTGTATTCGTGGCAATAGTCTTATAGAGACTCATGCCCTATATCACCCAGCAGAGAAAAAAACTTTCTGCAGCTGATGTATTATACCTTTTAGGCGGATCCTCTATAACTTCGTAGACAATATAAATATATTGTCAATGAGAAAGAGAGAGAGAGAGAGAGAGAATATACTGGTAAAAAAATCCGTTTCCCTCTAGTAACAGTGCGGGTGGATGGTGCAAACATATATATTTCGTGGGAAATGTATTTGCAATGTCTTCTCTCCTCCCTGCCACAGTTGCAACGAAAAGATATTATTGTATCATTTATCTGGAAATTCCGAGCGACGCCGTTTCAAAGATACGTCGTATGTAATAATATTTCGATAATACACGACAAAGCGCATTTTTCGTTGTTGGACAGTTCAGGGGTATACCTACTATTATTACATTTGAAGATATATGTACAACGCAAGCGTATAATAAATTGTCCTTTTCGCGATCGCACGTTTTTCATGGCTCTATGGATGATAATTTTTATTTATTTTCTCCCCCTTTCCCTCCTTGGATTTAAATTTGTAATCATTGTACTACTCCTAGATAGTAAATTTATGAACAGTTTTAATATTTACACGCAATATGTTTTCCAACAGTCCGGTCCACTGTTTTTACTAATTATATATTACACTTTAACCTAAACATTTGATTACAATTTTTAATCCATAATGTCATTAGAATTAATAATACATTGAATCCTGTAGTGAAATTAATAACACTGACTAATCCGTGTTTACCGATAATTGCCAATACTACAGGGAAATATTTCAATGTAATTGATGAAAATACTAATAAATAGTTGATTGGGGAAGATGAGGTTACACTTCGAAGAGTTTGAAAAGTTAATGCTACATATATCCTATCTTAAACATGTTCTATTAAACTACGTCTTGGATGATTTCTTTTTTTTACCCCATTTTCTCAGAGAAGCAATGACAGAACGTTTAATTATTTACGCTCTGGTTTAAATGTGCCACTTAAATTTTTTAGAATTCATCATTTTCATTATGCCGGTAAAAAGTTAATGGGAATCGCATCGCATTGCATTAAGTAAGATAATTTTATACGAATAGAATAAACTAAATTTATCAAAGGACGTCACTGTTGGTCCTTTTTTTAATCGGACGTCCACGGTGTATTATGTATGTAAAACCAAGGACGCAGTATTTCAACTAATTATTTTTTATGGTTTTTTTTTTGTCCCCACAAGTATTTCCGATGACGCTATCATGTTTAGTTGTCTTCCACGTCGACGCTTGGTATCGTGTGCTGGATCGTCTGTATCTTTTCGCGAGGACGTCAACTCGAATCGAAATTTTACCAACCCACAACATTACGGTAAATAAATGTAAAAATCATACCCGAGTGCATCGCTCCGACGTTAATTGTAATCGTTCAACGTCATGCGATCGTGGACACGTGAATAAGCGTTTAGTGCGCTTGTCGTGAACAATAAACAACCGGTATTTCATTGGTCCTTATACAATGCGACGTACGGAACGGACAATTTCCTGCATATTATTGTCCGTATACGCCACGGTGTATTACCATCGTCATCATCATCACCATCACCATAATCGACATAAGTTGTCGGCATCGGAAGGTTCTGGGAGACGAGGACACGAAGAATGCTTTTGAAATGGACTTGGCGGTATCGCGACGCATAGACTTTCGTAGCCACTTTGACAGATAAAAGGTGCCACGACATTCAACAACCCCGGGCGGCTCGCGTAGGACGTTTATGGAACCGCAGGGGACGTGGTCAGATAGCGGATACGCTTTGCGCACGGCAGTTGTAATGCAAGTCGACATTGACGCGCCGCATTATTGGCTGCAGCGCCGGATGGAAGTACGCGAACCTCTCGCGTTGCACACGATTTTCGGGTGACGCCGACGGTTTCGGTTTATACCAGACGCCAGGGACGGAACTAGACGGTGGAAGACGGGTATTCATCCTCGGGCGTAACATTTTAGAGGGTGTAATTTTTGTAATTAATAACAACTAATTTGATATTTTTAACTTTGTTAAATACCCATATTAGGTTAAAACCCAATAAGTATGATTGTATATTAATTATTAGAAAAAAATTCACGAGAAAAGTATTTGATTATTAGTCTATGATTGGGCGTCATTTTAACATTTTCTCCGGGCGTAAAAGTTCCTAGTTCTACCTCTGCCAGACGCGTGCGTGTCAGTCTCGCCGTAGTATAACATGCGTGATCACGGGGTCGTGCACGGACAGCTCTCGATCGGCGAAAACTCAAACGTTCCCGTACGCAGTTTCTGGTATTCAAAACAAATCCGTGATCTCTCGCATATTTCTGTTTCAACAGTCGAATAAACGAACTTTAGTGGTTGTTATTTTCATTCAACTGTATTAGAAGAATTCGCTTATGTAAGTGACGGTTTTTTTTTTAAAAAATTTTTACCGTTTAAAACTATCAGATATTACGGTATTTAAAATGTCATGGTTTCCGTGTTTTTCCGAATGATACGAAATCTTATACCAATTACTCTCTGAAAGCCAATTTTAACGTATTATACGGAGTTCTATTATCAGAGAATTAATTAAAGTTACGTTTGGTTTGCTATGTAGTATTATTTCGAAGAATTGACCGAGGGTCGTAACAGATGTCATTATAAATAGAACGTCCAACACTACACGAGCATATTTAATGGGCGATTGTCGGCGAATAATATCAAACGTTTCAGCGAAATCACAAACAGTTTTATTCAGAATTTCATCATGGTTTGCAGTGTTTACGTGTGTCGCAATGTTTAAGTAAATGTTTTAATCAGATTAATATGACTATGAAGTTTTTTCCAACCACGTAACGAGCAATGGAACTCGATTTCAAATGAAAAAAAAAAAAAATAAGTGCATATTACTTTTAGTATTACCGTAAATGTCAACAATTTTTAGTAATTTTGAAATGTATTAGAATATAGTAAACAAGCAAAACCATACGGAATCATATTACATATTCAAATAAACTATCCACCCATGCAATAGGAAATAATTTAAGTTGTAATTTCTATACATCCAAATTCATCCTATTTGTGTAATATATTAATAATTAAGTCATACTAAGATCATTAGTAAGTGACATGTACATTATACTGGTACTTATGGTGTTTTGTTTTAAGAGATTTGATACTATTACATCAATGTTTAATGACATGTTCAACCATTTGTAAAACGTAAACCGATGCGTCTAGATCAGACGAACGTTCTTATTTAGTGCAAAACATTATCGGTTACACGAATCGTAATATGCAGGTCTGCAAAGGATCAAATGATGTACGGAGCGTATGGAGTATAAAATCTTATACATATGTATGTTCGAAGTACAATAAGATTCCGTGTCTATTGAAAATGCACTGCACGAAAGGGATACGAATAAATATAAAATGCATTACCACAATCTGGTCATGTGATGTTTTGATGAGATGCATGGACCCCCGGGATATTATGTGTACGTATGTTACCGTGTACGACGATAGACTTATCTAATCTCTACCGAATTCGACCCAAAACAAAATAATAGTTACTGGAGTCGACGAAGTACGATTGCGATTCGTGAAAATGCAATAAATTCTGAACAAGTGTAAGTTCTGTATTGTATTAGTGAATACTAGTATAGAATACAATAAGAATAGGGTTAAAATATCTAAAATGTTTTGTAAAAAGAGTAGTAATGTTAGCTAATCACTACAATATGTCAATTATGTATAAATAATATATAAATTAACATAATATATTAATATATTATATTATAATATTAATATACAGTTGTCGGTATCAAATGCTTTCACAGTAGATGTTCGATCGAGTGAGTGATGACGATGCATGTGCTCGCCGTACGGCGAATAAGGGTACCCAACGTGTCTAAGCATCTCTGGATATATAATTAAATATAATTTATATTAATATTATTAATATATAATATGATATAATAATAAAATTTTTTAGATGGTAGGTAAATAAATAGAGAAAATAAATTAAATACTTATACCCTTTGGAAGTATAAATAATTATATAATAAAAACAATTAAAAAATATGAAAATAAATTACGACGGACAGTACAGATTCTTCTAATTAGATATTTGATGAACATTTTTCACTGTTCTGTTAGTCAATTAACTATTTTTCATTTTATCATTTTAATCTGTTAGTATACGTTCTTTCTGTGAACATAATTTTCATATTGTACCTCACACTTGGAATATAATCGATATCGTAATTATCAGCGATTAACGTTCGACTGTCAAATTCCTTTTCACTAAAGGAAATTAATTGTTTAAAATAATTCGAATTGCTTGCACTTGTTTGTACAGTACCTTGTCTAGCGAATGAAAATTTAATTGATTGAATTAAAACACCTGAACGATTAGCAATTCTAGTTGTTTTTATTCGTCAACTAGTCGGAGAGATCGATCGATATATTTTTACACTGGAAACTATTGCACCAGTTCCTGTTCAACAATCTGTATGAATTAGAATAAAATCGAAAATTTCAGTGCAATTATATACATCTCGAAATTAAATTTACATTAAAATAGTTCACGGAAATTGGCTGTATGTGAACACGTGAAACGCCGAAGTAGCTGCACATAAATTAAGTGGGAACAGTGAACGCTAATAATGATATGGTTTTATAAAAACATTATAAATATTCGTCATTTCATTGCACTAGTACGTCAAAACAACGATGTGCGAATAACAAAGTTACTTTTTTAGTTGTGGTAAAACCATTGACGTACACTTGTAGTCTTGATCACGGCCCGAGTACAAATCGAATCGTCCACGTTTCGAATTTCCAAGTTCCGTGGCGACTTGTGTACGTGTTAATAAATCGTAATATAACATAAATATATTACTGAACGCTTAAACGTTTAATCTCTGTTAACCTAGAAATTATGAACGTTCGAATATTGCCACGTTTGACATATTAATGACTGCACATACTCTCGTTTTGGATGATTGTAATTTGTGCTACGGTAGTGATCGCAATACTTTAGATACAAAGTCACTGGTGTATTATTATAGATCTATGTTACGATTACATCACCCGTACCTGATCTATTGAAAATATTTATGTCCAACCGCTCTGGAACTAAAACCAATGTTACCACAGATACGATCATTTGAGAGAATACTGTTAAAAACTCGGAATCTTACTAAAAGTATCGTACAATTTTAATTATAATACTCAAAATGAAATACATTATGCATGTTTATATATTCGATTTAATATCAATTTTCATATACCAAAGAAAGTAGAAAGAATATCATTTTTAATTACTGAATGAATTTAGTAGGCATTCAAAAAGTTTTAAAATTATTACATTTTCGTTCGACTGAGTTAACTGCATACTTAATTATGTTGATTTCGTCAAAAGTTCGAATTTAATTTCCTTAAACAAATTACGAACAAAAACGTATTTATTCGATTCACTTGGTTCACCATCGAAGAGGATAGGCGATGGAAATTTATGATAACATAATATCATGTTGTTTAATTTACCCAAGCAGCATCACTGATGTTGTACTATATAGTATGAATTATAATATTACGAATATTATAATATTTCCTTACCTGAAACAAAAAAAAAAAGACAAATATGGTTAGTATATTATAAGTATAATACAATTAAGTTTTACTTAAAGTGTACTAAGAGTATATCCAAAGTCTCAAAAATCTATAAAGATTTAATGTACAGAAAGTTCATATACTAATAACGAGGGGAAAGAAATCTTATACGATGAATAAAAATCCTTAATTTCCCCGGTATCGGGGTACCATTATCTCATCGAACTTGGATCGCACTCCAGAAAGGATTAGACTCGTAATTATTTGAAGGAATTGTTAATTGCGTTAATTGCAAGAAGGAAATGAGAAAAGAATCCGATACCCGTTTTGGGGATATTATACAAGCATATATACCTTAATATATAAATATACCTTAGCAGTTAAATTTTCCCGTGAAAAACGTAGGATGTATTGTTCCTAGACCATGCCGCGTCGAAAAATTGACTCCACGAGTTACAACGGCACCGGTTAGAAGTAACATGGTTAAACACGCGAAACCCACGTCACGTTTTAAACTCTTTAAACTTTACTTATATAAATGCGTATGTATGTGCGTGTGTGTAATTTTGTGATGAATATACACGCATACATTGTTCGGCGAAAAGTTTTTCGACATATGTACAACTTGTATAGGTAGATACAACGAGCAGCGAGTGCGGTGCACGCCGTGTTCGAGTAGCAAACGAGTCCGTGACCAATTAATGATTCGTACACGGCACTCGCGACACGCATGTAATGAATGTTTAGGGGTAGGGGAGGATCATTCAACGGAATATCTATTAAGGAACGAAGGGAGGAGGTAGATAAAATATAAGCATACGAGTGTATAGGCGCTATCCTGTCGGCTAGGTGTAGAACGTAGGAAAAGACACACGTAAACGGTATAGTAATTGACTGCACGGAAAGTTCGTGAAATTATCTGTTCGACTTGGGGTTGTGGAATTTATTGTTAAATGTACATATAACGTTCGTGTCGGTGTATAGTGTACGGTGTTACGTTGCACGCGAAGAACAACGTAATCAGCTCAAGTGAAATATGCTTTTAATTTATATATTCTGTTTTCGTTTCGTCTCCTGCCCTCCGTCTCGGTAAGACCCACTATTCATACGTCACGTTATCCTATGGTTGAAGTATCATTACATCGCTTACGTAGTTTAAAATTAATTGGAAAAATTAAAAATTTAAATGAAAATTGCGACCAAAGTTAGAAACTTCAAGTAACGTACGCAATACATTGAAAATGAGTCAGTGGCGTTTTTATAAAAACACCAAAAAAAAAGGATTCTTTTTAATTTGTTACCTCACACCATAATTACATATATCAAAAAAAGAATACAATTTGTTAATGATTCCATTATAAATGGTGTAATTTTCATTTTTTGTTTCATAATTTTAATGGGTAGTATAATTTTATTGGAATATAAAATATAGTAAAAAAATCCATATATTTGACTATATTCTAAGAAACCCTGATAAAACCCGATTAGATTAACCTTATTAATTTTAGTCGTAAGTTTGTATTATTTTATAACGTATATTCGTATATTGTTATCAATTAAATGCATGCTGATGCAAAAAAAAAAAGGTTTGAACATATATATGGCGAAAATAATACGACGTACAAAACATAACAGTTGACATAAAAAAAATCCAGGGGGGGAGCGATCACCCGCTTTTCCTCTCCCTTTAAAAACCGGCACTAAATCGAGTACAAAGCTATACTGCCTACTTCCTACATGAGATAAAAATATTTCAAAGTACATAGTACATATATACCATAGAACATAGTGTATGCTAAATACCGGATGGATAGGTATCGTGTACCATACATGTTACCCATTTAAATTTACTCTCATTATTTTTGTTTATTCAAAAAGCACTATATATAGAAAGTGGTATGTTATATAAATATATTTTAACGCATACACAATTACACTGAAATTAATAGGTATGGCCAAGTCTAAAGAATTAACGTTTTATGTGTGCATAGGGTATGTGTGTGTGTACGTGTGTCGTATGTCAAAATAATATTTGTTTTTTAAATTTATCAAACTCATTACGCGGTCACGGCGTGAAAAATTTGAAAATATTTTATCTTTGAAAAATGATATTTTGGCACCAGCTCTCATACATCTATCATTCACTAATTAAAAAAAAAAAAAAAAACAAACTAAAGACGCGTACGAGTTGTGTGGACAAAATGTTATTTGGCCGGAGTCAAATGCTTACGGCAAGAATAGCTTTAAATGAAAACGCATAAATACGCGTTGTTCGCGTGTTTACTTCAAAAACAGTAAAATGCTCAGAAATCAGAAATAAATCGAATAGTTAATATTAAAACCGCTGCGCGCGGTCAGATCAGGTAAGGACTGTAATAAGTAGTAAATACTTAAACTATTCTTTAGAAAATGTTAGCGTTAGTACCAATATACTGTTTGTTTTCAGGTGATCCGTATGGGACCGGTATGTCGTATTATGGTTTTGCGAATATTTTATTTGCAAAATCAAAACTACGCAAAGATATTATGTATAACGATTATTTACGACTGAACTAAATAACTGCTGAATAGTAATAAAAATATAATACAATAACGAATGCTATTGATTATTTCTGTTAAAAAATATAAGGAATAGATGTACACAGTTATTAAAATATTTTAAATAAACGAAGTAAAACACATTGTGAAGGCAAGGTTTCTTATTTAAACGTGATTATAAATGATGATTTAAACGTCATTATGTTAAAGTTTTATCGATCCGACAAATTAAAATACTATCGTGTTTTTACAGTGGCAATAATTAAAAAATACAACTTTGTACGGAATACCTCAATTTAAAAAAGTATCTAGTAGGACAAACCACTAATTTTTTATTAGTATGATATGAAATGTGTATTGTTTGTATATGTTTAGAACCAATGATACATTTTTATTTATATGTACTTATATAAATATATTATATTTTTATATTTTTGGTGAAACGATTCTGGGCAAATTTGAAGCGTAATACACTTATTCATATTAATATAGACTATGATTTATTCTGGAAATATTACAGATTTCATTCGAAATTAACCTAAAATCATCAAGGCTTGTATCGAAAATACTTTTCGAGTCTGATTTCTGCTTCTAAGAGTTTCGATGATTTTCAGTGAATTTTTATTAATATTACATTATGTTAAAATAATTAAATAAAGTATGGTAAATTATATTTTTTTAAATTTGTATTTAGCGGTATTTTTCACAGCACTTCACTTAATAAATGGTTTTAATATTGTAATTCTTCAAATAACTCCGAACAAATATGTTAATTGTGTTAAGTTATTTCTTATAACTAATTCGGCTTTAACTGTATCAACTCCTAAATGATTACGCTCGTCTATCACAAACTGTTCATGTGGCTAAAATCTCGATCAACAAATCCATAGCTATACGACACCAAAAATACATACTGCACAATTTGCTTAATATTTTTTAATTGTGCATTAGATGATTGGAAAAATTTTACCCATTCTTTCGAATAAGTGAATTCTGTGTCATTTAGGTTATAATTTGGTAATAACATCATCAAATTAAGCTCTTTATACAGTGCATCTCCATTAACATGAACCTTAATTAATTTTGCCAGATCGATTAAATTTATTTAATTAAGTAATTTATTTAATTTCAAACACGAAAACTATTTAAATGGAGAATTTTTTTAGTTAATTCATTTTTTAAAGTATTCTAATCTACGTTTGTATGTATTTAAAGCATCAAATTTAAATATTCCATTTTCTTTGCTAGTAAGATTGGATAATCGTGTAGTTACTATAACTCCAAAAAAAATTATAATTTTTATAATTCAAAATTTGAGATCTTAAACTTTACATTATAGACTTCTGGAGCATTTAAATTATTTTTTTCTATTGTTAAAATACTCGTATGTTTTTGAAAAATAGACAATACGTGATGAACAAGCTAAATGTAATAATCACTTAAACTTAACTGTTCAGAAAGTTCATTTTTCTGATCTTCAATAAATTTCCTAATGATTTTATCACATTCATTTTTTCCATTTTTTATAAATAAAGTTTCAATTGCTTTTCAATTTAAAATTAATCGGTCCACGGCATTAAACAAACTGAGCCATCTCACAGAAATATGTCGCAATACATTATGAAAGTCCTGTTGCACAAATTCGAAACATTCTTTAAGTTCATCTACTCTTTTTGAGCTCATAGAAAACTCATTAAATATTTTTAATACCAACGTTTCTACATCGTATTATATAACTTTCATGGAATGCTTTGCTGCGTTATGAATCTCGTGACAGTTACAATTAGCTTCAATAAAATTGGATTTTTTATTTTTTAATTTTTCGAAGACCGAACAATTTTTTCCATAATCAACAGAGGTATCAAAAGTTGTTATATTTAGTATATCTAAGCCAAGAGATTTAATTGCAGAAATAATCGTATTAAAAACTGACTGTGAAGATTCGCTCGGTTCCTCGTAAAAGTCTAAAAGATAATATATCACTCCATCTTCAAAATTAAATAATATAACCGTAAATGGAAAAAATTGTCTATTTCTTTTATTTGAAGCATATTTACAGAAAAGGAAATAGGAGTAGGATATATAAGTTTTATTACTGCTTCTTCAACAGCGAACGGACATAGTAGATCTTTGACGATAGCTTCCATTTTGGTTCTACCCAACCCAGGTGAACTTTATTAGGTATCGTTGTATTTGAGAAATGTTTCGACTCTACTTTTACTCCACAATCGCTGGAAATATATGGTGTTCAACTACATGAAAACACTTACGAAGTTCAACGGCTACTATATTGTTTTCATCTATTATTTTTCTAGGAAAAAACTCTTTTATCATATTCTCTGTCACGGGTTTTGACCATCATTTTCCATGACTCTATCTTACATTTTACACCTATTTACGAGTTTTGCATTGTATTTTATACGTTCACGTGTTGTTTCGACTGTCGGCGTACGGTATTCACTATGCGAGTGATATCAACGGTATACCTAATGATAAAATATGCAAAATTTCGGAAACCTCGAACTGAGATGTTCACTTTGAACGTTTTCACAACACCTAGCTCCCCAGGCCGTTTAACACACGGGATGACCATCCGTGTTGCGAAGTCCGTGTGGTTCCCCGGGGGGGGAGGGGTGCTAGTTTAAAGTATTGTACAAGCCTGCAGCCGTAGACGTACCGAGATATCTTAGAACTGCGACGGTGGTTGGGGGTGAGTCGTTCGAGGAATGCAATATACGGTTATGCGGGATGACGTTGCGGCTGGAGAGGGTTGCGCAAGGAGAGAGCAATAAACCCGAACGATGACAATAAATTAAGTTCGCCAGCAGTCTCTTCGAGCGCGTGCACACGCATACAGACCACAGACACACACTCACACACATGTACGCATGCGCACATACACATAAGCATGCACGTAAACCCTGTGCGAACCTGCTACGGCGACGGCGACGACGCAAAAACGCCGGAGACTTCCTTGGCGACAAATCATACGGCGGCGCGGAGCGGGAGAGGCCACAATACGGAACGGCGTTTTGGCAACCGCGCCCGTCTTCCGGTCGGGCACGAGAGAATCATATTTTACGACATCCCTGCCCATCCAACTCCGCCGTATCGCTTCCACCGCCACTACCATCATCATCCCCTCCTCCGCTGCCGTCGGGGGCCGCCGCGATATATGCAAATATCGTACCGACACTCACGCACCCAATGCATACACACAAATGTAAGTGTACGTCTGCTATGTTATGTATTGTTTACTTTCCGACCAAATGAACTTGTACACGGTTTAGTAATAATATAATAGTATATTCGCTGCACCAACGACGTCGACGGCGACCCCGACCACCACTAACCCCGACCACCCCGCGTGCCAAGATACTAACGCACCGCCATCGTATACATGTATACAACGTATATTATTACGTTTACAAACCTTCGTACGGAATGCAATTTCTAACTCTGTTAACCGCGTCATTATATTACCGTTATAACGACTCCCCCGAGTGGTAGCGAGCTCGGAACGGTAGAAAATACAATGCGTGCGCGTCTCTCGTCGTCGTATGTCGCCCCCTAATCGTCGCCGTAGACCGGGAACGCGCTGTTTGTACAGGGGGTAGTTGCAGCGGTTGCAGTTGGCCATTCACGTCGTCAGCGGTAAATCGACCGCCATTGTATCGTGCACGGGTTGGAACCACGATCTGTACATAATCGCTGTATGATCAGCTGATTGCTGAAATTATAACATTTGATTGTTTCTAACGGTGATTAGACATATGTCGTTTCTATGTTTATCGATCCCCCCGGAAGGTCAATTGTTGTTCACACTATGCGTATACGTCGATGTGTGTATCGGACACTGAAATATCTGTTTTTAAAATATATGCATCCTCTCAATAATGTATACATCAGCCGTTCTAGGTGAAAATCGATTTAGATCAGTTTCAAATTTTTTTTTTTTTGAGATAATTTATACTGAATAAACCAGAAAATCGCCTAAAACGCAACTCTATTTCAGTATTTTTTTTTCTTATATAATTTAGTTTTCATCAGTTTTCATTAGTGCATTTTTAAAGAGGTTAGACGAAGCAAGCTTAGGGATGTAGGTGATGTAGAAAATCAAGACGAGTAATGGCTTAGGACAAGGGTGACCAATCTCAATTAGTTGGAAGAAAGGCGAAGGAGAAGAAGTAAAGCACCTTTCACTGGTCGTTAAAATTTCTAGGTCACTATACTGTTGGAAAAAGTGTTATAATTATTTATTTTTTTTTTGTGAAAATAAGACCAAAAATATACTATTTAAAGTAAATATTTATAAATTTCCAAAAAAAAGTACGTAAAAAATCATATGATGACTTAATGGATGATTATGGAATGTTTCTATCCTTGTGTTTTTTATTCAGATGTATACTTAGAAATTATTGTAATTTTTAATACTAAATACGCTGTTTTACGTTGTAATACAATACAAAAGCATTATAAAAATAAAAATGTAACGATTGTGTAATAATGTAATTAAAAATAAGCTTGTTAAGTTTTAGTAAAGTATATTATAAAGTTGTTATTGTTAAAATCGTCGAAAATGTATTAGAATTCACTTATGAACCCACTGTATTTGTAAAAATATTTTCCATTTTTCATACCTAAAATTCGGTAATGTGATATCTACTGAAACGTAAGCAAAGAACTCTATTATCACGTACTGCTATTACGTAAATGTTCCTTTATAGGGCAGTCACGAATACATATGAAATGTATGTAGAAAAAATATAAGGGTTGAATAGTGTATACGAGTACAGTCAACTCGAGTTGGATTTATATATTTTCATCAAAGTTATAACAACGAATACTTATCGATTTCATACAAGCCCAATGATGGATTTCACGAATCGAAACGTAATTGTAGTTAAATTTAATATAAATTTGTATTACAAAAGGTGCAGTATTTTCAAGTACTGTTTACCCGGCGAACACACCGCAACAACGAACATGCTTTTAGTGCAGTTGCAATTTCGACCGACGAAAAGCTGCCACACGCCAGTGGCGGTTCAAAAGTGAATTCTCGGACCTGGTGTGCGACCGTCTTGGAATTTTTTCACGATGAGCACCGTTGGCACGTGGAAACTAGTCCGAATAATTGTGCGCGACGTGCTGAAAACGTTGACGATCATCGATGATCCGTATAATACACTGGACAACGGTGGTTTTGGATTTGGAATTTTTTGTTTTTTTTTTTTACGTTTTTTACACCGCAGCAGTAAATTATTTTCATTGGACACCTGTGTCGCGGAACACCGCACACAGTTATGTCGACCCACGCACGTCTATATATCATCACACGTTGTGTCTTTGCGCGCACCACACACATACGCGCGCTGGAGGCAGAGCTTTTCCCCTCGCCGAACGTGTCGATATTTTCGAATGATTTTTTTTTTCTTCTGATTTTATTATACTTTTCCTTTTCCAATGCACGCGATCGCCGCATTGTTTCGTTCTCGGCCATCGTATTTCTCACGCACACACGCGCGCGAGCGAACACAAGTTTTTCATCCAACAACAACAAGCAACAAAAGGATATTTCTGTGTGTGCGTATTGAGGGGATTTTGGGAAGGGGTCGACTAGTATAGAAACGATTTTCGGTATTTCTATTTCCGCAATTAAATGTCGTCGATGTACACAGCGTACAGCGCTCAGCGGCGGTATACCATATATATATATATACATTTGTATAGTGGTGCGCAGTAGCATCGGAACAAAAGTACGACGAGCTAGTGCGTTTACACGAGAGGGTAGACGGCGTCGGAGATGGTTATTTACTGCGCGGCGCTCCGGACGATAAATCACAGCGACTGCGGTGACGGCGGCGGCTCTTACGGTGGCGTGGCAAAGGGGTTGCGAGGGCCCGCGGAATTCGTTATATTATATACGGTACGTACGGGACCACCGAAAGCAAGACCGATACACGCATACGCTCTCGCACGTACACATTCTTGTGCCGACACTCTTTGTTAATATACATCTCTCACACGTGCCCGCACACATATATTTACGTAAATAATTAAAACAACGTATAAATTCGATCGTACGAATAATCGATCGAAGAACCTAATAACAAATGTAAAGCACTACGCTTGCAAAATTTAACTAAACAATACGTTATCATCACGTGTTTCGACTGTACAATATTATGTTACAGTTTCAACGTTTATATCGTTAGTTAAATATAATTTGCATGTTAGGATAATTTTTCGACTTGCACTGTCGAGTACGAAAACATTCACCAACCCATCGATGACATTTCGTAGAGCTGGAAAATCACATCGATGTTGATCATGGTTTTTGTTCAATAAAGTCGGATCACGATTAAAAGTTTAAAAATCAACACGGATGTATGGCTTAAATTCGTTATAAGAAATTTGGAAAATTATACGAAAGTCGGTTTATTTTATATCGAACAAATTTTTTCTTCAGATTTACGAAATCCCTTGATTAATAGTAAAAAGTGTCGTGGTATACCTTTTAAACGAATCACGGCACATTATACACAATCTTACGCGCTCACATGTACACAATATAACACTTTGAATTCTTAAACGTACACACTCACACACACACACAGAGGTGTCTGAGGGGATAAACACCCTCCGTTCGTGTGACGCCGTATGTACCGTGTACTTTTTGTGTTCGTTTTTGTACGTGTGTGGTCTTGGCGGTCGTGCCCATGCCAATTGATAATGATAATAATAATACGACTCGTACGACAACGACGTGTCATTGGACCGAAGAGATATTATTTTTCAACGTGCGTTACTTTCGTCGTGATGTGTGTGTGTGTGTGTGTGCTTATGTACGTATACCTATGTACATTCTCTCGGAACGCGTTTTGTCGAATTAAAACGTATAAAAAACACTCCCCCTAATAAAATGTATTGTTGTTGATGTACGCACACGCACACGCAACACGTCACACGACCACTCGGACTTTTATCGCCCGACTCGTTTATATATATATGTAAGACACCCCCAAAAACGATGACGTCTATGTGTAAAACTCGAAGAGGGCGAGCAAATCATATTTATTGCCGTCTCGGAGATTCGCCGTCCGTACAATAATATTATTATAATACAGTAAAATGTATAGATATATTACGTTGTTATTTATTACCATCCGATGGCGCCGATTCTTATCACTCCGCTGAGAAAACGGTACGTATTTATTTACATGGTTTTACGACGGGCCGCTTTTAAATGTTTAGTAACACAATTCGATCGACGTACGACAAATCGACGAGTGCGCAATAAAATAATGTCGTTCTGGCCGCGTCGCGCCGAAATCCAAGCTACGCGCGCGCGCACTACGAGCGAAAATCGCAGTAAACAGATTCGCAACCATAGAAAATTGTATTGTTTTCGACATTCCGTTTTTTTTATGTTTCTCGGGAGCGAATAAAATCGAACGCAAATGAATAATTTTCGGGGGGCCTTTCGGACGACGTTTTGGGATCTAAAAACTCATAAACACACTTTTTGGGTGCGGCGTGCTGGTTATGGAGAAACTCAACTCGTGCGGTGTCCCCGGGTTTAAAAATACGGATTTCGGTTCTCCAGACGGTCTATCTACTGTTGGTCTCCAATTATTATTTCCTCCGAAGATAATCGTCTGTAACGCGCCGTGTATATTTTTAACTCGTTTCCAGATCGCTCAAGTGTTTCTAATTGATGATTTACTCGCGGGCCAACAACCGACGACCGCCGACCACAACAATTATAACGCACACCCCGAAACCGTACACCAAATTTAACTCTAGTTTCACACCGTGTGTTCCGTCATAATAAATAGAGTACGATAGTAGACAACGGTAATGGCTGTACGGTGAGCACAGTGTTTGCTCGGCGGACGCGTAATAACGTTCTTAAACGCGTCGCAATTCCGCTGGTGCGTATTACAGTACATTATTCTCCCGCAGTGTCAATAAAAAATAACGAATCATTGACACGTATACACAAAGGACTATATAATATAATATTTCGCGTCAAGAGTACATGTACACAGTATAATGTATACTGACATAACGCTACGAACGACGTTCACACGTGTTATCGAAAATCGTCTCAAAATCGTACGCCGTATTCGTATAATACGCTCGTGTACATGTAGTATAAAAATATATTTATAAATGGTGTATAATATAGTACGCATGCACTATATTAATATTATTACCAAGGTTTCTTTTGACTCGATTAAAATATTAAAACGTTTATAGTAGGCCTATTTGGGTCATCGTTACCGCCGCGACCATTCCAAACCTACAGTATATACACACTGTTAAACATATATTATATTACTATGGCTTTTCAAAAGCAAACTGTATGTAATGCTCTTATATTATATATATATATAATAAACGTAGTTATAATATCTATTGCGTGAATACGCGGTCGCTTATTATACACAGTATAAAATTACCTAAATAAAACGTTTAACAAAAAAAAAAAAAAAAAATCCATAGCGTTTAATTTAATAATTTATTCCGTCCATACGTACACTTGTGTATTAGTATAATAAAATAATCCGTAATTCGCACCGTAAACGTATTCACTATGACCAGAGATAGTATTAGATTAGTGGTCTGAGCGTGTCAGCTTTATATTAACATATTTCAATGGCTCCCAGTTTGAAGATAACCGCAGAAAATTTAATCAATAACTGATTTAATAGGTTCTGAGTTAGACTGGCAGAGAACGTTTCTATGCAAAATCTTGATCACAGAAAAATAACATTATAAAATCATTCTTTGTTTAACTCAAAATCTATAATTGGTTTACGACGCTTTTTACTGTCTATTTCTTTCCTTGAGATTAAAGATGAATTAGTACTGTATGTATATACCTTGGTTTTAATTTTCCGAGTAAAATATATAATTTGAATGTATTATATTATTGTCAAAAAAATAAAAATAATCTTTGATTTAATAATATCAAATCATAATCCTATATGTACTCAATTAATTGAGATAGTAATAATAGTAAATATAGTAAACACGTTGATCACCAATGTCAAGGCTTTAAATATTATTTTGTGTATAATAGAGTTGCATTCTTTTTTTTTTTTTTTTACAAAGTATTAGTCATATTTAGAAATTTGATTATTAACATTAACAATGTAACAGTATTTTTTTTTTTTTTTTATTTGAGTACTGATAACTGTATAACATTCCCTCCTATATAAAAAAGTTTTATACAATTTTTATTTTTCTTTATGATAGATTTTAAAAATTAATATCCTTTCTCTGCAACTTTTAATTTTACAAAATTTGATTTTTTATGTAAATTTACGAAAAAAAATCTTATAATTTTACAGGAAAAATTGTTAGACTTCATTTAAAATTCCATTCTCACTTTGATTGTTATTTAAAAACCATCCCCTATGCCCAGATAAATTTTAAATAATTGTTTGATTTACTGTATTTAAATCGATTAGATACTTCATCCAGACGTGATGCTGCTCAATTCAACATTTTTATTTATACGATCGACTACCGACAATGAATGCGGTCGTAATGATTGTAAATGTTTACAGAATTGAATTACTAAATCACATTGATTCTATGGTATCACGATAAATGTACATAATAATATTAATATTCAGTCTATAGGATCTATGTAAATCGTTGCGCAGTTTATATACCATGCGCAGTTCGTGAGCACATAGTGGCAATAAACGTAAGTTATCAAACTGAAATTGAACCGTTATGTCTAGATCTCCAGTGGTCCGTAGCAATGATAAAACAATATTCGGTTTTCAAAACATTGCTAACTTTATAGCCGACGGTGAACTTTTTTCGTGTCCCTTGATACGACCATATACTTAGGTAGGTATATTCAGGTAACATTCAGGGCTTAAAGTGACAAAAAAATGAAGAAGTATTATGTGTGATTACTCTGCCATTTCATACGCCTCATGTATTCCGATTCACACAGTAACTAATTAGTTATATTAGTATCTCTAAACTAAAACAAAGAAGCACTAAAACAACTATAAATAAAAGTACACCAAAAATCTTAAAAGAGTAACTAAATTATTTTTAAATGAAAAATATGTAAAAAATATTATGGTAGTTGGCAGTAACTTGTGGATGTTATATTAGACTAAAAAAATAATATAAAATTTATAACTTTTATTTAACCCGTTAAATCACACATTAGAGATAAAACCGATTCAACTACGAATATATATAAAATACATAGATAATAAAAATAAATGTCGACTTTTCAAATATTTAAAAAATGAATAAAAAAATAAAAAAATAAAATCAACTCAAAAGTGAAACATAAAAACTAGAACTTTATAATAGCTAAAAATGAAAAATATATATTATATATATATATATATATATTATATTTATTTTACCAAGTATAAATCAAATTTATATAGCTATATGTACATACTTTTGTTTTAGACTAACATAATATATAAAATGCCTAAACAAATTCAAACTCTAGTCATAATATACTATAGATTAGTGCATAATTTTTTATGAATATTAAAAATTAGTTGTAAATATATATTTCTCAGAACTATCGCAACTGCAGTCGAGTGTCATCGATGTAATATTAATAGTAATAGTAATACTAATAGTAATAATAATATAATATTCACAATCGTTATAATATAAAACGAAATTTTCAAATGTGTTTTAAACATTTATCAATTATTAATAATTTTTAATGTAAGCGATCATTTTGACCAAACAGTTGAAAGTTAGATTGAACTTTCGGAGAAATGTTAAAGAGAACGCTTTTTAAGCTCCGTGAGAGGTAGGAGAAATGAGTCCCTTTGCACACCCTTCATTTTAAGCCCTGAATTAGTATCGAACAGTATCGTTTTGAAAATAATATTTATTGTTTATCGGATCGAACTCTATCCCCCTCCGCCGCCGGTGATCGAGGCCGACGTTTTTTTTTTTAAAAATAACTTGATCCTTTTCACGCGAACCGCTATGACGACGACGATAAAAATAATAGAAATTCTTTGGGGAACGAAAACGTTTTGTTCGACAAGCTGAAACCATTTTACAAAACACGTGTTACTGACGGGAAGACGAGCGTGTGTTTATGTTCATTTTGTTGTCGCCATATGATTATAACATTTATAACACAATTTTATGTATATATTGTTATATATGTATTGAGTTATTTTGTATGTGCACTACTGCGTATAGAACAGTAATATCATCAATTTAAGTAGAGCCGAACACACGCATTCAGTTTTCAACGCAGCAATATAATTTCGGTATAGCATCAAGTTATCGTATGTGTAACAATTCTCATAACTTGCATTTGGATCAAAAATATAAACATTTAGTTTTTTTGTTTTCAATAAATAAACTTAATAATTAACACACCAATTCTTGATAATTAATGATATTATGAAGTCTGATATTTGTCTGTGCTCGTACGTAAATGTGTTCTATAATAATAACAAACAGTCACGACCGTTCGTCGTTTCCCTTGGTTTAATAATATTCGACTTTTGAATTACAAATCATTTGATTTAATTAGCTAATTAAATAAAAAGCGTTTAAAGCGGGTTCCTTTAACTTAACCAGTTGATTTTTTACGAGCTTAACTTTTAATTAAACGAATTCAAGGCAAATGCGTCGAATTAACATAATTTTCTGTTTATCCACCGTCGAATTCAACACGTCATAAATCTGTTAGGTTATTTTTTTTTGTGTGTGCATTTGTTTGGTGTTGGAATGAAAAACCAGTGAAAATCTGCTCGTTTCCATTTGTATTACTTTTGATTTAAATCATGTGTTAATAATACGCATGAGCCTTTTTATACGTAGGAAAAATAAAATAAATACAAAATGTCCACGGTTATAAGGTAGGTATGTAACGACCGCAGAGATTCGTGTCGCAGATTACGCAAATAACGGGTTGAACAAGCACCCCGGCGATTATACTTACTGATATATTACCCCGGTTGTATGTAAATTATTATGTGCATTATACATTATCACATTTAAATTAAAATATGCGTATTCGTTGCATTGAACATAACTTTGCTCGAAAACAACGTACTTATTATAATTTGTCCGTTTAGAACGCGCGTTAGTGTACATGACATGTCATCGAAATGTATATCGTTTATAGACATGTAACGCGCATAACGATAATTATTACCTTGTTATTTAATATTGTAATATAGTTCATATGCATCAGTCGCAGATTTTGACAACGTTCAAATTGTTCACCAGCATGGGATTAAAATTAATACAAGACGAATCTATAATTAATGAAAATATTATTATTACGCCTCGAAAAAGCAATAAAAAATACATTGTAATTACTATACCTATGCGTGTTAATAACTTTTTGAACACTTTTATTAAGTCGATAAATGCCTGCATGTAATATCGTAGATAACGTTAGCAAATAATTTATTTGTGACAGCTTTGACGACGATTTACGTAATATTTTCGAATTTATAACAAACTTATCAAAAAAAAATTCGTAAAAGAAAAAAAAAAATACCGTTTCAAAACACCAATAATATACGGACGAACTGGAATAAGTTTGTTTTCACAACGCATTTGGCACTCGTTGTGTTTGCGTTCGATAAGCCGGACGGTTTTTCCAAATTCACAGTGATTTTAGCGCGCACAATATCGTTTAAGAGGATCCATACGTAGTTGCGACGGACGGAGAATCCGTGTTTTTCCATCGGCCGGTCGAAGCAGTGCACTAGGATCGAACCAGTGCGCCGCGACCGCACGATTTAAAACGCATACCATCTTTCTCGTATCGATACGTACGGTATACGCACTTAATACCATGTTCTCGAAAAACCGGAAACGTGTTCACGAAACCACATCGAACTGGCGCAACGATCGACACGAAGTCGACGCTTCCTCCGCTCTGCACACGACACAGCGTGTTACATATTGTTCGTTGTGGCCCACAGGAGACGGTGATCAAGTTCAAGGTCACCGGTGAGTCAGATCGCCGAGGTCGGCGAGACGAGTACGCAGGACGTATGGTGCAGGTCTTGCAGGTGTCGTCCTGACCACCGCAGCGCAGGACCCACCCGAAAACGCGCGCGATGATAAGTAAAAAAAAACCCGTGATGTTTACAGTACGTGCGCCGCCACTGGTAAACACACGCACACCCACACGCGCGCACCGAAGAAATTATAACAAAACAAATAAAAAGATTTCCCCCGACACGTTTTGTAGCACGATAAGTCTTCCCGAGTGTAACAATACAAAAACATCATTCCAACGGTAGTTTTTGTATACAAATGCCGCGTGTGTGCGCGTGTGTTCCTTCCGAGGCCATGTGCTGTTGAAGGGGGGGGGGGCGGACGCGACGTGTCTTTTAACGCCCGCGACTTGTAAACAAGTACACCCGGAGGAGACGATTCGATTACACCCCCGCGGGCTGTGATAATATTATTGCCGTCCGCACACTCTCGCATTTCCTATCTGTATTATTTTCGGCGCGATCTCGAACCGGACACGAAGAGATTAACGAACACATGACGGAAGAAGTCTATTCGAATTCCCAAGTTTGTATTCCCCGTCCTGCGTGTCCCACTAGCTGTAGTGCTGTGTATCGGTTTTGTTACGGACGTTTGATTAAGTTTGTACGTAAAAATAGTCACTACCGTGTTAATGATGATTCGGCTTACGATTATATGATATTCGATTAGAAATAAACACTAAGTTTTGAAACGGTTCTGACGGTATAATAATTCAAACGCTCTCGAGTTGGCTTTTCGGCTAAATCAGGTTACAGAAATGTCTCGAACATTGCCACGGAGCTGCATACTATTAATTAAGGTTGTCTATCGCACACGACCGCCTCCCGTAAAACACACTCGCATATGTATGTGTAGGTATCGAAAATCTACATTGTTCTATAAATGGGCCGTGCCCCGGTGGAAGTAATTTGTTTTTTCGGGTTTAATTTAAAAACCAAGTGCACTGGATGCAGTACACCGGCTAGGAGCAAATTTATTATACATTGTATACGTATCCTTTTCTTAGTATTTTTTTTTCTCAAGTTTTTTTCGTTTAAGGGTTGCGTCGGAACGTAACGGCCACGCCCGCGACCGTCACAACGTACACGCCGCACACCCGTCGTACAGCCGAAGCAATTACGGATGTTATAACGTAATACGTTCTTTACGTCTGGTCGTGAATCGGGCCAGAGGAAATTGGTTGCCGCGGTAATTAAATTCCATCGAAAACCTATTAATAAACATATTAACGTGTGCGCGCACACGAGTTGAAGGTACAACAATGCACACAATAATATTGGGCACGGTGTGCACCACCAACTGCTACAGCAGCGGGGTATGCCGTTGCGTTTCAACGTGATTTTTCAGGGGTGCGAGCTCGCGTGCAGAGCTCTTTTTACCCTTTTCCGCAGTGTTATTATGAATGGACGTCGATGCGACTGCGGTACCCGTTTTTCGCACAAGGCAGGAATTTCGTAACGTAACGTGCGCACCCCTTCCGTTTCGGCTTATCGGCTCGCGCTCCGATCGTTCAGAGAACGCCAAACTTCAGTGAAAAAGTGTAATAGTACATTTTCGACGGTGCACGTAACGCAGGCGCGGCTTTAGAGACTTACCAGAGGAAGAGGCCATTTTTTATTTTGCTATCACTAAATTGCAGAGAGGGCTAAGAGAATATACTAACCTGGAATGCAAGTTTTCCAATAAATAATCTCTTGTATTTATACATTATACTTGGTTTAATTAAATACAATTTTTATATAAGACTTTCCTATATAATAATACACAACTCATATTAAGGTCATATTAATCGGGACTTTACAGTGCACATAGACACAAATTTATTAAAAAATTTAAATTTTTGAAAAGCCTGGAGGGGGACATGACCCCAGTGGCCCCTCCTTTAGAGCCGCACCTGATAAAAACGTTCTACCGTCGGTAACGTTACGTACACGCGAAGAGCTCGAATCGGCCGAACAGCGGTTAGTAAGCCGTCGGTAAAAATAACATTTTGCGTCCCCGATGTCTTTTTCGTCTGTATAATGTCGGTCCCGTTAACATCGGTTTTTTGGCATCTTCGTGGGATTCGAACTCGCCCTGGGTGTTCTGACCGTACGATCGTCACGACATCTGAAACCGTTCAACAGTTAAACGGTCACCTATTGTTGTTCGAAGTTTTGTCCGGACCGACAGACAATACCCAATGTACCCACATAAATTTCCAATCGATTTTCAGATTAGGCTTCTTCGCCCCCCCCCCACCGGTAGCGGTAGCCTAAACTTTAAATGATTATAACTAATGAACCGTTTTGTATTGGTGTGCATTATTTATGGGTATCGGCATTTTCAATAAAGTTATCCTTATCGCAGTTCAACATAATAGTGCAATATAGGTTACCGTTTGAGAACGAAAAGTTTGCATTATTTTTGCAACGTTATCTGCACACAATGTATCGGAGAAATTATTATTATAAATTTATTACAACACCAGGGTACAACTATTTTAAATACATTAAATATGGTTACAGTATACAATGTAAATTTCGTCGAGACCCTTATTCTGTTGCCGCAATCGTTGTTATTCAATCACGAGAAAATATTGGTCATAATGGTGGTTATTTTGTATTACTTCGATTGTTTCGTGCATCCAATCTGAATTTTACATAATGAGTGTGATCAGTGTAGTTTATCGAGTGTTAAAAAAAATTCCATATTTAGAAATATAATTACGAGTATAAGACGATTACATCAATGTATGTTCTACTCAAAATTTTGTTGTAAAATAATATTTTCCCAATACACTGAATATATACTGCTAAGGGGAATCACCCGCCGTGCAAAATAAATATGTGGTGGTGTAAAGATATTATTTTATATGCTTTTTTGTAAATTATTCACGCAAAACTCGTACCGAAAGTGAACTCGTATAGTGTCATTTGTTATTTAAATTACCATATTAATTTTTACCAAAAAATCAATCACTATATTACATTAATATAAAAGAGTTTCCCAGTTCAACGCTCCATATGACTTATTGTGCATTTTAAACAAAATTTATCTTAATTGGCATTGTATTGCATAAATAAAAGTGTTGGAAATTATCATCGGCAATTATGATTTTGATATATATGGTTTTCATTCGAATAACGCAGTATAAACGAATACAACAGAATACAGCAGTATAAGTCTGTTTCAATACGACTCAGAATGTAATACGTATATGATGTAATGAAATTAATTAAATAAAACTAGTAACTCGAGAATATTTAATTGAGAAATTAAGGATTCTCGTTTGCAATGCACATTAATCTATTAATAAGGGAATTTTGAAAGTAATTTGAAGAACGGGGAATGCGAAAAGGGACAAAATACTGGGTATGATGAGTTGGAATTTTAATGTTTACGACGAATAGCACAACAGGCTAGTCAATTTTACTAGATAAAATGTTTATATGGAAGTAACGATGAGCGTCGGTTTGCTCGTAATTAGTTATCCAGGACGGTTATCGTTTGACAATAAAACAATCGTAATGATTAGGGCCCGGAATTATATGCACTCAAAATATGCAAAAATATGCAAAAATATGCAAACAAAAAATACATGTTTATTATTTATTAAATTTATTTAATTTTAAAATGTATATAGGTAATTCATTAAATAATTAATATTCAACAAAAAATATACCAACTTTTTTGGTACTTTAAAATATATCAACTGTATTTTATATATTTTATTGAACTGTATGGAACTGTATATTGTATTTTGAACACTCACTCATCTAAACAATAAGTCACAAACTAAAATCAATTTAAACAAATCAAGCGGATTTTTATAATATTTTTAAAGTTACCTGGAGAGTTACTATCGTATTAGTACTTTTAGCAAACTTAATCTTATCATATTATAACACAAAAATCAAATTATGTATAACTACATAATTCACGGAATTTACGATGGGCATGCGCTAAGTAATAAATAGTAATAATAACTTCGTAATATTTTTTTCTAGTATGCATTATATTTCAGAAAAATGCTAAAATATGCATAATAATTTGAAATGTTCCAAATATGCAAAATATGCCAAATTTAATTTCGCATACCAACACATTAGATTAAGATTCAAATTTCTGTCTTACATAGCTACTTTTTAGTTTAATATATAAAAATATGCAAATGCATACAATTCCGAGCCCTAGTAATGATCAAAGGATATGGAGTAATCATGCAACGTACTGCAATGGAATTGATAATTATAAGTTTTCAAAAACCATTATCTCAAAAGTAACACAAAAAAAAAATCATTTTCCAATTGTTTTAGTGTTAAATTAATACTATACGCGATGTTTGTGGTTAAACTTTACCAATGACCCGTTTACGTACGACACGCTTCACGCGATAGAGATAACGAGCGATAGGTTCTAGTACCTATATAATATATTGACCGCTACATGTGCTCGTATGCGAACACAATGCACTGCGTGTATAGCGGTGTGGTGCGCACAAAAACGTTTCGTCCTTTTGTATAGCAATAAGCGCTCGCGATGCGGCCATTTATTACGCGCGTATCCCGTCGTTACGGCCGTGTAAACAATATTTCATCATATCTTATCGGACTTGTCAATTGCGTCCATTATGGTATTATATGTTAAACACCAACACGAGACGCCAACCGCGCCCCTTCTCGCCCGTCCCTTTGAGCGGAACCAGTTTGTCGTGCACGCGAACCCGCAGCTGATTCGAAACGCGACCGTAAAACTTTAAGTTCGAACGTAACGCGCGCAGCGTACGACTCGAGCCCACAAAACGTTGTCGGCGGAAACGATGACAGACGCTAAAGCTGGTAGAAAACAACGTGTCGAACCGTTACCGACTGCGGTGAACCGCTCGTTGATTGTCTCCGCGATGTTCTTCCGATCTCTCTGGGGTGCACATACAAGGGTGCACATACAGGGTTACACATACTCTCTCGGGTAACGCCTTGCGCGTTGTTGTTCTAAACGCCAACTCTAAATTTGACACTGTATACGGGTGTAGGTGCATAGCGTTCGTGACTCGTTGCCACGTCGGCGACTACCGCCGCAGTATTGAACGATAATAAAAATAATCGCAAAATCGTAGCATGCGAACGACTAACGGCACTACGTCGACATCCCGTTAAAACATTTTTCCTCTCGGCGGCATGTTTTGCATAGCTCGTCCGGCTGCAACGGATAAATTAATTTTCGGTACTCGAAAGCTTCGCAAATTCAGAGAGCGTCGGAAAATATTTCCCAATGTTATTTCATGCGATTTCGCCAAACACATTAGCTCGTTTTAAATCTTCCGCCCCGACGGTTTGCGGCGGGGTGACTCAACAGCGACAAAAAAAATGTGTATATACATATTATCTATATATATATAAGAAAAGAAAAGCTTTTCCCCATCCAAACGGTATTACCATACAACGCTTATAGTTCAACGCGTTTTCTTTTCTTTTTATCTTTCTTTTTTTTACTTTATTTCATGCAGTTATCTTAGTCGGAACTGTTTTTTTTTATCATACACGTCGTGACGTTGTAAACGGTTTGTGTTTATCATATACGAGTACGTAAATATATGTACGCAACACCATTTGTATGCGTGCCCAATCCGATGTATCTATTAATCATTTAAATTCGAAATCGTTTCCCAACGGCGTTCATCGTGTGTGTATAATATACACAATAATAATAATAATATAATATGTATAAATGTGCCTGTGTACAACGTCAAGACGGAAACTGAATTGGAGAATATTCGACAAACGTGGTTACAGCCGTTTGTTAACCATATTACCGGATACACGCCGCCGTACACAATGTGCGGAGCATTCGAAATCGGTTATATTGGAGTTTTATCGTTTAATATACCTTGAGCACATCAAATACCCTCACGACGGCCGTCTTGAGGTTTCTAATTGAAATTGTCGTTTATCATTGAAACGCAATAAACACCTTTATAGAGGTATACGTATACGTCTCCTCAAATGTTTGGAGGATTTAATACGAAAGCCATGATGGTATCGAAAACTTTTTTTTCTCTACTGTTTGTGTACATAGGTTTATCGCGTGTTCAACATGGGAGACTATAGTGTAGTTGACAAAAAAAAAAAAAGTTTTTCAAAGCGAATAACTAAATGTTTTATTTTTTCGTGTTCAAGCGAAACATACTAGCGTTCGGGAATTTTCATTTTAACTTTGAAGTATATCCAATTAATATCGTGTTCAAATTTAATATACTCAACGACAGAATCTGCAATTAGGTACTTATATTAACGTCCACTGCAGGTAAATACCCCGCACGCACCCAGTCGGTGCTACTGATGTCCGAATCTAGTTTGGAAAACTGACGAGATCGGACTTCAATGGGTACAATTTTATATGGAGAGAAAAAAAATAATGAAATACGAAAATGAAGTGATAATATATCAATCTATACATAATAACTTTGATAATTAAAAAAAAAAAAAAAGCTTTAACATTTGATTTTCCTTACTTTTTCGCGCTCTTAAAAACAATGATTATAAATCAAATGTAAATTGAAACGATAGTAACATTTACACAAAAAAGAAAAAAACTTGTTTTTTTCCTTCGTTGTATCCACGATTAGATATTTTTGATAAATAATATATATTACGTTTTGTGCATTTACAAAATATTTGTGATACAATCTGAGGTCACTAAAGAACGTCAAGCGTGGAGATCCTGCGGTGCAACGCACTCCAGAATACCCTGGTAAACCGTAACCACAGCCGCAGTACACACATTTTATCTGACAGCTAATTTCTCTAGAAAATATTAAAATAACCTATTGCGAACCATACAAATTAGATAAATCTATTATCGGCTTATTGTTTTGATCGAAAAGGTTTTCGATTAATGTAGTGGTGGTGAGTTTTATAAGACTCCGACGAGAATGCGCATTTCATCATTGTAAACGGTGACGTGCTGATCGTTCAGCCCCGTCTCGTTAGAGGTCGAAGAGCTTGTACACGTACTATATAAATACAAGTTTGCGCACATAAAATATACTATTAACGTCCGTTATCGAGTTGACAGTGTTGCTTGCGCGCGATAAATTTGTCGGCAATTTTTGTGCGCTCGCGTTCATATTTTAACGTACAGTGTTCGTTCACTGTGTAGTGATCATGCGTTGATCCACATTTGTGTTTAAACGGGCGTTCAAACAACGTTTGCGGTTCTCGAGTACGCGCGTTATGCAGAAAGGCGCGCGTGGATTTAAATCACGTGTCGACTTTAACGACCGTCTCTGAGGAATCCGTCTCGGACACACACATACGCGCGTGCGTAAATCGAAACCAGTTTCGAAGGAACATTTTGTTTTTTAGTTTTTTTTTTTCACTATGCCCACGCGGACCAGTGTTTATGCGTACTAAACGTCGCCATCTGGCCACCATACACATATTATACACCACGACTGCATTGTATTGAAATATTTACGTACATGTATGTATATATATATACATATCTGTGTGTATGTGTGTGTAAGCAAACGAAGAGATCTTTTATTCTCCCCCTCTGTGTCTTATCTACCCTTCGAAATCGTCGTGTTTTATGCGCGCGCGGTGTTACAATTAGGTTTGCGACTTCGGCAACACATTTGTCTTACGAAACGCACACGCGGGACCACCTCCGTGGTCATGACGTGCGGCGCCGATCTACGTGTACGTAAATGTACAAACATCTCGACTCAGTCAATGCGAGACGACGATGACGACGGAGACCAGACCGATGAGGGGGATGGAATCGAGATTTTTTCTTCCCTTTCTATTTTTACCCGCATTTTCACCCTTGTGCCGATTTCCGGTTAACAATGTCGCTTCGGAGCTCGTTATAGAAAACGTCATGTTAACTCGGTCTATATTTTATATTGTACGCATTTGTAAATGTTTTAAACTTTATTTATTTTTTATTTTTATTAAATCGATAATATCTCCGGTAAAAAGTAAGGCATCGTATACGTTTTTTATTTATTAATTTTTTTCGATAAATTTTTTGCACCGAACGTACAATATACCTCGCTATTGATAAGCGCTTTAAATATTTGTACTACTTATATCAGTATACATAAAAAAAATCTTCGGAAAGTTGGGAGGATAGAAAATCATTTGATACAATTTTTATCCCCCAGGTATAACCGTTAGAAATTGGGTACTTGACAACTCACTCTCATAACGTGCAGGTATAATAAATAATACAGCTTATTGTATGTAAAACGATCAGTTGTATGATGAGTAGCTCCATGTCCCTGTCCCTCCATTTTGGATTATTGGATGTCAAATTATGCCATTCGTTTTTACTTCGTTTTTGCTGATTTGTGCTTTTAATCCCGTTGTTTGTGCTTAACCCCTTTCCAAGATATCCGACTTTCAAAGTGGGGGGGGGTCTAGGGATATGTTTTGCCCTTTCACCATGGAAATTGAAAACCCAAACTTTCACCAATTGAGAATTAAACCTATGCCCCATCGTTCGATTGTAACAACTCAATTGGTTTTCACAGCAAACCAAAAAGTTTACGGCTCTAAATGAAAGAGAAAACAATAATTATGTGGACTCATCAGCGACGCGAGAAGAAAAAAATTATTTCTACAAAGGGAAGTAGCTGGGGTAAATTTCATTCCTCGACTTTCAAAGTTGTATTCCTCGGAAAGGAGTTGTGCATAAACAATGGAATTGAAAGCACAAACTAGCACAAACGAATCACAAATGAATGGCATAATTTTGGTTTTGAATTTCCAAAGTGGGGAGGGTAAGGGACATGGATCCTTAGTGAATAGGTACAGAGTGGTATTAACAACGTAGATATATTAAAAACACACACGGTTGGGTGTTTAAATTAAGTTACTAAGAAATAATGACGGATAAGTACATTTTCAGAATTCTTGTTTTGGTTTTTGAAGTTGAAAGTTGGAAATATATTTTGGGTGAGTTGAAAGTCATTGTTCCTCCTGATTACAAAGTGCTAGTACCTACATTGAAATTTACTGCAAGTGCGTGTATAATTTTTCACGGGATCAGATAAACCGATGAGACGACAAAGACAACATTGCAACGAATAGAATAATGTATTGACAAAAACAGCTTGAGAAAAAACCCAACTAAAATGTACTGAGTGGGTAGGCACGTGGGGTGGTAAGCGTGCGCGCCATAGGGTATTGGTTTTGGATTGATTTTTAATACTAGTGATACGCATGTACATTGTATATTTATTTTCAAACGAATATTATTATTTTCTCCGGTGTGCATGCATACGCACACATCGATTAGTGATTGATTTTACCGGCGTTGTCCTGGGGTAGGTTTTCGATTTATATTTTTTTAATTTAATAGCCTGTGTAGAGTGCTCAACAAACGCTTTATAAATGTGTTTTCGTGACGAGTCGCGGCTATACTTGTTAATTCAAAAGCAGCAGCATTGCTATTTCAGTTTTAGACAGGGTGCAGTGCAAATTGAGCCATAAGATCGAACGACTAATTGGCAATACGCGTAAAAGCCAACGGGGTAATATACGGGTGTAAAACACTACTGACCGATTCTAATGATCATGTCTCCCCACGATTGTAAACTTTCAATTTCAAAACACCAAAACGGAACGACCGCTACGTTTTTCTTTTTTCTTGTTTTATGTCCAGTACAAGGAATAAATATTGTTATGCGTATGGCCGTTCGAATTATAATAATGTTGCGTAACAAATATTATTTTACTATACACAGGTGGATTTTTTACAATTGTTATAAACTGTGTGTGTTTTTTCAACTGCAGTTTCAACCTACATCATCTTCCTTTAATAATAATAATAATAATAGTAACAGCTTAAAAACCCAGTCATATCGTCTCCATGTTTTTAATAACACGCAATACATAACGTTATCACAATAACAGAAGGTATTTGAAGTATAGATGATTGTATAACAACAAGCAACTTCTTAAAAAAACATTGAATAACAATTTAATACTCGTATTTTTACACTTTTTTACATTTTTATTTAAACACTTTAAGAAAAAAAAATATTGCATTGAACTTGATATTACTACTGTTTATCATTAATTTAAGCGCCGAAGTGTAGACAAAGACAGTAACAAAAATGAATTATTTCGATTTTTTAATATATTAAATGTTTACAAACACCTTTTTTTGTGTATCGTGGAATTTCTCTCTCCCTTTTTTTTTTTTTAAAAGCTTAATGTTGTGAAAGCTTTAATGTAAAAGGAAATTTACCATTACACTTAGGGTAAAAGACAAAACGCAATATCATTTTTATCTTCTGCGTAAAATGTGGTAAGCTTAGTTTCGAGTTTTTTTCGTCTTACATTTGATAACTCTGTTCATTTTTACACGCATCAAGAATTCAAGACAATATTATGTAACGTGTATTATAAATGTCGTTATGAATAATCATTGTTGTACGTAGTACGTACGTAGTCAGTTTTTTATTAAACATCTAATACAATTGTATATGAGATTTAAGTACCATACAGTCTTATAGTTTTCTAAAATACGATGTTTCTTCGATTATTTGTTATATATTATTTTTTGCTAAAAATAGGTTTATGGTTCTTCTTTTTTTCTTTTTATGATTTTAAAAATGTCATATAAGTACGTAAAAATTACTGAAAAGTAAAAAAACTATTATTAAAAGACTAATTGTAAACATAATCGTATCATCTAGATTTAAGAGATTATCCGTAGTATGTTTGGTTACAATTAGTTTTATAAAATTATAATTTTCAATAGAAAAAATCAATAAAGTAATCTACTAATTTCTTTGTTAGTATAATTACTTTACGTAAATATTTGAAACTCGACATATTTCCCGTAAGTATGCATTGGATGTTGAATTTTTTCATACGTCAATAACATAATCAATAATTATTGATAATTATTGCACTTTTACCACCGATATTTTTTAGATATATTTTATTATTTCAGTTAACATTATAGAACTGATTATATTATATATTCAATATTTTATCCAATATGAATTTCATGAATGTTTCATACACATGCATTAGTTGTTTTATCTAGTAGACTTACTAAAATTACATTTTCTACCAATATTCTACCAATTCAACCGTAAACGAGTGGCTTCTCATTTTCCGGTATAATAATAAGTACATCAGCTCCAAGAGCTTGTAAAATACTTAACCAGAAACGATTTCATCCTTGTTTTCCGGCGTTCGTGACAACGCCTTTAAATCCGACAGGGAAAAATTCATCCACCAAACATCTCGTTTATTGTTGTTCTCGAACATTTACGAGTCGTACCGTTATTACGGAGTACAGAGTCTGGTTCTGCGAGTGGTGTAACTGATGGCCGAGCGTGTGTGAACCGATGTCGGAAAAACGCAGTGGTGGAAGGCATTTATTTACTCTTTTTCCAGTTTAACGTCATACGATAAGCGTACAGTAAAAAAGGACGATGCGGATAGTACTACGATGTCTACACGTACGACCTACGAAGTATCGTTATACGAAAAGAATATAAAATATTCAAATGATACTCACCGTGCGGTTACCACGATTACGCGACGCGAGAAGGCGAATATCCACCGAGCGAATAATTATACGTGTACATAATATAAAAAACAAAAAACCCAACGATGCGAATCGCGACGAATAGCGTGCACTGACGGTCTCTCGGCTAACGGCGGTGACCCGGAGGAAACGTTTTGAACACGTTCTGATAAAGTCATCTACTGCCGCACGGTCTTTGTTGTTATTATTATTATTTTCTTTTTTTCACACATTTAATGTACTATTATTGTACGCGCATTCCTACGTCGTCATAAAGTCGTCGTCGTGGCCTTGGAATAGGTTTTTTTTTTTGGTTTTGACTGTCTATGTAGATAGTTTGCACGTAATAATAATTATGGAATTTCGCGCTGAAACAACGCATGGAAATCGTTAATTTCGCTCGTTAAACTCCGCGTGTACACGTGTTAGCGTATAGTACTTCACCACGCGTCCGTGCGTGTGTTCAGTATTGTTATTTATTTATATACGTATTTTTTTTTTTCAAATCTCATTTTTACCCTATCGTCCGCGAGAAGAGAGAAAAATAAAGAAAGAAAAAGATTCTCTATGCCGTCACAACTGTAAAATATACACCACAGCGGTGTACACACACACGCACACAAATACACACACATACGTGCACACGTATCGTTCGTACACGACTTTACGATTTATCTGAGACACGCGGTCCTGGCCTCCGGGCACACAAATAAGAACAATACGTATAAATAATTGTCATGAAGTCGGTTTTTTAGTCGGCGCGATATTCGTGTGCGCGAGCCATTACCGCATGTACGAGCACGCGGTCACGACCATCCGAAAAATGTCACGGAGAAATCTACGATTTTTATCTCTCTCTCTCTCTCTCTCTCTCTCTCCATCTTATAACCTAGACTTGCACGCGCGCTTGTATATATATATATATATATATATATATATATATATATACGGTTACGGTTTAATTTATTCTTTCTTGTTGTTCTTTTTTCCCTTTTATCGTGTTTATATCCGACATAATTTTTCAAAATACTCGCATAGTTTCTTTATTATACGTACGAGTACGTATGAGAAGAAAAAAAATAATAAAATTACTGCGATGATTTTGCGTACAATAAGTGTACTGCGCGCACCGCACACTTTGTACGTATTACATAAGCATATGACACCGCGTTACCACGGTTTATGTCGGTGAAACCCGAACGGTGTTGTACCGTCTCTGAAAACGTTTTACCCCAACTTTAATGCCCTTATCTGTTAAATAATGTATAATTTTATACGTCAACGTTTGCACCGCAACAGAGATCCGATGTGGCCGGAGCTGAACACGGATCGGACGCAGGAAGTACCCCTGTAAAGTGTTGAAACGTAAAGACTCCCGATTCCGAAGTGACCGTACCGACACTGATGTATTATAAAACAAATAGCAAGTTATTTAGAAGTGGTTATTAATATTATTTTTTTTTCTCCCGTAACACTTTTATTCTTTGATTTCCTAATGTTAATGCTTGTAAGTTATTTTTTTTAAGCTTCTACTCCAGTGTCACGCCTTTTGTCGATGAGCATTTATCTTTTTTTTCTCAATTGAAATGTTATTGTTCTAATACTGTTCAGGGATTGTAAAATAAAAAAACTTCTATGCTTATAGTATTTTGTGTGATAAATAACATTACTATTTTCGATCAAAAGGCTCTCATAACTCATCTACAATCTCTATAACACTGTTAAAAACTAAAAATCCAAGTTAAAAATAAATCCATTAAGACCATCATGCATTTTTGTTTTGTTTGGAAACACTTGATCAATATCTGAAATTTATTCGTGAGCCTATCCGTATTTACAGGTATACGGATAAATTGACTGTTTACCAACCAAGATACTTGAACTATATGATACGCTGCAGTGAATGTGTGTCAACCGAATTTGGTTGACCAATTCGTTAATGTACATGGGTATTACGCTTTTCACGTATGTGTGTTTCGGACATTACAAATAAAAATAATATAAAATAAGTATCATATTATGAACGCATACTTAGCCCCAAGACTTTATGCACACAAAAAAACCCCACTCGCAAATGTTTACTACGTTTAATAAGCGAATATACGAATTCACGTGTACTACGTACAACCACCATCCATTGCGCACTACCCCCACGTACCTGTCATGAACATTATATAAAATTCATGTCAACGAGTGTAAAATAAATTTTATTTTGATCAAGTTATACTCTCTTTCTCTTCCTCTCTTATATGTTCCTTCCACTCTCAAACCCGTACGAATATTTACTTATTGGCTACTTTTCTATCCTGCTGCTCGTATATTCGTAATAAGGAGCGTCGGAACTGATGTTTATGTAAAGAGGTTGCCTGGTAGTTTGTACTGATGATTCCCCCCTACCCTATCCTCGTAAGACACATTGTTGACAATTTTATTAAGATGAGTTTTCAGTAAAATATGAATGACTGAATGAGATATTATTATATTATTATCATACAACTTGTAAATAATTTCTGTGCCACCAATCATACTGACCACGTCCGTATTAAAATATTAATTCTATTCCAATCATTGCGCTTCGTCTAATTTTTTTTAACCAACGAAAATATCGAATCACGTGGCCGTTTGAGTTGACCTAGTAATGCAATTATACACTGGGGGCTCTCTTTGAATTTTATTATGCTTTTGCATACGATATATATATATTACTATTACTAATAATTATTGTATGTAAAAATATTAAATCCATAGATAAACGTAAAATATAATTTATACATTATACTTATACATACACATTTGAATAGTTCTAAAGTTGCATTTTGTAAACACTAAATATTTTTTATCACTTGAGTTTCAAGCAATTTTTTAATTTTACTATGTTTTGAAAAATGAAGCAGTTAATTCATGGGAAATTTGCACCTGCTCATCCCTCAAATATTACAGCTTGACATTTTTTTTGTTATGCATTTTAAAGCAGTAAATATTAAAAAGTTAACGTTTTATTCAAATATATACTACATGATAAAATTCAGTTAGTCATTGTTTCAAAATATATATTAAATTTATAATACAGTTTGAAAACCGAAAAGTATGAAGGACACAAGGGATTAAGTTGACCAACCCATATCAACTTGCATGATAAAAATTGAAAAAAGACCAATTTATTTTAAATAACGCACAGATAAATACGTTTTTTTAGCCAGTTAAAACACAAAAAAAAAAATAGTTAGAATATTGAGAATGTATTTTATGACCATTTTATACGTATTATAATAGTTCTCTTACCATGTATTCACCAAGTTTGGCTATCAATTGTTAAAATTATAATAAAAATCAGTTTTACTAGGTAATATTACTACTGTTTTTGATGTATCTTCTAGACGTAGAAACATTGGTTTTATATTTTTATAAATAAACGATCGAAAAGCTTTTTACGAAAATATTTAATAACAAGAATGTTTTATTTATTTGATATACGTATAAATATGTCTGTTTATTAAACTATTTATAATGTTTTCAGGAAATAGCTGGTATTAAAGGCATATAATTATTCATTTAATCGAAATTCCTCTCAAACAGTTTTATTCCATGCATCGTTATTTAATACTCCACTGAATTAATCTCGAGTAAGTTTTTATTAAATTTGCATAATAATTACAATTTAATTACGGGAGGGAAAAAATTTGAACGTTCGTTAAGTGTTAAATAATTTGATAACATTGACATACGACCGGATACATTTATCCAACTGTATTGATAGGTAATACTATTTTTATTACGGCTCATATGTATCTATACATATTCTTCTAAAAAATATTTCCATAAGTGTTCCAAGAAAAGGAGTAAAAAAAAAAAAAAAAAACTATAGTCAAGAATTTAACAAATTAATAAATAGTTAAAATACTCGATATAAATTTACTGTTTAGGAATTTCGAAAGTTTTTTAATTACGCCGAAATATGAATCTTGAAATTTCAACAAATAAGAATATTAAAAAAAAAACGTGTTATTAAGATGAAATACGTTTGCAGATAGAAATAAATATGATCTTTCAGTCGAAAGACGTAATAAACATATAAAAAATAACTTAAATCATTTACGACGATAATATTATAGATAATATTTACTCAATCCGTCTGACAGTAGTGACGAATAGTGACAATGGAAATCGATATAATATTGTACCAAAGGTACGCGTGCAGAACGGCAGTACGCTGCTTCTGTTGAACCATATTATTACATAAAATAATACCATATCATTGTCTTACCTAAAACATAGAAATAAAAAACATCGTTAGTAAATATCGTAGTGTTAATAATTTGTTACAAGTAAATATAAGTTATGACGTTTACAAAGAAAGAGGGAATATGTACAAGCTATTAAAAGTATAGGTGTTACACGCATTGACATAACAAAAGTCGTTTGGGTATAACACATAATTTATACAGGGTGCGTACTATCGTGATGTTTTTCCGAACAACCCACGTTATCCACGCATACATAATTAACATTAAATAACAGAGAAAAGACCGTTCAACCGCTGTCCGGTACTGATTATACCTAATCGTAGACTTATATACATATATACCTAAATAAAAATTCAAGGATTTGGGGAAATATGTTTTTGGCAGCTCCAGTCGGTGAGTAAATTAGAAAAGGAAAATTGGCACGAATTGGAACAATTTTGGGAAACCCATCGGTATTTTGGGTGACCCTACTGGAGTAAAAGAGATCCCGGGTCGTTTCGGATCCCCTCCGGGAACTATCCGGGATTTAGAGTACGTCGGCCGGGGATGTAATTGTAATGAGCACTCGAGCTGCTGGCCCCTCGCAATATAATTTGTCATTGCGACTTAAACGACTCGGTCTCTTCGAGACCACAAACAAAAGTAAAATATAAAATAAAATAAATAATGCGCATTTATATCGTTCTTAAAGGAGAAAAAACCACCACCACCACCACTAGTGTTATAGTCTCTAATAAACAATGTAATCCTTCTCTCATTACACTTTTCCCCTTCACACCACGCCATCCGCTGTATCCTTTAAGGAGCAACGCCAACGAACCCCTTGAAAGGCTTTCGCGTGCGAGTTACCTATGTATGTACACACAGACACACACACACACACACACACACACACACACGTATATATATTTTATAAACATACACAATGCATGTGAGTTTCGTGTACGCGTTGCTATTGTATTCGAGGAAAGCAATTTAATCGAGTTAAAACCGATACGTATATATATATATTAACGATAAAGTATTGATTAAGCAACATCTGGCCGCTGATAATTAATTCTTTGGTGTTCGGTGGTAGTATTTTCGCCGCTAATGTTCATATGACATGCACGCCGGGCCCAATGGCCTCACACCACCGCCCCCGTAAACAGCCCTTGTTGTAGTCACACGCGCTATGAGCGTACGGCGTACACGTCCTAATTGCGTTTATTGTTAAAAAATCATTCGCTGTCCACACGGACGGGGTGGAAAGAAAAAAAAAACACAACAAATATATAAATTATACAAGTATTATTATTACGTGTTAATGATCAAAACCGCTGACGTCGATCCGCTGCCGTTGCGAGGTCACCCCGAGCATGTCGGCGACATACATCCGACATCGGGGGGTCCGTCACGCACGTTTCCGACGCTTGTGTATAAAATTATTGTAACGATACTAACGATAGGTACACGCGTACGGTGTATACACACATGCACGCGCGCCCGCGCCCGGGTGATCGGGTTATGTAATCCGTGACGGTGTACTCGTGTGCTCGCGTACTGTTTTCCCGATGATTTTTTCGACCAAATGCAACTTGTAACTCGAATCGGTCGATTTACTCTTATATTTATATATATTTAAGCACACTAAATACTCTACATCCATACATAGGTGTTGTAAATGTACTCTTTTGTACTCTTTGTCTTACGAGATGTAGTCGTACGCAAACTATGTGTTTCATTTAGCATTTGTTTTGCCCATTTCAGTACAGGTAACATAAATCGAACCACGGCAACAACGCAATTTCAAATGACTAGAATGCGATTAAAGGAAAAAAAAACCAAATCGATTTGATGAGTATGCGATCAAAGAATTTATACACTACGCTTCACCGTCTTTTAAAATTATACACATGTATATTCAGTCGTCGATATTCCGAGAAATCTCAAAAGTTTAATCCTTGTTCAATGTTTTTTGTAACTAAAGAAACTACATGGGGTGAAAATCCACACCAGCCATTTAATATTCAATTGCAAACAAGGGTCTTGCGTGGTAAACGATATTGTGTTGTTTCCACGTAGCTTATGTATTCACACTGATTTTTAACTTTTTCAATACGTTCAAAAAAATAGAATGCAAAATCAAGTTACTATTCATGTTAAAAGGGTCGGGAAAATACGAATACAATCGAATTTTTTGAACTGAAAGCATAGAAAAATTCGACATATTATTTCATAAAGATATCTCAGTTTTTAAACTGAGCAAGATGAAAAAAAACGAAAAATATGTGTATTGTCTAATAGGTAATGGCATATGGATTTATTTATTTATTATTTTTGTTGTTATTATTATATTTTTTAAAATGTGTAAATGTTTGAACGCACTTCGCGATTGAAATAATTGTCAGATAGTTTCATTTATAGTTGAAGAACTTAACGATTCGAAAAAAAAATAGTTATCAATTTCTTTTCGTGACCATTTATCACTATATGTTTCCTTGATAATGTAATTTTAAAAAAATAATAAAACTGTAACCACGACGTAATAAAAGTAAATTGTTCAATAATAATTATTAAACCGTTCGGGCTTGTCTTAAATCTTATCATTTGTTTTTACGACCATTTAAAATATTATAGTTACAACGAAATTAATAAAATTTACGAGGATATTTTATTTTTATTTTAAATTTTACGACACAAAATACATTTACTAATGGGTAGTTGTAGGATTTATTTTATAAAATTTGTGGTTTTCGTTACAAAACTTGAAATTTTAAGACAAGGTTATGATAATTATATAGTTACAATCTTCATTATTGTTCTAATACTGGTTAGGTACATTATGTCTAAAAGAATTTTTACTCGTAAATTTGTTTTATGAGCACTTAAACATTTAAAAACATCGCATATAAACTTTTTACCTGTCAATTGGGCTTCTTCGGTCGAAACATTTTTTTTTTCGCACGATAAAATATTACTGATCTATATTATTTTTAGTTTCCAAGTATACGATGATATAACATAGCCTATTGGTTTACAAAGGGATGAGAGAAGCGAAACAAATGACCTTCGCCATGGTAATATGTTTCGAATACTATTATTTTTATTTTATTTTTTTTTGCTCGTGCGATTGCGATTTTTATGACATATTTATGCGAGTCATTATTAGATTGTACACGATTCACCACTCAATTTACACTAATAAGAAACATATACACTGTTCACAATAATAGATGAAACCTTTACGATATATGAAACTTGACGCAATTAAAAAAAATTAAATCAACGTTTTATGGTCCAAAATATGACAGCAGTTAGCGTTTTGCTTGTTTTATGTTATACGTGTATAAAATAACAAAAAACTAATGGCTTGTTTTGTGCTCGAATGAACAAGAGTAAATATTTTACGACTGATAAACCGATTTTGGTAAAAATATATTACTATCAACGTTAGAAAATATGAGCGTGTAACATTATTGCATTATGGAAAAACAAAGAGAAATGTCAACGGAGCGAAATAGAAACCTTGAATATTATTTGTTCGTTATATTCTTAAATATTAATCGCGTTGATTCAGATGGCTTCACTGCAGCAACAGTTTAAATGTTTGATTTAATGGGATTCAGTTCAGTTACAGCGTTATTAATATTTCGGTTAACCGAAGTACAAAAATGATTTATTTTCCGACTGTCAACGTGAATCTGCGCAGCAATTTGTTCCGTTCTGCGGCTCAAATCGAGTAGGAACGTCGCGCAGGAAAAACATTTGCAATATTTATTCTTGTGCGACTCCAATAACATTATTATGATAGAATTATAGCATTGAAATTTTTCTGTTCGATTGTTTTACATTATCGCCACGTGGTGGTCCGCGTGAATTCGAATCATTCGCCGATTGACGATGTCAGATAAGTTTCCGCTCGATTAATTTTGCAAATGAAAGTTTTAACTTTTTCCGGATCGTTTACTCGACCGAAACTCATGCCAAATTAGATCACGGGACAATTTAACTCGAATCATTTACGTCGCTTATGGTGCTTGTGTAACGTTGTCTGCTAACGAGAAGCAATAAGGAATTCGTACTGCGGGTGCAAGTGTTTCATTGGACGGTACGTTACGCGACTGAAGCAGACGTAATATATTAGACACGAAAATGTAAATGCATACATATATGTCCGTATGTTTATGTTTTTAGTAATTTGTTTTTATTTTGTTTTATATTTGTCGAAAACGGTATATACTGTGGACGCTGCATTCTTGAAATACACAATACGGCGTGCGTAATAAATTGCGTTTCCACGGTCGAAGGTTTTGGGATAGCGGCGCAGGACGATTTTAAATAGATGCTAGTACCGTCTTTAGTATTCAACTTGCGACGACATTAAAATGAACGAAAACATAAATCGACCGAAGATACAAACAAAATCGGTATCACTTGTATACACACACACACACACACATAAACGCGTTGTCTTTTTCATATTTGTGAAAAATGCATTGTTGACCATGAGATTCGGTAAACATTTTACTGATTGCAATCAACTTGCCCTCCTACGACGGCTGGACCGAATGAAACCAGCGATTATATTTTCAGGTTAACCTCAATGCCAATATATAAAAATAACACCGTCAACAAAAAAGGGATGTACGATTTTGACATAAATTGAATTTTGACCACGGGTTGAATTGAATTTTAATTCGCTCATTTAAAATACACCTGAAACGTTTTACGACCGAAAGCGCGAGTTTGTAGTATGCATGCCTCGCCACTGGAAGTCACGTTTGTGTTTGTAGAACGTACCGCGAACGGATCGGGTGGAAATCAAAGGACCTATTATTGTACAGCACAATATGTGTATCGGAGTTGTTGCTGCGGCCAAACGCTCGTCCGTCTGAAGTGGCTATCGGGGTGGGCCGTTTTACACGCGTCGGCGTTTTGGAAGAGAAAAATAAAACTCTGGGAGACTGCGATGCCACCGGAGTGCAGTGTCCTCGCAATCTAGAATTACATAACGTATACTGACCATTACGGTTACACTCGGTACACGACCGATTGCCGTCGCCCGCGCACACAATGGGAATCGAAAAAGACTCACGGGTCCGAACATGATATAGAGGAGGGTGTGTGTGTGTGTGTGTGTGTGTGTGTGTGTGTCTGCGAGCGCGTCGAGTGTAAAGTGAAATTCCGTTAATAACCGGTAAACGTTTGTTTGGACACCCAAGGGGTACTGGTGTAGAAGAAAAAGAACCGACAGACGTATATAGATTTGTGTGCAAGGATTTTTGGTGACGAAGAATGCGCTTCGGGTCGGGCGCCACCGCACTCCCCGGGGTGGGCCGCCCGTGTAGAAACGTTGGTGATATTTTATGAGGACAACCGGTCCACGGACACTACACAATAAAAACGCTTCGCGCGCTCGTTGTGCCTCCATTGCGTGTGTAATATGTATACGCATACGCATACGTACTAACGACGGGGTGACATCGGAAAAAAACAACTTAATTCCCCCTCCCCTCTATATCCACATACCCGCCCTACATCGAATTCACTGAAATCGACCATATTATACACGTATATTTTTTTATTTTCTGATGTACACATAATATAATGCGCTTGTGTGTGTACGCGCGGGCGACAAAATGATTACTAATTGAAACGACCAAAACCAGTTTTTTTTTTATGTTTTTATTAACACACAAAATGTGTCTGGGGTTACAAATTAAGCAATTAAAACCTGTGGTCCGGTTTAAGTGGTGTCCGGTTTTATTATTATTATTATTATTATTATTCATTTATTTATTTACATCGACCGGACCAATAAAGTTCAAACCAGTCCGATCGTATCGGACACCGCGGCGTGTCACCCACTGCAATCCGGTAGTCCGTCAATTTTTTTTGTATAAAAATAATAACAATTATGATAATGATATTAGTACGAACGTCATTCTTTCGAGTTGGGCGAAAACGAATTTATGAATACAAGAAAAATATAACTCCTAACGATTCGAAGTCAATATGCGTGAGCGTGTACCGTTTAATTTCATCCAGGGCTTATAGACATTAATTATTAAATTGCGTTACACTTCACATCTTTAGTTCGAAAATGTCTAACTCTATTCGATATAATGCCTATACTTATGTTTACCGCATGGGTTTGGTTGAATTATTGATCGTCGATAGAAACAACTAGAAATTGAATACCACAAAAAAAAAAAAGAAAAATCCAACACCACATAATAATGTGCAATGGCGTAATGAAAAAATTAAAAATATATTAAAAAAAAAAAAAAACAGGAAACGGAATAAGCAGATTTTCTCATAAAAAAAAAAAAATATCATTAATGACACCTTAAATATTATCTAAGAAAATACAATTAATTTCACGTATTCCTTCATTCCAAGGAAACAATATTTATATCCATTTAATCGTAAAACACGGGTAATTAGAAGTGTTTAATGTAATTGAAAAAACATGCACATTATATACCTGATAGCTTGAAAAGAACAAAATAATATAAAAATATACTAGTATAATAAGTACATAATGTACGTACGGAATGAGTTGTTATGAAATGATAATAAAATTATAGTTAGCAATAACTCCTAGAGACCATAAACTAAATACTCTTTACGGCAAAACTAAATAAACTTTGTTTTCGTTGCTGTCCATTGGTGTTTATGGTTTTTATTTTATTTTATTTTTTTTTTTTTTTTTTGTTTTATAGTTTTCGGTTTTTATCGAATTTTCCTTGAAAGTAATATTCATTGTTTGATATGATAAAATATCGAAAAAAGTGTGTAAATACCATCCGGTAAATTGTTGTTATTTGGATTAATAAAATGTTTTCTTTTCAACTTAAAATACTCCCTATACTTATTTATTTATGAATAATAGACGTAACGTCTATATTATAAATACATTGAATCTCAATACATCAATGGTAAAATATTTACGTCTTAAAATCTTGTAATCAACGTTTTAGTGGAATAAAAAACATGCAAACCATAATTTTTAAGGTATGTTGTGGAGCGTGCATAAAAATTGTTTTATTTTTTCGACACGATTCGAGCGGAAAAAAAAACAAAAAAAACACGAAATGCCTTATTCCTATGAGCCATGGGGCCATTTCAGTAGTATTTAGGACACATACAAACACACACATACGCGCGCTTGCGGCGCTCTAAGAGATGAAGTTTTTATGCATTTTACACCTGCCTGATATTAAAAAACTTTTCTAAAATTATTATATTCAACTTGTTTGTGTTTCAACAATCAATTTCTTATATATATATATATTCTTATATTCTTATATTAGGTACACGTTTTATTTTTTTACAAAAGTGTTTACAATATGTACTATTATATGGGGCAACATATTTATGTAGTTGATACGAGCAATATTGTTTTATGAAAAAAAAATAAATAAATACTGGAATAGCGTTGTAAAATCTCGTTTTTACAATACTCCACTATGTTTCGCTTATCGTGCTTTTGAGATCACACAAGATAACCCAAGATCTTATACCTACGTTTTGAAAAAGGACATCAAATATACACTTTTATTCAAAAAGTAACAAAATACCTTTTTTGTTTCAACGGGTTGATTGTATAACAATGTAGAGTTTGAACGATATTAAATAATTTTCAATCACTTCTCCGTTTGGTTTATATTTTGAATGGTTATGTTTTTATTTAATCATATGTATAAATTATATATACCAGATTTACAAAAAAAAAAAATATATAATAAATTATTTTAAATAAAAAAGTAGCTATATTAAAATAAAAATCATGATTTTCCTAAAAAGTATATCTGATTTCTCCGAAAATCTTAGAGGTGCAAATATTTTCAATATTTTCAGAACTAAATCGATTTTTCTGGGTTACAACAGTATGGGCTTTCTGATAAAAAAAAAAAAAAAAAAAAAAAAAAAAAAAAAAACGATACGCCATATAATTTTAAGTGAAAGGAAGCGACCCAATATTAAAAAACAAATCGTGTTGTAAAAGTAAATAAATCGATCGAGTACGTCGGACCGGTAAACATTGAATTTACGGGTCGGTTCGAAAGACTTAATCGGGTACGGTTCGATTTCTGTAGTTTCAACTGCGGATTATCAGACGCTCATCAAATTTGTTTAAACAAGAGAAGGAGAGAAGCCAGCATTACATTATTATTATCACAAAAATATAATATCGTCCGAGTTACCTATGATGTTTACACACGGCCGTCAGTCACTTTCGGTATTCTAATAATTGTTTAGTCCTAAAATAACATAAATCGCGTGAAGACCAAATAGAACGTTGAATAAACGTACGTAATATGCATATATTTTTTATTTACCATACTTAATCTCTTTTTTCCTCACTTCTATCTATCCTCATATTTTTGTGTAAAATCAAACTTGAAACTATTTTTTTTGTGTGATTTCCGTTTACACACGTATACAAACCATATTGTGTATATATTACAGGGTGTTTTTTTTAACACCAATCACAGCAAATGTATATATGCTATGTATAAGAAAATATACATGTTTCATTGTTACAGAACATTTTTTACAAGAATGTGAAGAGGAACACATTTTTTATATTTATTTTTAGATCATTCCCTTTATCCATACTCCTATAACTTAGTGAAGGAATTCCAATAGGAACGAAACCAGAATTATCCTGGGATGGTTATTGGTACACGATAAAAGTCACTCAGTACAATAGGGGAAATCAAGCCCCTGAAGATATTTATTGTTATTTTATTATTATTGTTATTATTATTATTATTATTATTATTATTATTATTATTATTATTATTATTAGCGGATAGTGTTACCAATATAAGAATGACAATTATTGTTATTATAAATGCGCAAACAAAGCTAATTGCGTGTAATAAACTGTATAATGTAACGAGACGGAGTCTGAAAAAAAAACACGAAAATCGATGAGGCGGATTCAACGAAAATAGTGGGTAAAATCGTTATAATTGTACGCTGGTTTAAATTCATATTTATTTTATTTTTTTCATCCGGAACGCGCATTGGACCGAAATTCTTTGTCCGGAAAAACAAATGACGTTCGGGTACGTAATTGGTCCGGAAAAAAAAATTTAAAATTTAAAAAAATTGACGTTCTTTGTATTAATAAATATACTCGTATAAACATAAATGTGTACTTTTTCGTTGTTATTTTCGTTATTATTATTTTCATTTCGTTCGACTCGATGCCATGTGTTTTCCCCGACCTCCGTCACGACCGTCACTCGTACGAGTAATATATAGTAGTCTGGCCCGACGGCAACGGAGCAGAACGCGTCGGGAACACTGCGTATACGATATAACGACGAGCCCGATGACAATGACGTGACGGTGTGCTTGTGAGTATAAAATATAAACGCACAGTGCCGCGAAACTATATTATTAAATTAGTGTATATGCATCATAAATTATCTCGCGTGTGCATCGTCCATGGAACAAGCACATGTAAGGGATTAGCGACGGATTAAAATATTAATCCACCCCCACCTCCTAATCAACCCCTCCCGCTACCGACAATGCTTCAAGTGCGTCGAATTCGTTTTTTTCCGTCGTCTCGGTACTCTCACCCCGCGTTGTTCCTTGAATCGCAGCAACTCGATCCACCCTCGATACCGCGTTCGCGTCTTCGGTCCGACCAATCGTTTTGAGCACGTCCGTACATCTTACCGATAAAATAAAACCAAGGAAGACTCAGTTCTAGTCGTTCTATCCCGAAAATATATCAGTGCAACTATTACATCGTGTATTGCGTAGATTGAGGCGAAATCCTTGTTTTCTATGGTCTGTACGTAAATCAACACCACAATAATAATCTTATTCACACGGCGTACTGATATTTAGAAATTTTTAGAAATATTCAAAGACGCTGCCTCTCGAGTACAACGAGCGGATCCAAGCGAGGACGTGAATTTGATTAATATAGCATCGTATTAATTTATAGTACAATATTGGATTATGATTATGTTTTCGCTTTGGTTTGATCCACCGAAAAATATAAGTTAAAAACGTTTAGAACTTATCAATGATAACACAATTATCGCATTGTGTTCAATGGTATTTTATCAGAAGAATCGTTTCGTACAGTGATGGAGTGGGAGGTCAAAGGGAATTCATCGCGGGTGGTCGCGTCTGAAATTTGCCAGTTTTTCAATCGGTTCGCGACGACCGGAAATAGCTTTTGATGGCGGAACTCAGCTGTTACTGTTGCTTCTGCGACCGTTGCAGTCATCCCAACTGCACCGTTTGTGATAGCTATAACTGCATTCGAGACCGGTGACAAGGGTGATACATCACGCCCGCACAATGTATGTATTATAATATTTTATCTTCTCTTTGCTTATTGTGGTTTTTAATAAAATATACATTTTAGAATGAATTGAGTATAATGTATAAGTATAATGAACCTTACTGCGGTGTTATTTATACATTTTTCTTTTTCGTTATTAAACTCTTAGGTAGATTTACGCTCCTATGTTATTTCGTTGGACAAATAATCAAAAGTTGAAGTAAAATCGTAAAATACGATATAGAGATCGATAAAATTAGATGCAATTTTATATACCATTCGTTTAATGAACGGATTATACATATATATATATATATATATATAACAGGTAAATGAAACAAGTAATAATATAAGATCTTAAGTGATTTATATATATAATATATTTTAACCAGATGAGTTATTAACGAAAAAATTATCGTGGGTGATTGAACGGAGTTTTTTTTTCAAATTTTTGTAATGATATTATGTCCTTAAAATGAAAAATAAAAGCATCGAACGTGGTACACGAAGCTTGGTTATTTATTCTTTGTTGTACATTTATTATGCATGTTTCACTTTTCATGGCAGTTATTTCATACGTTCCTCCCGGGAAAAAGTTCCAAACGGTATAAAACTGACCACGATCGGAGTTGTATGTGCTTGTATTTATAAATATATACACATTTATGTAAGATGCATATTATGTGTTATATGATTATTTATACCGACCAGCCGTAAATTATATCACCACGTGCCAAAAACTTGGCTCGGGGATAGGTACGTAATAATATAATAAGTAAAATAAAGAAGCTCGCGCGATGCGACGTATTGTGCGGAAAACGTCACGGTCCATTATAAACGATTTGCTTGACGATGAAAACTATTAACAGCGTTATTTTGTATTTAATTTTCCGAGATTTCTTATACGAGACCTCGACGATGAGAGACACCGGCATTTAACAAGATATTATTATTATGTAATATCGTATAATTTACTGTACTCGTAAACGACTGATTGTTAAATCTCGTTAATGCGCCGGTGTACGTCCGCTGTCGTTAAAAAAGCGTGTTATTTGCCTTAAAACGAAATTATCAAAAGCCCCCGTTAACCGAAACGAAATTACAAGTATATATTTTTCAAGTTAATTGAATTTGTATACGCGATGAAGTTTTGATAAAAATTAGAAAAAAAAACACCAAATAAATTAACCGTTTTTTACTCTGTTATCAGTTCATGTTTAATTACAACATCTGTTAATTAAAATGCTTTTTATTGCCATTGCTGTCTGTCATACAACTATACCCACGTGTCCAGGTATAATATTTTAAAAATTAGCTTCTTACCCTCGTAAATACAAGTTATCAAATGTCCAGTAAATGATTTAAAAACAATCAAAACCAATGATAAAAAGTTCAAGAAAACGTAGTTTTATACACATTTATTCGTTGGACATTCGTTGTACTAACCGTTCGTTATTGATAAGGATCTGGTCACTTTATATAGTACTAATGATGATTCGAATATTTAAGGTTCGAATGCTAAAATTATTTTCGTAAAATTACACTTGAGAAACATACTAACGTTTTAATAATGATAAATATAAATTGTTGTCGGTATGTTTATTATGCAACCTAATATATTTTAGTAAATTTAAAGTTATTATTAACGAACAGTTACATTTGGTATAGTATTTGTGTGAGCACGCATTCACGAAAACGGCCCTTTTCAGAGCCAACACATAGAATTGAAAAATATTTGCGAATTACGTGTAGATAGGCAACATGTATCACAACACGACGTTGACCAATCAAAAATAGGCACCACTTTAAAATTCGATCACCGACTACCTATTCAAATTACAAATAAGTAAAAGACATCTATGAATAGAGGGGTTCATTCCCATCAGACAGATACCAATCCAACCTTTAAAGGACAAATACCGGCCGAATAACATAAGAAGCCGTTCACACAGAAAATCGGTAACCCGGCTAGGATGTTTACTCTCAATCAATATATATCTTCGGGTGCAATGGGATAGACGAGATCGTTCTTCGTTCACACTACGATCTGAACACTTCTTAAGACTCGACAATCGGAAACGGAGACACAAACCAGCAATGATACTTGTGAACACGAGGCAGCGATCTTCCCAAAGGGTAGTGCGAAGATCGATCCCAACGGCGAATAAAATGGCGGCAAACGTACTCAAGAACGTTACGACAACCAAATTCGGTAAAGTCAAGACTTAGAACAAGGTAACCATAAAAAAAACGACGTAGTTGATAGAATATGAGTACCTCAACTACTGCTGACGCACCTAGATACCAGTCACATTTCCGGCAATAACAGTCGGCTACCAGCGGCTTTATACGCGGTTGTCATCCTCCTTTCTCCTTTGCCATCGGTTACGTAGTGTCTTAGTGGCATCAGCAATCGACCCAGCGCATCTGTTTAGGCGTTCGCTCCAAGCCGTTTCATCTGAACGCGATTTATATAGGACCTTAGTCTTATAAGACTTATATTGAGGACTCATCCTCATTATATAATCCTATTATAAGTGCTTCCAAATATTGTATTATAGTCGTGCCTGGTAAGTCCGATGTCGCCCGTCACGGCCCGCTTACTCAGGCCCGCCGTGTGGTCCATATTAAATTTACCGTCACCACATTTTTGTAAATATATTTATGATATTTTAAAATAAAATATACGTGATAGCATAAATTGTCATTATAAATCATTAATAGGTCGTACCACATATTGTGTTGTAATATTATTAATTCTCCAGAAGACATTTGACTTGAAAACATCATACATTCTTTCACACAACGTTGGCAACAATAATATTTAAATTTTATTTTAATAAATGCAGCCGGTGTCTTCGAACGCGTACAGATTTAGATATAGAAAATTTGAAACCATAGATGAATCTCGAATGTTGGCGGACACATTTAGTACAGAGTTTAATTTAGATTCAACTGTAGTATATGAAACTGCAACCAGGTTTAAACCCAGATAAATTTATAATATGTAAATAAAACGATGCAATATAACTTTTAGTTTATATAGTACATTCAATGTACTATCAAAACACATTGAACCACAACAAACGATACGTAATATAATAAAATAGAAAAATTGTTGTTTAAGATTGTTGCTTGGTATTTTTTTTAAAGAAATTTAAATCAAATACAATTAATTAATAATAGTTTTTTTTTATGTTTGTGGCATGAGCGCAAAAATTATAAAATAATGACTTAATAAGTATGCCTTTGAATGGCCGATAAAAATGAAAAATTCCGGATCGGTAGTCGTAGGCTCTGGGAATGTACCACTACGAATGTTAATGGCGGTTTGATGTATTTTCAGTCCCCGCAGTGGGTTGTCTAACCACGGTGCATGCGGGTGGAGACGGGAGAACTCGGTCGATAAATACACGAGGAAATGTGCCTCGAGGAGAAAAAAAGTAGTCAAAACCTAAAAGAGAATGCGAGGCGAATTGTGAAAATAACACGGGAGGGGCGGGTATAAAATGGAGTAGAGGAGAAAAGCAAAAAAGATCATTCTGCAGGTATAGAAATCTTCGTTAATTACATATTGTCGGATACCCGAGTAAGATAATTATCCCTGGGGAACTGTGCAATTTTTATGATAGAGGACACTGTGATTTTCACGAGTTTCCTAGACATTCGACCTTTTGCAAAAAAAAAACCGTAATAGCATAAACAGCGCACAAAGAGAGTAGGAGAAAAAAAAGCTTAATTAGGTATTTATTTTAAAACACACAGCTATATATATTATGGATTAAAAGAAAAAAAGAACCAGGAAATGGAAAAACTTTGGTTCATATTAAATTATTTTATTAAAGCTTTTATTACATTTATTTCATTAAAAACAAAGTATTTTAACACACATCAGAAGATGAATCATTCATTGTTACACACGTTCTGTACACGGTATTACTATATAAGTGCGTGTTTTATTAATTTTATATTTTTAATTTTAACTACCACCCCGATGTGCCACATTTTTTAAATATTTTAAACGAAGGCTTTTTTGTTTGCACAATGCGAATATTTTTGACACGATAAATTATTGACTAATATTCGTACTACATACACAACAACAATAGTTTATAGTTAGAAAATAACTGTACTTGCTCGTTTCAAAAGAATAATTGTGCTTAAGAAGAACAAAAAACGACAATAATATGGCAAGCGATAAACAACGTAATAATCACTACAGTCTCATTTATTATAATTAATATTGTTATTTTTATTATTATTATTATTGCTCCCGAAATAAAAACAATCTACTATTAGTACCTATCACTGTTATTTTTTTTTAATTTTTTTTTTTTTTTTTTTGTTATATTGTATTTTACATTATATTAAGTATTTGCGTGATTTTGTATAATTTCATTCGAGTAGCATCGTTTTATGATACATACGAGTATTAAATACTGAAGTCACGTTGATAAAACTATGGTATATTCGATTCTTTAAACGTAAAGTACAAATGTTCTTCCTACACACGAAATTAGTCTTCGGTAAATAATATATTCGACTCTACTACTTTAATAGTTATAATACAAATTATAATAATTAATAATCATAATAATTACCACGGGAGAAGAATATTAAATATAGATATGCACGATTTTGATAGTAAAAATGTGTTATTGAATTGACTTGCTAAAAATATCGTAAGCCTTGTGTAAGAGAAAACCTGTGCTCATTTCACCTTATTATTATTATTTTTATTATTCGTGTTTCTGCTTGATCACACGCGTGTGACTCGAGTTCACAACCCGCGGCGATGGCGGTGGAAGCTTTCTGGTCGATGGTTTTCCACTGCTGATTCTCCGTGTGTTGTAAATTAAAGATCTGGACTTACATTACTAATCGGTTCATGGTTGAAAAAAGTTTGATTTTTTGCTTCTCTGGTTTTCGATATTTAATTATTTGACGTAATGCGTATTATTTATGCTCGAAGCTCAGGCATGCGTGGATTTTAATTTCTGATGGAGTCAGCAACTATTTGGATTTTTCTTAATACTTCTCAGTGCAGCGTTATTCATAAAATATTCTTTGTTTCGAAAGCATGTAAACAAAAACGTAATACGAATAGCAATTTAATTTACATTAAATTATAATTTTGTTTTGGGAAATGCAAGAAAACCCAAAAATTCTATACATGTCAACTTAGTGTCCAGTGAATAATTTTAATGATAAATGTTTGGGCCAATAGTATTTTTAGTTTCGTCAAAATGCCCTGATAACGTATACAGGTATAAAGGACCAATGATTTATCGGGAGAGATAATGTAGTTAATAAAATGGCTCTTCCAAATTACTGGTATCTATAATTGTAACACGCAGTCAATAAATAATTGTAAAGATTAGTTTTTCAAAATTTAAGACGTGCGAAAAATAACACAATGCATAGAAGACTTATCTTACTTGTTTATGTTTACTAAAATAATGTAAAACAAGGAAGTTGGACAACTGATAATTCTTTTGTTTCGTTTTAAGTATACATAAAGTACTTTAGACGGATTTTTCGAAACAATAGAAACATGTTAAAAACAAAAACCAAAAAGTTTTAACCATCTTTTTTGTTTTTTTTTTTTTTTTTGTTTTTGCGACCCTCACATTAAGCCGGTGACCTTAAAACATGTCTGGTTGCTTTACGCATACGCCTTTATATTATCTGCTTGCAGAGTTATCCAGCAGGTTTGTTTTCATTTTGTTTACTTGTTATAAATTCCATCTCCCCGTCCTTGTTCCACCGTGATTGTTCGTCGTTTAAATCCAATCAGTATACATAGTCCGCCTTACCACGCGACGTTTAACGAGACACACGAGACACCGCATTAATTGAAGTGACGTCGCCGTGCGCACAAGAGGAGACGGCGAACGTGTTCCCTACAAGCCAAAACTTTGGCTGTGGCAGATGGCAGGAGGAAAGGGGTGCACCTGTCTTACGCTGATTGGATTTTGAAGTCGACGACCGAAGGTAAAGGGAGTAAGAGGAGGGATGATTTTTGATTTCAAGAGCTGGTGTAATTTTCAATGACGCGATCGACGATCACGATATATCGGGGAAGAACGCAAAACCGAGAGTGGTTAAGTTTTAAAATCGCATTATTTTCTCTATCTTGATACTACTTGATTACGAATGAGTACAAACTACTGGTGCTTACCGCGCGCGCAATACGACGGCCGTGCACGAATCTTGTTTCAGATTCGAATATCAGATTTGCATTAACGACGTCGCGTGTAACGAAGCAATAATTATCGTTCAGCTCTCAATCGAGCGTATTATTCCATGTCGTATACATCCACCGCATGATAATACAGAATATACATTATCATCGTTGGCTCTGCATTAATTTTGCATAGATTCGATTGGTTTCGTTCACGACCTTCTTGTTCTTCTTACGACTTTGACGATGCGATTACATGCGTCTTGAATGTGACACGAAATTTTATATAACTTCACATTATATAATACACTATCGACATTAGTTAATGTTTTATCGAAGCTTCGGTTAAAGTAACGATTTTTAACATTTTTTTTGAATTTTTTTGAATTATTTTATTGAAATTCTCTATATTATGTTGTATGCGTACGCATCTTGTTATTGCACGGAGTTCTAACGTTATTGATTTTCAATTCGAAACCGACCTAAGCTGCTATTTAACATAACAATAATGCGATATTATTGTGTTTGGTTTATTTATTAATTCGTCAAGAAATGTTTGAAAGACAGTCAAATTGATTTATTAAATAGAGAACGAAAAAGTTTTAAATTATTATAATACATAAGCGCTGAAATTATTCACAGAGTACACGAAATAGTAATTAAAATATATTAAATATAGGTAATTATATGTGGATTTTTATAATTATTGGTTTTCACAGAATAAAAATGGTATTCAACATCACTAACTGCACCGTGTTCTAAATGTTATTTTACTAACGTAAACACAATAATTGTTATATCAACTCTACGATAGGCGCGCGGCGCACTATTGTGCGCCACGGATTTTATATAATTGATAACAGCGAGATGGTTAGTACATGATTGGAAATAATCGTACCTACCTTCTTAGTGGTTATAAGCTTATGTTATCTGGCTGTGATCATCGAGGTTTGATAACAGTGAATCTAATTTTTAATCATATGTTTATTGTGAAGTACTCTTGTGCGCCACGCGCATATCTACGTATCAGTTCATTCATCACACGTCTTACATAATACGTTACTGAATTTTTGAAATATATATTTTTTTTATTATAATAACATGGAAAATATAATTTCTAATTGGTTGGATGAACTCATTGGTAATTTTGTATACAGTGGTACTGATGACAATTCATGGGATAATATATCTCATAGCAGTCGTAAATCTGACACAGAGCAAGAATTCAATTTTGTTTTTTATTTGTTAATGTTTTATTTACTTTATTTTTATTGTTATTGCAACTAATAGCTTAAAAAATATTGTTGTATGACCAAACTGAATATAAATATTGTCGTTAATGTTTTAAATTTAAAAGATATTTATTGGCGCACTGTTGTACGCCACGCGCCTACTAGTGTAACATAATTGGGCGCGCCTATCGCAGGTTTAATTGAATATTTATGACATTTTGATGAACAAACCAGGATATATAGAAATAAAATGTTCTTTTCATAGAAAAAGTGTTAATGGTTGGTATTTTTAAAATAAGTGTGTTATAACATTATTCATTTATAATATTTTTTACGGTTTTTAAGCCATATAAAAGTGTTGACATTTTTTTTTTTGAAACAAGTTTTCAATATCAGTTTTAAAAAGTTCTAACTGTGAATAAAACAAAATCTCAAATAACATACGGCTTTGTATTATCGAGCTTAATTTGATTGCATAAAGTCATTGCATTTTGCAATAAATTTATAATCGTTTGAAATTTTAACCAATTAACATAATTAATTGATTTAACAACATAATTTCTCAGCTCTGTAACAGTCCATCGATAAATCGGTACTCATAGCAGTGTGTGAGTAGAATTTTTTTTTAAAAATTTGGTTTAACAATGATGATTATCTTATTATTATTCGTATTCTGTTCGGTACACGCTATTTAATTTTAGGACCAGTTTGTTTTTTTCACTAACTCATTGTCTGAATTCTCGTCTAGTTTAAAGACGAATAGGACTGTATATGCTGTAATTGAAAACGTGCTTTGTCGCCTTTAACTTTTTAAATCATCCCTCGTTTGCATACCGGTAATCGAGAATACGCATTCTACACTCCCGGGTTTCTGCTGACCAATTTCCTTTTACCTGTCAACGTTAAATATTAGCAAACTCCCAGGAAGGATTTCATTTGCTGTAGACTTTTCAATGACTTACTCCCAGGAAATTGGCAAGTTGAAATGTCTAACATTTTTTTTTTTTAACGGTGTAATATAAAGACAATAATTTTTTTTTCTTTTTATACTTGTAAATTTTTTTTCCAATCGAAAATAATTGTGCATAACGTAACACGCATTACGTAACGAAAAAAATATTCCACACCATCCCTCGTTCACCAATCGTATATGGTGTTTGAGTTGAAAAAATAAGTAAAAAAATTTCCGAGCCTAACGAACTAAATGTACGCGGGAAGAAAAAAAAATCCTCTTTGAATGTGAAAAACGGTTGAGCAGACAAATTCTGCCCCATTATTATTTGATGTGTATACCGCGTGAAGGGGAAAAAAATGGACGGAATCGATTTTGCCAGTCAGCGAAATTATTTCTTTCTTTTCGGTTAAAAGATATATAATATTAATGGATTAATGTGAGTTTGCGTGTAACTCGCAGCACCGTTGCAGAACTACGGGGAATTATTGACGTGATTCGTGCACAAGCTTATAAACCTTTATGGCGATTCGACGTTACGTGAACCGTGATGGAAAATCGGAAAACCTCATCATATATTTTATTCTGATGAATAATTTACCAAATAATAGTAATATTTATCGGAACACAATATGATTTCATAACACATTGTGTAAAGTACACACACGACGGGAAAAAAATATTGAATTAAATTAATCTTAAATCCATCAAACAGGTTTGTAGAGCAACGAAATTACTATGATATACAAAATATACATTAAAAATTCATCGATCCACGAAGTTTTGAATTCGTAGTTGTTCCAATTGCTTCATGAATAAAAATATCAAGACCATAGTACCATTGTACAATATTTTTTCCATAGTTTAACGTTGCATACAGGTGCATACTGAATTGATTTTTCCTACCGGAAAACTGGATATAATTAGGACCCACTTACTATACATTACTAACAGAATTACTAATATAAATGGGTCTCATGTATACTACACATATCTATAACAACAGCCAGGTTATGTACCCATTTCTTACACCAAGACAAGTCTATAAAATAACTATAAACTTAAATAATAAACCAAATCTACATTTTGATTTAAGTTTATACTATAAGGAGTTTACCACAGTATCTAACTCAACTGTGTTTTCAAGGGAAGTGATATCTAGGGTTTGACTACATTTTTTCCAGTTTATTTTCCCTGGAGTGATACTTGGGTATTTTTTTGTTGTAGATGGAGTGTCATTTAGGATGAGTATTATTGGTGTGTGATCGGAAGAGAGGTCAGTGAAGTTGGTAATAGCGTATTTTATATGATTAGGGAGCGTAGTGATAAATCGAGGATAAAATAGTCCAGAACATCGGGATATCTGTTGGCATGTAAAGGCTAATATGTAGGGTAAGAAAGAGATATTATTTGAAGTTTGTGATTGAGGAAAAATGTATTGAGAGTTCAACCATTTGTATTAGGTTGGCTTAAGTCCCATCGGAGATGTTTAGCATTGAAGTCCCCACCTACTAGGAAGTGATTATTAAATAAATTAAAAAATGATCAAAATCGTTAGGGTTTAGTTTTGCGTCGGAGCAGAAGCAAGTAGATGAGATAGTTGTAGGAATATGATTTAGAGTTAATAGAATATTAGTGGGCTGTATGACGTTATTTTTATATGGTGGGAAAATGGTATGTTTAATACATTGACTTTAATAATATTGCAGAACTCGCATGGGATGAACCATCGGGATGGCTATATTGGTATGTTGTATAGCTAGAGATGTTAAAAGATGAGTTTAGTGTCAGGTGTGCTTCACTGATGAGTAAAATATAAATAGAGTTCAAAAAAATGGAGATAAAATGCAGTAAGTTGATTTTTTTTTTTTTGGCGTGTTAGTCTATTGGCATTCCATTGAAGGATTGAGATAGAGTGAGGAATATTATTTGTTCTATTTACCATTGGACAGCATTAGTTTTTCTATGAGAGATGAACGGATTGATAGTGGCTTGGAAATTATTGAGAAAGAGCGCCATTTGGTGGGCTTGATGGTCGGTGTTTTGGGAAGTGGTAGAAGGAATGTCTTGACATGGTAAATCAGTTTTTGTAGCTTGGGGAAATGATTTTTAGGTTAAGAGTTCAAATTAGAAGTAGAGTTTACATAAATAGATTTTACATTATAGTATACATGTTTCAGGTTATGAATTGGATTTGATATAGATGGATTTTTGAGATAGTGGGCAGCTTGAATTTTTTTGAATACAGGACAGCCTCTATAGTTGAATAGATGGTCTCTTCTATATACTGCGCATGTAACTGGTTTATCAGAAGGTTTTCCGCAATTTTCTGAGGAGTGAGAGTCTCCGCAGCGAACACATTTAGGCGGATGGTTGTAGTATGATTTTGTATGTCCGAAACCTTGACAACGGAAACATTGAATTGGTTGGTTGATTGTTCGGTGCTCTTAAATTTTTATTTTAGTATAATAAAGGTGGTAAATTTTAATGACATATTTGTTATTAATATCAGGTGCCAAATTGACAAAAAAGAGTGGGAGCGGTTGTTTGATGTCTTTATGTAGAACATTTGTGACGTTGGGAGGCATGTGCCCGAGATCTGAGAATTCTTTTTTATTTCAGTAATTGGAATAGAGTGGGATAAATTTCTAATAACTATTCTAAAGACTCTGTCTTGTTTAAGCTGATATGTGTGAAAAGCAGCTTTATTAGTCCCAGTATATTATGGCAATTTTTTCAGTTTAAATACCGTTTGCTCGGATGTAATCAATGGTCGCATTCATACAGAGTTCCCCTTTATATCAGGCAATGGTTACATATTATCGTGTATGCAGGACTCCCGGTCGATGAACCATTCGAATCACCGTCCGATAAGTGCTCTATACTGTGAATAACCTTTTAGTTTTCTTTTTGTTCGTTACCGTATATATATATATAGTGTACCATACTATCGTGAAATAATCACCAATGAACTACCGACCAGTTCACCGTTACGACCGTATTATATGGTCAGGTTCAAAAAAATTGTCTTTATAAATTATTGTTATATTGTTAAAATTAAGATTATTATTCCATCAGCTAGCCAACATAGTGTACCCTGTTATTGTTATTATTCATATCAAGAGTATTCAGTTAACCAATGAACATATAATATTTTATTTTGTTCTTACCAATTAAAATATAGTTCATTATGATCCGTACGAAAAATAAATCGTTTAAAATTTAGTCAAATCTTAACATAGATCATCTATATTTTATAATAATCTTTTATCTTATGCTTATCTTAATCTTCAGATGATCGACAAATGCACTACCTGATAATCCAAAGCGGAAGAGAAAATAATATAGGGATCCTTTTCTTTAGCATATCTAAATAAGAAATAATCATAAACGGCTTGTAAGCATCTTTTACTGGGGTGGTGCCCAGATAAAAACATTATTAGATACATTTTAATTAGATAAATTAAAATTTAGGTATACCAGTAAATTTATGAAGCTAGAACAATTTGTTCGGGGTAGTTGGATGGTTTGAATTTATCTGCCTCAGTAAGATGTAAAAGTTCAAATTGCTCCAATATAGTGCTGGGTGTTACCACTGAGCAATGTCACAATAATTTGGAAATTGTGTAATAAGAATAATTCATATATTTCGTATTATATTCTTCACTTATAACAAACTTGCTTTTTGTGCATATATTTTAGTAGAGATTGTAGATTTTTTTTTTCAAAAATAAATAAATAAATATATTTAGATACCTTTAAATAAATATTTCAAATTTTAACTGTTAAATGAACAATTATTAGGGGTGAGAAAATAATATATTACATTTGTATACACAGTTATATTCATCATTCATATACAGACTTACATATACTTTTTAATTCATTAAATTACTTGAGTGCTTTCATTATATTCAATTTTAAACTTGCTGCTATTATATCTTTAAGTATTATATTTATCAAACAGGTGACAACGTGATTAAGTTTTTGTACTATAATAGTATCGTTACGTAATTTCTAATCCAAAAATTAACTTTCGCTTACCAAGGCAATTAACAATATATTTTACTATACAGGATATCATTTTGTTTTAGATTTTAAACGTTAACGAAAATCAAAACTTTCTTAGTCAACAATATTTTAAAATGCACGTAATTGATTCCTATTAGGTACTACCTAGTGGCTTACCGTAAATTTTAGAGATAAAATTTTTTATTTAAAAAAAACAAATTTTTGAGTTGTAATTACAAATTTTAAAAAATAGCTCTAAAACAATATATATATATATTTGAGAACATAATATTATTGAAACGAATAATCTTCTATCCAGACATTATGGAATTATCGTCTTGGTACGTATATTACAACGAAATAATCGTTACGGATTGGGTTGGCAACGAGTGTTCTGGAAATTTTGCTGTTTTCAAAACTATTCTGTTAAAATAAAGAAATTATATTTTTAAAGAACCATCTGCGTTCGATATGAAGCTATTGTAGATAAAGCCATGTGGGCACATTCGTAGCACTTTTATTACCCGAAAAACTGTATTGTGGAAAAATAAAAATAAAGCTATTTATTGGAAAGCCATCACAGCCGTTTCTCCCTCCACTTTGTAATAATACGTCCTAAGTAATCATGTTAGAAGTACGAAATAATATCATCTCGTATTTTGAACTTGATGTGTATACTACTTTTTTTGCGATACGGACATTTAACACGTAGTATAAATTATAATAGGTATCATTATCGTAACATTATTATATCATAGAATATTTACATGCACACTTGGAAGTCTTATGTGAGCAGTGGCGTAACAAACTTAAATATTTTCAGAGAAAAGTGTATTTTTCAATGTACTTTCTATCACCTGTCCACCTACGGCACACCCTACTGAATAATAACTGCATAAAAAAAATTAAAACAATGGACCAAAAACCTAGTACCTAATAACTCACAATACACAACGCAGTTGTTATGAAAACTGCATGTAATAAATAAATATATATAAATATATATATATATATATATAAATAAATAGTGCAATTAAATGTAATTAAATTGTAATACGTATTTTTTGACCTATACATTTTATATACCTATATTATTTGACCACCTAGTGGATACTGGACATTAGCATCCGCTTATAAAAATAATTTTATACCATGCATATATTTCTTTTTGTGTGTTATCTTCATACATTGATAATTATGAAACCAAATTACCCATCCACCTATAATCCGTTCAAAATACTGAGAGGTAGCCGTTTCTCGATTATCCCCTTCACAGTGGTATCCATGTGAATACACGTAGTTCCAGCATTATTAAAAATAAAGTAGCTGAACATCGTTTAATAACCGTAGCGTCATCAATGTTTGATTTGTATAAAGAATATAATTTGTAATTAAACATAAATTATCTTATAACGTCATAACCTAACCTAATCTTTACTTGTTTTTATTATTTTTAATCCTTTATATTATAATTTAATACAGTACAGTTTTCTAATTTAACATTTTTTTTATTAACTGGGTAATCGAATTTATTAAATTCGAATATTTTCGAACCGTCAACAAAAATTTAATTTTTTAATCACAAACGATAAAACTAGGTACTACGAATATTTTATATACATTTCGCGAATAAAAAAAATAGTATAAGTATACCGGACTAAAAAAAAAACTCCTCATATCTAATACCAATGTGTGACCATTCGATCACTGTCGCCAAATAAATCATACCGTTGATTATATTTATAATATATGATAACACATAAAAATGAAACGTTTTAGAATATCTACAGCGGGGTAATCGATCCGTTATTTACGTAGTGGCTAAGCATTTGTTGTTGTATATACGTGAATTTTGTATTCCCATATATGATGACGAACGCGGGCGGAACAATTAAAAAATGAACGACCGCAATAAACTCGAGGAAATCATCACGCTTGTGATGACGAGAGGGGCAGAATCGGTATTCACCTTCCTTTCTAAAGTGAAACGCCGCTATCACCACTGTTATGTTAACACAATAATAATGTGCCGCTAGCGACGGTGGTGGCGGGCGTCGACGATCAAAGCGCGTCTAATTTCAAAATTTGGTTAAGAGTGAGAAAGATGAGCCGGAGTGCGCTCACTCGACGCGCGCGTGTGTGCATGTGTGTTTTTGTATGTATTATATAGTCATACATCACGTAATCAACGTGCGATTATTATTAGTGTCAGAAAACCGCGGCGGAGAATGCAGGGTCACGGCGGCGTTTCAGAGGGACGACGAGATACCGAGAGGGTGGGTCGCTGTTCACGTGTATCGAAATATTGTGCCTTTTACATTTTCCAACAATGAACGTCATCGGCGGGGTTGACAGAGATTGATTCGAAACTATAGATGGATTTATTCATTAGGTCGAAGCTTTTCCCGCCTGTGGCCTTCGTCTATTTCCCGGAACGCTGCTGCATGGGAGAGGGATACGGACGCGCCACCCGAAGAATACGACTACTGCAGCAACAGCCGTAACGTACAGGATAACGTTAATATATATACAAATAAATATATAGATTTATATAAAACTAGCACACATACTATACGATGTGTAAAAGGGTTGGAGGGTAGAAGCGTGGTGGGTGGGAAACATAGCGGCCGTAAAATTGTTGTGTTTCGCCTTGCAAGCGCCTCGTCGTCGAGTCGTGGTGCTTCAGCTCTCTGCCAGCAGTATTCACAGAAATAAATTCGAGAGAAGGAACCACGGCAGAGAGCGACGAGTGGGCATATGTATGTATGTATGTGTGTATGTGTGTGTGTGTGTGTAGAGATGAGCTGGGGGTGAGATCGGTTAGGTAAGAGAGAGCGGAGAAGAACTGTCGGTTGAGAACATGGGGGTATATGGAGCGGGCGAGAGAGATTTTATTAATGATTCGGTGGCCCACGAACTGACAGCCGCACGCCCGCCGAATCATTTCTCACTGCTTTTGCACAGCTCTGGAACAAAAGCGACCCGCCGCCGACTCTTTATTCACCGTTTTAATTCCCATCCCCCGATGATGGTACCCTTCCGTCTCTTTCCTATCCTCTCAACTCGCTTCCTCCATCCCCCCCGTTCATGCACTCCGTAGTAATCGCGAATGTATGCTTCCCGAGGCGATTGCGAGACCATGGCGCGCTCGGATGGCGGATATCCGCGGTGTCAATTTCCAGACTTTTAAAAGATAAATATAATAAAAAAAAAAAAAAAACGTCGAGATTTCAGTTTCCTTTCAACATGTTTGCACCCAAGAAATGAAAAACGCCACTTGTATACGTTCCATATCATGTGCAATATAGATTCTTCAGAGTTATTTAAAATACTACTGATATCAGTTTTCTTTTTATCCGTTTGCTCAGAAGTTATAAAAATGTTATATTCGAATTGTGTATGATCTCGGTAGAGAATAAAATCAAACCATGTTTATTATGTATGCGTAATAGTTAGTCATTCTTAACGAATTAGTGTAATTAAAGGAAAATCATCCGTTAATGGAGAAGTGTGTAGGATTACGCATATATTTTTTCTATAAATTGTTTTATTGGTGCACATCTTCATGCAATAAAGGTCCAGTTAATTTTTAACAATCATCAAATCGTTCATATAAACAATGAGTTAAAAGTGCGGGTTCAATTCCATTTCAATTCTACCGTTATTATAGTTGAAGGCAATTAATGCCAATAATGATTTTACCCGTCCTAAACCCGGGTCTTGTGTATTTATATAATTACATGTAAATCATTGTACGAATACGGAGAAGGAGGTCGAAATAAATAACTGAATAGATATGTGTGTTAAGTATACGGCTTTTAACGACATTGGGTTTTTTTTTATTATTCACCACATGGCGTTTACTTAAGTCGGACCAACGGATACATAAGATTCAGCGGATGGATTTGTTTAAAATATTAAGTATATACACTCTTAAAATAGCTTTGGGATTAGAGCGATTATGATCAACTGGTAGTAGCAAGAAGTTTTATAACAAAATAAAATGTTATTTTTGTCGAAGAATAATATCCATTATTTTAGTTAAAAATAATCATTTAGTTCATAAAAAAAACACAATATTAAGCTTGAACTTTTTTGGTTCAATATTTTCACTGTGATGTGTATATAGGGCTGAAAATCATTTGATTATTATTATTAGTTCGGTACACAGTCGTAATAAATAAAAGGTAAACGGTAAACATTAAAAATAGTGAATGTAGGAGGTACGTAAAAAAAATATAAAAAAAAAAACGCTGATTAAACTAAGTGCCTGACATCATTTTTACAGTATGATGCCCGTACGTGGTAGATACTCTACGTGAAATATTTAGTTTTGACTTTAAATTTATCGATCACAAAGTATGTACAATGTTTACGCGCGCGTACACATCCATCCGTGAAAAAAAACATTTAAAAGTCGTGGGTTTATTTTTTACGACATTTTATTTATATATTTTATTTTTTCGTCTGCGAAATCAATTACGTCATGTGGAATTTTTTTTGGCGCGTTAGAGAAAATTTAGAGAAATTCAATCAACTGCATAGAAGAACTGAATGGGGGGTAGTGAGCAACGAACCGTTCAGTTGTTCGTCATCCGTTAAATTATTAATAATAAATTCGGTTTAATAGAAGTTTAATATAAAATATGATAATATTCATATTATTTTGGTTTAATATTCAAAGTAAATTGTTTCAGTGTTTGAAATGAAAATAAACATGTTAAGTCGAATACAAATTTAGGGAAGAATAATTCTGTACGTCGTGTTATGTTATTAAAATATTAATTTATTTAATTTTCTTATTATAAGTATAAAACTGATTTTTGCTGTGCATAGTTTTTGAAGGAGGTAAGTTTAGGCGATTTACTTACGGGAAAAGTGCTATATATACACTGAACAATAACGACTTTTTTTTATAAGTTCGATGACTCCTTCGACGATGGATAAGTATGTAAACACCTGTCTTTAAACGTTAAGTACACCGTGTACATAAAATCTTGAAGTATGCAAATTAAAAGCAAAACGTTATGATTGACTATAATGTTCAAACTTTTATTTATCAAATGAAAAATGACTTATACGAATACGGTTCATTTCTATTTTACTTGTCTTATAACCTTTGAACAATAATTATTTCCCCTTGTTTATATTTTGTTGTATAAAATTACAATTAAATAAAAATAATAACTTTTCACAGGCATTAATATTTAATAAAGGAAACATTATACATTATTTTATATAATACATTGACACTCATAGACATACTAGGCTTTCAAGTAGCCGGTCCTTGAGTAATTTGGGCCACTCCAACCACTAATACTAATCACTTATTGACATTTGGTTATTTTAATATTACAGCCAATTTATAAACATTTTTGGTAAGTTACTTATATAAATATAATCTATCTCTTCCGTACTTTTATTGGTTACTAAAATTAATGAATCGTTGATTACCTTTAATTTTGATAATTTACAATAAATTGCATGTATAATAAATAAAATACTATTTGTATTTCTGACAATCATTAGATGTTATGAAAAAAAAGTACACTTAATCGTGTCGGAGCATCCGAGTTGGGTCTCGAGTACTTGGGGCTAAATAGGTAGTGTACTAGTTGGGTCTCGGATTTTTATAGGTACTACACTAGTTGGGTCCTGAATTATTTTAGGTATTACACTAATTTCTGAATATTTTTTGGTAAGTACTACATATTTTAAAATATGATGATCTATAATAATAATAATAATAATAATAATCTATAATAGATGATCTATTTAAACCACAGGTATGTTTAAAAATGTTTTTTATTTTTATTTTTAGTTTTTTAGTTTCTTTTCCATTAAAATTTAATTTATTAGAATTGTGTTGGTAAAAATATTAAAAATGTTAAAATCATTATATAATATAAATAAAAATTAATGGAAAAGAAACTAAAAAATAAAATAAAAACTATAAAAAATATTTTTAACCATACCTGTGGTTTAAATAGATCATAGACAGTCCTAAGTCTGTTAAAATGGGAAAGAAAATGTTAGTATAATATAGAACTTAACGAAAAATATTCAGGCACTAGTGTAGTACTTATAAATATCCGGGACCCAACTAGTGTAGTAATTTTAAATTTGGGACCCGATTCGGATGCAGCCAATCGTTCAACTAGTTTTACAAAGTGCTTTAAATTTTCAATCTTCTCAAACGATCGCCAAATGGATGCCTTTAAAATAACTGGTAATTAAAAAAAACATTTAATCATTGATGAGTACAGTGTTCTCATTTTTTTTTTTTTTTTGTTCATTTTCATTTGTTGGAAGACATAAATTCAACACTGAATGATAACGAATATACGAAATATATCTACAAATGTTCGTGAGTGTGTGTGTGTGTGCACGTAACTATTTTACGTGCGTCCATTCAACAGTAAATCGATGTTGAAAAATTATTATCTTTCCATCACAGCACAGATATGTTGTATTGTGTGATAAAATAATTAGTTTATAAATCAACTATTATTATCTTAAAGGGAAGAAGAACAAACAGTTTTTATTACAAACGAGTGCCTGCCAATGAAAAATCACCATAGGTTAGTCACGTTTCAGTATACAATTACTCTGAAACCCCCAGATTTGTCTGCACGTATATGACGCGTGTTCGCTATGAAGCGAGCGCGTTTGAATAATTTCCCGTGTCTTTTTTCCCCCGTTCAACCAATTTCCCTCTGATGATTTTTTTTTTTTTTTTTTAATTTAACACCCGCCACCGGTTATTCGACAGCTAACAGATCACATGGCTCCTTGTATTCATAATAGTCCTTTTCCCCCAAGTTTCCCGTCAATTTGTTACAGGTAAACTCAACGAACGTAATGCATTTTCCGCGTCTCCCTCGCATGCAGTATTACCCTCTACACCTACGTCCTAGTCGATAATTGAACGATTTGGTCGTAAATGTCCGATAACGGCAAGTTTAAACGTGAATAGTTTACTAATTTTTACTTTAGTTTATTTCTATTTTTTCCACATCACATTCATTGGAAATCATGAGCAGAAAAACGTTTTACTTTTGGAGTTCAAAAACAGTTTTCTATTTTTTTTACTGAACGAAAAGAGACGCATGTACATTATATACTCATCAGTACTAATTTTCCATGTTGACATAAGTTCCGCGTATAATTATTTTGTCGTTTACAACTTAACTCGTACTATTGCATTTAATATAATTACTAGAAGTCAGTTACTAGAAGTCCGGTACTGAAGTAATAAAATTAAAGTTAAATTCATACAAGTGAAAACAAAACTTAATACAATCGAATAAAAAACAATTTTTTTTTAAAACGATTTACGATAAAAACAACAAATAATACAAATTGGTAAGACATTTATACTAAAATAAATACCTCACATAGTTCATAACTTATTCTTTCTTAGATTTCAAAAGTTTTTAATCTTATAACTATGTTTGTATATTATTCCTACTACACCGCTGTAATAAAAAATAAAAAGTTTGAACAATATTTATTATATCGGACGTGTTCTGTACGTATTGCGGGAAGTTCAAAATAATACAAATCGAATGGATTAGCATTTAAGCCTACATCGTTTAATTTGGCAGTTATTTGGATGAACGATCGAGATATTGTCGTACTTAGGATTATATAGTTGAGAAGAGTTAATCCCTGATATTTCCGGAATAGTAAATACTGGTGGTAGAGAGCGCTAAGAGTTATGATACTCTCCTAAGTGCATTTGTGGCATTTTAAAGTAGTGATTATTTTTGTTCAGATCGTACGACATTATTAGGAGAACATAAATTATAGTTGACGCATTCATCGTTCTTTCTTTCACAGTCGATTATTCTCAATACAAATGCAGATGACGCACAGCGCGCACGACGCCTGTAGTAATCCTTACGCAGCTAATGCCTGATTCGTACAACTAATACATCATGCTGCTGCAGTGGTCACGTGTACAGTTTTGAATTGAACCATTTTACAAATCATTACTCGATGATCTACGGGTATTATTATAAAAAAGGGATCGCATTATTACAATATGTTACATCAAATGTACACTAAAGAAATAATGTAATCCATCTGAGAAAAACTGCGTCGATAAGTTTGCATTCGTCCCCGGACCACTAGTTTTCGACCTATAGTTGCAACGTCATGTAAACTATTATTATTATTATTAATATTATTATGCCTATCTCTCGTTGTTTACGTATATACCTTCCTGATTCGTTAGCGTCGATTTTACAGAAATCGTCGACGAACAACGCGTAATCCTTGAGAAGCAACGCGAATTCCCGAGATTTCTGCGGCCGCGTTGACTCTTATCAAACGTATTTTCAATCCAATTATATCTGAAGAACCCGGTCGGGTAAAACGAGAATTCTTACGTCAGGCGGTTAATTTTCAAATTCGATAACGACGAGATTTATTACCTTCATCGTTATTGGAACCGGCATTCGTATTAGTGCGATGGTATTCTCAAACTTTTAATGACAACGAGATACCGCGTAGGAAGAGAGAGAAAACTTCGTTTGACCACTAGTTCGAAGATCACCTATAATATGCTCGTAGATCGCGACGAGCAAAATATAATACTATTATCATAAATCTTACGGATGAAAACACGTGTACATCCGAATCACCGACATTTAATATCAGGCCATCGATGAAAACGTGTTTGAATTCTACGCGCAGTGAGGTATATATTGATCTAACAGTGACTACATCTTTTTTCCCCGTTTTTCCTTGAACAACTTTTAGGGTAGTAAATCTGCCCCCAAAAATCTTACATACAGCATTTCAAAAGAACGGAAATTGTAGGTACTTTAAAAAGCAGTGGTACATGGTCTGGGGGTTGAGAATTATTTGTGAAGTGCCTTCAACTATAATATATGAAAACGAAAAAAGTAGACGTTAAGCAACTAAATAAAGTCTTACATGGCATGTAACACACATATTTGCACTTAACTACAAAAGCTTGTACTTATGTACATGCATAAATAAAAAAAAAACATTTTTACAAGTTAATTTAGTTACCTAAATAAACTAAAATACCCATATTTATATCTTACAGAAGTTAAAATATTGAATTAAGTTTATAGAGGTTCGTGAATCATACGTATCACCATTGAAATATGGTTGTTTTACGATTACTTCAATTGTTTTTCCAGAGTTAAAAAGATTAGTTACTAATATTGAACTATGCCGTTTAAATATTATTGATTATTGGTAAATCAAGAACATTTACCATTTGTCTATTGGACAAAGAATTCATTATAAATCCTGATTGTGAGATAATTTATTTAAAATTTAAAATCGAAGGATTTGAACCTGTCGATTTATTTTATATTAAACGTTCAACTATAGCAATCATCGAAACACAATTTTTTTTTCTTTTGTCAATTTCAAAAAAACTAATATTCGAATAGAAGTAATTGGCAATATTCCAACGTCACGCGATTACGTCAAAAATAATGTTGTACCGATGCATACATGCAAGATAGAAAAATAATTTTTCGCAAATAAATTATGTAAGCCCGAATGGTTTAACACGATACCAATAATAATAATATTATTAATAACATTTCATTTACCCGAGATATTTCAGTGTCGGTAAATAATAATGTTTAAATTATTGCAAGTGTAAGAAAAATTGAGTATAACAGAAGCAGCTACCCAACGACGACACATTTATAGTATGCGACATTCTACTGTATTAATGATGTCTCAATATTGGCTAGCCGATGGAAAATTGAAATGTCAAAAAATTCCCGGTGAACGTTTGTTTTTATCGGTAAAAAAACATAATGTACTGTGATAAAACGCCGACGAGTCGTGATTTATTCACAGGTAGTGGACACCGAGGCGCCTCGCTAGCCAAATATGCACTCTTTTATTATTATTATATCCCTCCTGGCCGTGACGTTAAATTTATGACGCTAGCCTGTGGCTAAAATTGACGATGTATTTTTGTTTTAAAGAATTATGCACCGAAATAAATCGAAGCGCGTCTCCGGGCTTTCGCGTCAAAACGGAAAACTTGGTAATTTTTTCTTATCGCCGCCACCGCGGCTTACTTCAATTACCTTGCAGACAGAACCGATTATTTTGCAGAGATTGATTGCCATGAGCCCCTATACACACACGCAACATACACGCACACACACACATACACATACACACACACACATACACTGTCGCCCGCCCGTAATTTACGGGGGCTCAGCCGTACCCCTTCGACGGATCTTCTTCTAACCCGCGCCAATGCCGGATCGGTAAGGGGGTACGTATTGATTCGATGTAATTTTATTTTCCCCTCGTAATTTATTGTTCTTTGCTTTTTTTTTTTTACTACTTTTTTTCATTTTAATTTTATTTCCGTTTTTTTTCTTTTTTTATACGACGCTTAAACAATAATTTAATACTGTCTGAGGGTCCACGCGAGATCGGAAGAGGAAAACCATGGAACTTAGTCGACTTAATATTTCCTATTGATATTTTAACAAATAACTTCAACTCTCGATATTTATTATTCGGTTGGTTTACGAACGGAAAGTCAAGTAATAATTTTCAATTATATGGACGAGCACGAGGTACAGGCACTGAGCGCTGTCAAGAGCACTCGTAGTCGTCTCATTTTTACCGCTCACTTCGGTGAAGAACAGTGTTGTTTTTATTGAAATTATTATTTTAAATTTAATTGTTTTCCGAACATGCATTAATAATATATAAGTTATTTGGGCGCATAATAATCGGAAAACGTTAAGTACGTCGAAGTTTAAAATATTTACGCAAATATTATTATTACGTTCAATATTTAGAAATAGAAACCACGGCTTTAGTTTTTCGCAACATTCGTCATAAGTTATTTTTTCTGCGACTTATTTCTGTATTTTAATTAACTTTAAAATAGCGGCATAATTTAATCAAAAAAGGTCTAGTCGAAGACATTATGAAAATAATCCGAATTCGATATTTATAAGTTTCAATTCACAGCACCGGTTATTTATATCCGATTAAGTATTGAACTCTTATTGAAAAATAAATAAATACCAATATAATAATTCATGCGTATTATTAGTTGAGAATAATTCCTAAGAGAAGATTCAAGATAAAAAGTAAAAATGTTGAATAATAGTGTATTCGAAACAATATTGTCGATTGAAATTGTTATGTAGGCCATCGATGAAATAAATTAGATGTTATATAACGAGAGTATTAATATTTAGGATGGATCGAATTATGATATAAAAACGTTTACTATTTTTGTTCGAAATGAATCCAATCGCATAACGCGCATACGCAATAATAATCTAGTCAGGTTAATATTAAACATATATTAAGAACAAAACGTGTTTATCAGTGTGTTGACGAAATAAAATTGCGTGCGTGATATGGTAAATCAACGTCAGGGCATATATAAAAATAAAAATAAACAATTATTTTCATCCCTTTAGGTTTCTGCTGCTTAGTACACGGAACCCCGCAGATAAGTATCGTAAGATTCGTTCGCCGTTAACGTTTTCCACGGGCTACTCGCGTAACGTGATGGTCTCGTAGAACCGTGCGCGGATTGGCTTCGACGGCAGATCACTACGCCGTGGAAATCCGAGAGTTTAAGGAAAATCATTTTTCATCCGAGCCGTGCCGATTGTAGCGGCGTCGGCCGTCGCAGTGCGGGGGATGATCTTTTGTGCTACTGCATGTGTCCTACATGTTTTAGAAAATACTATGAATACGTAGGTGTGTGTGTGTGTGTGTGTGTATTGGATACAACTTTTCCATTACTTGGATTATGTGTCGGTATAACCTCCGGGACGCATTGTGTAATTTCTAACAACAGAAGCGGCGCTGGTCAGATATATATCTATGGTCAGATATATTCACTATATGTATATATACAATATGCCCATTTAGACTGATTTAATTAACTTTATCGGTCTCAGGTTGCTGTTCGTCTATATACACGCGCGGGGACCGTTCTGTTTTCGTATCTAAACCAGACGGACATAGCAAATGTTGCTGTGGTTACACGTCACATCATCATAATTTACAATAAGATGTATTATATTATACAGGGCAATTCACATAGAAATTCATGACGTAACGTCACCGTGATCATCGTTAGCGATGAGTTCAATGGCGAAAAACGAACAGAGTTTATAGAACCTCGATTTTTCTTACTGCGGCTACAACAAACAGAGGCAATAATATTTCATAACCGTACGATGTTTCTTCGTGAACGTGGACGTTCTTGAGTTCAATATCATGGTCACTCGATGAACATAGGTTTCGCATTAAACATCGTAGGAACAAATTGTTTTATTTTTCCATCCAATTACCGGTCAACACTCAAATTCGGGTAACGGAAAATAAATGCGCTCGGAACAAACGATTTGGAATACGCTCAAGTCGAATTACCATCGTACTGTTGGTGATATCGATTGTGCGCTATGATGCCAGAACTGCGACAGCATTTTTGACGTGAAAAAAACTAAAATCATACACGTAGATGGGTGACAGTACGTAAAACAAAATCCGAAGAATCACGTAACGCACTGCATAATAATATTATAATGCAGTAAAATGCGACCAGAAACAATGTATACACGAAACCGGTTCCGGATGATTTCCCGGACCGCCCTGTATATTCGACGATCATCCTTCGCACCGTCGCCTCATCACTCGTCAATGGGTTTATTATATTATGTGAAACCTCCGGGCCAGATGTGTACGTGCACATAATCCTCTGGGCGTTGAAACGTCCCAACGACGTTTTTATTCCTTCCTTTCTCGCCCGTAGGTTTCTTCCAATGCGTCATTCGTCTCTCTCTCACTCTCTCTTTCTTTCTCTCTCTCTCATACACACACACACACACACACACATACACCTTCGTATTTTCTATTACTTTCTCACAGCGTGCATCTCCCTCTGTCTCCACAGAACAGTTCTACCCGTTTTCTCGTGCGTTCGAGACTACTGCGTGAACACGCATTGCACATATATTATTATTATTATTATTATTATTATTATATTCCTTTTCCGCCCGCGACCAATTGTCAGCTGCCAAGAACGTTTTGTATATTATATTGCGTTCGTTGATCGATCACTATTAATGGCGACATTATTCAACGAATAGTACACCCTCACGCACACGCACGTATATATCTGCCCACAGAGATTGCACAGCGTACCCGCATACACAACGCAAATGTTCGTTTGTATGGTAGCCATAGCAAAAATATATCTGGTTTTTGCGCGGAATACAGGAATACATCGAAAAATCGAGAAAATTTTAAATAATTATCGCATAAGTAAAAAGTACGGATGGCAATCGACAAAAAAAAAAAAACCAAACATTATCAACGTGCACCTGCCGTGGCTTAAATGGATAATTAACGTGACGAATTACATACTTCAACGTGGTAAGACGTCGTAATGTCGCCAGCATTGTGCGACGTGCTGCGTTTCCGTTCTCCTTTCGCGTTTCACACGAGTGATCATCATTATTTTTGGTGCTGTGCCGTGAGTCGTCCGCCCACCGACGCCTATCGACGTAATGTTATGCGGTGCAGCGATTTTCAAAATCTATTCCGCGAGATGTACATGAATATTGGGTGTAGTAATTATGCACAAATAATAATTATGTAATATTTTTAAAACATTTTTTGGTATACTGGTTTTTGGACGAATAATTCAGAGTTGAAATCGGGGTTAAGTTAGAGATACTGAGACTCCATGAGACACAAATTATTCTCAAAGGGTGACGGTGTTGTAAAATTTTGGGAACCTCTGATGCACAGCACCCGCGGTCGCGTAAACCCGGTGAAAATAAAAAACCATCTCCGTTCAAACGTCATCGGACACCGCAAGTCGAAATAAGTATCACGTTCTGTGTCCACAGTTTAGTTTTCATCCGTCGGGTTCAGTTGGCGATGCAATCATTAATAAATCGCACCGATAGTACTCGGAAGCATTTTCCGATTGGTTTTCACGTGCAAGCACTATTACTCAAGGACGTATTAAAGTTAATATATGTGAGGCAAAATAAGTTTGTGCCATTTAGTCATACCTATATGACTAACAATAGAATATTGTTTCCATAACTCTCTTCCTCATCAAGTTTAATGACTGCATTTTGTATAATTAAATCATATTTGTTCAATTATAGGAGATCTGTTATTATTTGTATATATATATATTTATATACCAACATATATAATATGTATAACTGTTTACATAATATGATATATTACATAAATGTCATATTATACGAAATACTCAGATTTATAATATAATCTAGAACAATATCATTTTTATAAGCTTTAGTTCTGGGGTTTCCAATATATTTCCATGGTAATGTTTAGACTTCGAAGTCTGAATAGAGAGAATATAATAATGTTTAAACTATTTTGCTACAAATACTTTTATAAAAATATTCATTCGTATACATTCTCTAAAAATGTCTGCCCCCTCAAAACTCCCAGCCGGGGAAAATGTCCTTTTTGCCCCCCTTAATGCACCCCTGTTATTGCTAACGTACACGCACGGTAGATGCCGCATTTTAGATCCAACGTGGCACACAGATAGGGATGGAAATAACGTTAAAAAACAAAATTTATACGACGGATTTTCCCAGTCCCGATAATCGATTTTAGAGTTTAAAAGAATTCGATATATGTCATTATAGGCATGTCATAAAACAATGTAGAAATAAAAAATGTTTTTGTTTAATTACATTAATTGAACGAAATACTAATTTTTTAAGACTTTTACTTATGGAATTAATATGCCTATATGTTAGTATGTATATTCTGTAATGGTTATAACCAACGATTTCCATCACGTGCTGACGGACTGGAATTGTTTCGCCCCCGTGCCCTTGCAGGTTATATTCACTGTAAGCTTTTACTTATTGATGGATCTCGTGAGTAATTTAATGCATAGGTTTTACATTAATTTTCAATTACTTTTATAACGGTTGCATGGTGTTAATATTTAATGATTATTTTCTTAGGTATATATTGTAATCAAGCATAATTTCTATGATAGATCGTACTATATTTTAAAACCGATTAGTTTTATTTTGGAAACGTTTTCCACCAAAATATTAATTAATCATTATGAACCCTGATCACTGATAATAGTATTTTTAAAAATTATTAAAGTAAAAATGATCAAAAAACGATTTGGAAAGTGCAATGTTGTTGATAAAAGTACAATTTTAGGTGAATAATATGGTCAGGTGTTATAATCATATATGCACGGCTGTTTTGTACGCATTTTGATGTAATGATAAATTACAAAAAATAAAAAAAATGGATGGACTTAAGTTTAGTTCTTTTGATACTAATTATGATTGATGATTATGTCAAGTACGGGTGAATATTATATGAATAATATAAATGTATATATATTTTATTTACGAAGGAAATTCACGCGCGTCAGTTGTATAGTTGTATTTTTATCAAATTGCGGGTAAAAAAACTTCAAAAATAATATATTTTATACCTAGTGAACTTTAGCGATATAAAAATGACAAATATTATAATAAAACAAAACGATTGCTGATATGCACACATACATATATAATAATACGAAATAATACGTGTAAAAGACGTCTACGTTTGTTTTATGATCCGCTTTTATTTTATTCGCACAAAACTTTTCTGCCACTAGTATACGAGAGTATTCTGCACGAGAGGGTATGCTATTCTTTCGTAAAAAGCTGTTGATTGGATGTATTGTTGTATGGTATGTCTGTTTGTATGTGTGTGTGTGTGTGTGTGTGTGTGTGTGTGTGTGTGTGTACGGAAACCTATAATGCACGTGCCGGTACAATATGTCCCCGTGAATAACATTCTGCTTATATAAGGGCACCGAGTGACGAAAAAAAAAATAAAGAAATAAAACTCAAAACTGAACAAAAATAACATAAAAAAAAAAAAAAAAATGATTGAAAATCGTTGCCATTATTTCACATACAGTTATATCGTACGTTCTTATATATATATATATATATAGTCATTTCAGGGTTAAGTAGCTTCATTTTTTTTTCGCTCTCCCAAGGACGTACATAGAACGCATCTCGTCTAGGATCGATCGACGACTCTGTATCGATTTACACGATAGTATACTTTTTTTGCTTATAAATTACATTTGCGGATAAAATGAACACGGGAAACATTTTCGCGGATAATATACTTTTCAGCTTTGCGATGAGATGGAGAGCGAGAGAGTAAGAGGGAGTGAGACAGAAAAAGCGTGGAGAAAGTGAGAGGTAGATATCTACGTCGATTTGATAAAATAAAAGAAAACAAAGGTCGAAGTTTTTAAACTTCTGTAAATATTGACAGTAATTCGGCGGCGGCAGCGATGGTGTAACTATTGAAACTTCAAAGTAATTAAACGGAGAGTTGCAGTCAACAACCGGATAACTATAATATATATGTATATATATATTTCTTAATACCATCGATAACGGAAACAACACTGTTTAATTAAATGATGGATGATCAAAAAATTAACCGTTTTACATTATTATGTCCGTATAAAGTTTGTTTCATCATAAAATAAATAAAAATTAATGTCCACTCATCGGTATTATTATATGAACACACAAACAATACTTTTATTAAAGTTAAACATTATGTCATATAACATTTGGCATGATGAATTGCTAAATATTTTTACAACAAAGTTTTCGAGAAATCTGAATTTAAACAACAATCCATATTATTAAAACGGCATTGGACAAATAATTATTTTCCGTGGCGTAACAGAGAAAAACTTAAAGGAATTCAAAGAAATATTAAATAAATCAAATATTACGTTTTATCCTCTTCAACACAAACTGTATTGTTCATTTTCTGAGAAAAAGAACCTACACACAAAACAAATTCACCTTCATAATTTGTCCTGATCAAAGTAGACTACCCTGATCTTTGTCCATCGTAGTACTAGATATTAAAACGAATTATTGTTTTAAAATAATTCATATATATATATATATTGTTCTACAAAAAGCTTAAATTAAAAACCTGTAGAACAATTTTAAAGATATGATAAATTATGGACGGAAGAACTTTGTGAGATAAGAATACGGGTATAATTGTGTATGAAAACAGGGATATAAATAGAAAATACACTGAGGGAATCCATTCGGATATAAAACAGAAAATGCACAACTCTTAAGTACACAAAATAATAATATAAATATTATATATATATACAAGAAAAAAGAATAAATACAATGCAATAAGAAATAATGATGGTTGCTTGACAACAAAATAAGCCGGTTGATGTTGACAAAAAATTATACATATGGAAATCGCTGTACATCATAGCCATTTGAACCATGACCAACTCAGTTATTATTGTAGTTTTAATGACGATCCAAATACAAATTAAATAATATACAGACAAATATTTAGTTCTCAGTGCCATATAATAAATTTAATGATGGGTCACGTCATAAAAACATTTCTAAACGTTGTCCATAGCAAATCTTGTACAAAAATACAAGGAATAAAGTTACGATGATGTACAATTCGGATTCCGAGAAGATTTTAGGACTAAAAAATATGTTTTTGCATCCAGTGATGTTTTGGCGTAACTGCAGCGTTAGCGTGTAAATTTAAAATGATGTATATATTAGTTTTACCGATTGCGTCAAGGCGTCGAATCAGATCCAACGCAGACCAATGATTTGTTGAATAAAAAAGGACTCGATAATCGGATTATTGAGCTCATTATAGCTAACTAGATCATGGGTTTTATTTAAATAGAAGTATTCTAAATCTGAGCTAACAGAAAGAAATTGTTTTAAACATGCATATATTATACATGTCAAGCAGGATGTAAAAAAAATATGTGCAACTGAGAGTGTGAGTTCTGGATCGTATTCACAGTAAAACTAAGAAAACTACAATATCTAGGAAACGTGACGGGAAACTATAAGTTATAATATATTATACTTCCACTAACATTATCGGGACATATACAAGGAAAGAGAAGCATTGCCAGAAAACGGATATCTTGGTTAAATAATCTTCGGGAATAGTATAATACATTAGCTGACCTGTTTCAAGCTAGCATATGTAAAATAAAGCCAATATGATCGCCTATACGAGTATCCCTAAGGTGGTCGAAGCAAAAGAATTGATATGTAAAGAAAAATACCGCGTTTTTCCGGGTACGTTTGAGAAAGAAAATTTAAATATTTGTGTATCTTATGAATAGTTCAACTGCTAAGAAATGTCTGGTAGAACAAAATGACACCTTTGTCACCCCAATTATAAATAAGATAGAAGAAATTTATCTTAGTATTCTGACTATCCCAATGGTCAGATGATTTCTAAAATTTTCAAAAATAATTTAATTTTAAAAGTTGTTGTTTAATGTAGTACCTATGTTAAAATTACGTTAGTAAGGATATCACATTATTGTATTAACTGTGACTAACAAAGAATATTAAATCATTAAATAATTCTATCATGAATACCTTAGGACTCGACTTAAATAGTGTAAAGAGAAAAAATTACCATTTGACAATAATCATTGTTTTATTTTTAGAGTTTGTTTAAGATTAATTCTTATATAAAACTAAAGTGTGTTTAAGTGTTTTTTTTTTTTACACAACGATTTATGTTTAAAACATTTTTAGTCTTTGATATTATAATATAATATAATATGTATATATATATATATATATATATATATAACGATACTTTGGACTCTACCTTAGGAAGTGTTATCAGAGAACAATCGTACTTGACACGAACAAAATGAAAAACATTCATTTTACACGTTTCACAGATAAAATCTTGTTTCTGATACGTATGTAAATATTGTTTTTAAAAATAATTAAAACAAGCGGTTATCTTCAAACGTGTTTATCGGGGTGAACAATCAAAGACCGTCCGGTACGGTTCGTTACGGCACGATAGAGTCGGTAAGGGTAGAAGCGTTCGCTACGCGTCGGCGAAGGGCGATGGGAAACGAAAATAAAAACCTGTAAAGACTATACGTGATTCCGAAAATCTGACCTCACCGCGTTAACGACAAATAATATAGTAATCGTACGACCCGTGGCACAAGGTTCGCGTATAGACACAAGTTCCGTTCTTGTATCGTCTACGTGGCCGCACATCCCCGGGGGGTCATTATCTCAGGGAGACCGGAAGACATACTCGTACCGTACGCACACATGTCCGAAAATCCGACTCTGCGAACGCACCGACCCAACGTACATAATCTAGTGTGCGTGTGTGTGCACGCGCGCTACGGTATCGTGTCAAGGCGGAAATTCGTGACACGAGAAGGGATGGTGCAGTGTGAACGTACATGAACGTATACTAGGAGATTTTGGGGGGTGGCGGATGACTTTGATGGTAGTTTTTCCCGATGCACCTCTAACCGTCGTTGTAATTGGATTGTTCCGCCGGTTCCGGACTTATAAATTCCGAAAAGACGGACGGGGCGTGAGCGGCACATGGAACGGCAAACGGTGCACAGAAGGGGGTGGTTTTCGTGGGGCAAGGGTGAGGGGGGGGGGTTGAAGTCGATTTACGTTCGCGTGATGTGTCGTACACGACAACGTCTGTCTGCGCGCGTGCGTGCGTGCGCATCGTGTCGGCTTTTCCAAGTCGAAAGCTCCCCCCATCGGAACGCGATTGATCACGCGAAGCTCTCTTGACCCTGTATATGTGTGTACAAAGGCACGCGGCTGCAGTGAAGTTTTCAACGTGCATGTGCCAACTGACCCCCGTAAAACAGCTGGCCAAAGCACCGCTGCACGAAAGCGTCTCCCATGGCTACGGCTCGCTGTTTTTCTACGGCGCGCAAAGCTAATGATAAATCTGGACGTTACCACGCAGCATAAAATAGTTCCCAGACAACTGCGATTCCTAAAAACAAAAAAAATGATGATTTTACGGCTTTCGAGGTTCCGTGTTTCCGTGTCTTTTCACGTTTCGTCGTTCGTTACCCGTGCGACACTGGACGGGTAGAGTAACGGTACCATGTGACTCGTTTTAAAAATTTTTAATACTATGTTGTTGTGTTCAGATGTGTACCCGCGAAATTAATGTTTTAAAATGATTAAACAATGAAAGAACGATTGAATTATTTGGGTGCTGTGTTCAAGCTGAACAAATTCGGTGCGTTCCAAATGGAATGCCTAAATTTTGCATTAAAAATTGAAGTATACACAATACAACCCTGAGGAAAGATATGAAACGTTGTTATTTCATAACAATTTTGTCCACTTAGTTTTTCCTGTAAAACACTCTAATAGAAATATTTCAATCGTGAATCATTCGAACGCTATGGCATCGCGATAATATCACATTGTTCGATCAGTTACTACCTATCAACATTCATTTCATCAACCCATCGACGGCCTTTATTCTTCGAGTGCACAATATTCGACATCTGATTCGATGTGAATTAGGTGCTCGAGGGCAAAAGTGTTTGATGTTCCTCGTTTTTACCAGTCATAGATGCGCTCGAGATAGCACGAGCGCGCATTGCACCATCTCGATTACAAACTTTCGATTTCAGGTTTAACGGGGACGAATATAAACATTGATCACAAAAGTAATGCATCCCACTAGATGGATTTTTTTTTTTTTAAGTCTACTTTACTTTTAAGTGAAACGCCACTTAACGGAGGGTGAATATGTGTTATAATTCTATGTATTGCACTCCATCTATACTGCTGCTGTGTATTATTATCTGAGTGCGAAATCTGCCACCGTATAATATGTAAATATAGAAAAAAGGTGAGAAACGGATGGAAATCTGTGTCAAGTGCTGTTTGCTTTCTGTAATAGCAATTATAATTACCGGTTCGACGTATGAAATTACGAGTGATGATAAAAAAAATGAACTCTACTTGAACCTTATACGACGACGTGTCCCGGCGTGTAGTACTTATATATGTGCCCATAACAAAGGTTTATTTTCTATTTATCGACATTGGACGTTAACGATTTCAGAGCAACGGACGTTTTTTAATAATTTTCCATTTCATAACAAATGTCAAACACTATCTCGTCGATCTCACCGATCTCATCAGTTCCGTATTCATCGTAAATGACATTTTTCCTTTCCTCTTTATAGTAACCGACATCGTAACAATACAATATAATTTCACACTGTTATAATATCTAGCTAGTGAATGACAGTATTCTTACTTGATTTTATACGATTATATTATGCCGTTCATGTACAAAGTTAACAAGTACGCATATTATCTTGATACTATTGTGGTCAATGTGCTTGCGCAAGCTTCACGAATAATGTTGTGTATCGTAGACGGCTGATGTGAAACATATGTCACGACGTTGCAAATGAAAAAATATTGACGCCTACACTTTCATTTGACACTACATTACTTATCGACAAACGCGATAGCCTTGGCGGTTAAATTCTAAAACTGTAAATAATGTAATATTTCAAAATATCGTTAAATCCTCATTTGCTTGGTCAAAAGATTTTTTCGAGAACAATAGCAGAAACTTCCAACTACACATATCGCAATATCGTATTCCAAACAATCATCTCTTGACTAATCTAAACGATGACATTTTTTTTTCAGACGTCCGTCGAATCAACGATACATTATTTCACTGGATAAGTCAGGTGAAAAAATGTGTCTGTAAAATTACTATGAATTTTATTGATTTTAAATTATTCTAAATTAATTTTAGCTGATGATAGTATTATTTTATAATGTTCTTGTAGAGCAGTGATTTTCATTTTATTTTTAACTTATTATTTTTACAACACTACACCGAATTGTCAATTGATTTTGTATTTATTATTATTATTATTATTTTTTTTTTTTTTTACAGTAAACGTACAAATAAAACATTTGTTATAGTTAAGAATATTTATTTAAGACATCATGTAAATAATCATTCGAAAATGTTAAAAACAAATGAACTATATGATATTTGGTAGACAAAAATTAAAAAAAAAATAAATAAATATAATTAGTTGTTCGATTTACCGAGCATAAAAAGTAATTTCAGTCTTCTTTCAAGACAAATAAATAATTCACATCTTATTAAAAATAATTATCTGCTTTCAATATTATTTAATACGAGACAGTTCAGTGTAGTGTATATACATACGTAGGTACATAAATAATTATCAGTCAAAGTGTTAATTTTTTCTTCGGAGAGCATAGAAAATAAATCGATCCAAGTTGTATATTTATCATTTTGAACATTAAATAATAGATTAGATCAGGTAGATCTATAATATTATAAGGTACCTATTACTTCAGATAGTACATCCTTTATACATTCTGTACAACTGTGACACAGTTTTTACAATTAAAAAAATACCGAAGCATACAAAATACATTAATAAACATTTATTCTTAGTTTGGTATTACAATGAAGTTATGGGATCTATAATAAATGTTTGCATAGCTGTAAGAATAAAAATATACATTTCCTAATACCTTGAAAAGTTAGTAAACATGTAACAGTTAAACTGAATTCAAATAATAATAAGACAAAAACTATAGTATAAACTATAAGTAAAGGAAATATAAATAAGATTATTAAAACACAACAATATTACTAAGTTAATTTTATGTGTAACCTAACTTTAGAGATTTTTTTATTGTAAAATTATTATGAAAAAAAAAAATTAAAATAATTATACTTACATTTATTTTATAACAAGATTAAAATGTGCTTGGAAAAGTGGTTTGAACTATGTAGTTAATTATGCCATATTCTAAGTACAATTATGTTAATCATAAGATCGTTATTCGGTATTTTTAAGAATTCGTATTTCGTAGTAGAATAAAGTGCTAAATGGTAAATGAAAATATATTTGAAATAATATCTTATATTTAATGATCAAGCAAAAGATTATAAAAAGTATTCCAAGTAAATATGTAGTTTTTTTTTAAAACAATTTTACTTTGACGGACTTTTATGCGCGTAATTCACTCAGCTTTATACTTAAGTAAAATTTAAACAAAATATTTGAAACATTTAAAATATACTTAAAATGAGTGGTGTTAGTTGTAACAAGTCTTAAGAGAATTCTTATAAATACTTTAAATTTTTTGTTTTTTTGGTCCAAAAATATAAAACTAATATCCAGCAAACATTTTTGACATATCCAACCTAATTAAATCTTCAACCTTTTATTTTTAATGGTTAATTTAATTTACATAAATTAAGTGTTTTGAACGTAAAAAAAAAAAAGAATAGATTAGTTGTTTGTATAAAATGATGATTGATGTTTACGAATAAATGTTATAATAATTTGAATGCAACGAATACATATATCACTATATTAAAAAAGAAAATCAAATAGATGTTAAGTTATTGATAATATAATTTTTTCAAACAAGATTCTAGTGAGGTCGGCATTACGAGATACTTAATACAGGATTTCTTACCCGCTCGTTCTAATTGGTCATCAAAATATAAGGTCATTTTCGCCAGTAGTGTTTTTCTTAGAGACGCAGTTTTAATTTATCAAGCCGTCGGATGGTAATTTATACTTAGATTTTGATGGAAAAGGGTGCTGTGTAAATTTCAATTTCAACAAAAAACTCATTACGTTCTCCGCGGTGGGAGGGTGATAGGAAAACGTGTATTTTTAATTTTATTCCATTCGAAATTTATATTGTTCATCGAAAAGTGACAAATTAACATTTCGTGTAAATACGCCAACAACGGCCTCGATGTTCGGTCGTACGGTGGCAAATAAATTTTGCTCGACAGGATTACGGGCACGCGGCGAAGACATATAAAATAAACAAATTATTTTTCGGCAGACGCGACGGATATGTATATTATGATAAAATGACGATGATGGTAACCATTACCATCACTGTATACATGTATATGAACGCTGTGTATAGCACGGCACGAAAACAAAGCCGCGGCAAAAATAAAATTACAGATTCTTTCAATCGTCGATGTTTTTCACGTTATAGTGCTTCCGTCTTTATTGACACATAATTGATATACGATAGCTGGTAATTAAGGATCGCTTTCAGCTGCATCGAAATGTCCATTTAAATTTTTACGATCGTCATCGGTCGGCTCGGGGTTTTCGATCGCACTCTTGCGTTTGGGCGCATACATTAAAAAAAACGGTGTCATTGGAAATCAATTGATTTTTACGGCTCGGTGCGAATCACAATCGGTCAAGGGTGCGCGCGGACGGACGGATCATCTTTGCGCGTTACGACGTTTTATCTTCGCGTCTCGCATCCATTGCCGTCATGCGTTTAATACAAAACAATAACGAACGGCCGTAAAATATAATAATAATTATAACAATTTAATATATTATTTGACCGCCACCGCAATGAAAATATTTGTACTCGAGTTCCTGCAGTTGTGAATTACACAGACACGTGCATAGTCCCTCACCGTGTACAACATGATCGCAATAATATAAATGCGGTATAACTCATGCATGGTTATAAAAATTATCGTCATTGCAGAATTTGTACATCTATATAAACGTAGCAAATTAATGCGTTTAATCGTGTCACACCGAAAAATTTTCAATATTTTATTTATTATTTATTTTATAATAATGTATAAATCACGGTTTGCAATTAATCGCTGAAAACGCGATTACCTATTCGATGTATGTACGTCGCTGTTCAGCAGAATATCAAATGTTTTATCGTGTCATTGAAGATATAATAAACAACGACTACTTCTTATGTATATAATATTACAATAAAATATTTTTTTATGGTTTAACGGATTTTTTAAATTTTATTCGCAAGTAAGATTCATCGTATTATACGATACCAAACGTTTTTAGTACGATTTAATCTTGCATTCATAATATTTATATCGGTTCCGTGTATAAACGATCCTCTAAGGGATTTTATGGACTTAAAAACATAATGATAATAGTTATTATTATGCTGTTCGACAATTGGTGATAATTTTATCACATTCAACAGATTAACCGATAAAAAAGTAAATGAAAAAAAAAAATCTAATTTTTATTATACCTAAACCTATCATACACGGTACACAATTTATAGCATGTACATCGTTAAGTAGTTTAAAATAATGTATTTTACGAGTTTAACCACTAATAATAATTAAAAAACAAAATTAGATTGGGACGTAGTTGTTAAATTATACGAGTATATAAATAGTAGGATCTCCGGATTTAAAAAAAAAAAACATTTACAGTTATATATATAAATACTAAAATTGTACAATATAAATGGTTCACTAATTATCTCTGTAATATCTTAGTCACGTTTGCAGTGCAACATCGGAATGACGCGCACGGAGCTACTGCAGGAAGAGGAAAAAACCGGGAAATATCCGAGTCTAATTCGTCCCGCAGGGACCATTCGACCACTGCACAGGGACTCGCAGGACGATACCTCTCCGGGAATAATAAAAACGGACCGACAGCAAAGTCTCGGCTACTATGCACCGCAGTAGTAACCGCATTCTTGGACAAATTGAACGCGCATGGGACATTCGTTAGATAAGTACGGTACATATACACACATTTTATTGCACGGGCATAATAATAAATAATGCAGCACTAATTGTTCTGATGCAACTACACGCATGAGCGCTGGACGCATGTAATTATTGTTGGTGCTTCGGGGGTAAAAAAAAAAGGACTAGAACTGACGGATTAATCGGAACTTGCGTGGGTAGGAACATCATTGATTGCAGTGGCACGGCTGGAATTTTATGTACTCTCTCCACCCCCCCCTCCATCATCGTAAGAAAATTTCGGATCAATGCGTATGTGTAATTAAATTGGATTATGTTAAATTTTGAACCTTCTTTTATAAAATACTATAGGGAAGAATGTCCGAATATACGGTAGTTTTTTTAAAATGCCAATTAAAACAAAATATAATAATATAATATATACTTACTAGAAGTTGGATTTTTTAGTTTAAAGAGAACCTAACATTCACAATTAATTTTGAAATAATGCAGAAAACAAATATGCTTACTTTTTAAAAATCTCCAATATGGGGTAATAGGTGGTCTTAATACTGGATGGTCGATATTAATATGACACTTAATACAGGATTGGTATTATTATACGATGCATAATACAATATGAGAACCAACTTGGTAAACGTATTCAACAAAATAACAATATTATAAAATAATTTAATATAACATTAAATAACTAAATACATATAAAATAAAATTAGTCTCAATACTAACAACCAGTCTTATGGGTTTTAAGTCTTTTATAAAATAAATAATAATCATAGAGTGCATTTTTATAATCTATCTAATTGCAGTTAATAGTTATAATTATGTTATTTAGTTTTAATTAAATTCATCAATAAAGACAAATGATAAATTTACAAATCTACCTAATTAAAACATTCACTTAATCCTAATAATAGATATCGAACATTAGGTATATGATCATGTCCAATATTTGGTAACATTGAACTTTTCGAAAAAGTGGTCAAAACAATTAAAACTGTTGTTTGCATGCAGTTTTATGTGTGTTAATATACATATCGTTAATGTTCAATTAAAACTATAATAATAAATAAATTGGCTTGCCATTTCCTGGTAATATTCATCGGTAAATTATATTGGAAAAACTCAAATTGTATGAAAATAAATAAATGGTTATTATGGTAATAACTATGTTACAAACTATTACCGCACATTACCATAAACGGTAAATCGACATTTTAATCATACTGTGATCAGTGTATCATTTTTTTAAGATGATATTTGTGTGTCAGATTTTAGGTGTCATATTCCATGTTTGGACACCACCCTATATTATTGTAACTCATAAACGCATCTTTTCGTGAACTTGCTAAGCGTTTATATTTTTATATTTTCAAAGAAATTAATTTAAGAAAAACACACGTACCGTGCAATTCGCTAAGAAAAAAAAAACTAATGAAAACTTTATCTTTTAATAGAATTTATTTCGAAAACCTTCGAGCGTGCACTACGACGATAAGACATTTCGAAATAATACAATGTGACGGACAATTTATATGGTAGGAGAGATTTTTAATATTTATATTTTATTTAATAGTATTATTATATTTGGCGCCACAGTATATAGTTGAGTTTCGATTAAATTTTTTGTAGTTTACACATGAATAGAACGTAAAAAAGAAAAGAAATTTTAAACCTCCAAAACTAAGTGGAACAATTTCACTGCTCATTATGAATTTACGTTGAAGCTTTATTTTCATATTAAAATAATTTTAAATATACCGTTGTGCCGTTACTTATTAGGTTATTTAAATAACCTTTCAAATTTTTAAACCAGTATGAAAATTATTAAACTTGTGTTTAAGCAAAACGCATATAATTTCAATATATTATATTATCATCATCATTTACCGGGATTCTCAAACTTAAAACATAATATTTATTATGTGTGATATTACGTTATTAATATTTATACTTTTTGCTGCTTAACTATAGTTAGGAAAATCAATGACTTGATGAGTGAATAGTATTAATTTGTAGAAGACAATGACTAAATAATGACGAGCGAAATACGTATTCCGTATTGTTCTCATTTGTGGGCAAATATTTGATTTTCATCAATGCGAACATGGCACAATGTCCAAAATGTATGGAACCCATTGATTTTTATCACACCTATTAACTATTTTTTAATCGATCCAACCCCCACGTCATAATACGAAAATAACTTTGTTTTTTACTTGCATCTTTTTTAATGATTTTGTTATAATGTCCTTCCGAACTCTTTTTTTTTTTTTTAATATAGAACTTTTTTCAAGCATATAAATCAACTTTTTTTCTCTTATATTAATATAAACAAATAATGTAAATAATAACTAAAATATTTCAGATGAGGTGTATTTTCTGTAATTAAATACTCAATTTAATTTTAATTCATAAGATTAAGTTGTATATGTTTTTTTTTTAATTATTATTATTATTATTTTTTTTTCAAATAATTTCTGTTTAGCACAATATGTTACTTGCCATGTTATGTTTACGTTCAGGCTGGAATCGAATGACGCATGCGTTAATATAATATAATATGTGTGTGAGAGTCAGACACATTAGTGTGTCTGGAGATGGAAAACATATTAGTGCCGATTGTACGCAGCCTTAATTGCCATTCGGACGCAATAATAATAATAATAATAATACAGAAAGAAGAAGAAGAAAAATGAAAAAAACTTGATTATAAAATGTACTTGTTCTCGATACGACTGTAATGAAAATCGTTTGTAAAAGTGAAAAGTGAAAATGTTCATATATATTTCATATGTGATCAATTAAAATATCATTATTATACAACGATACCGGAGTATTGCACCTCTAACGTTAGTGTCAGTCCAAAATCATCTACAGCTTAACCACGATTTAATGAAAAGACTTTATCTGTAAGCGTTACGAGTCATTAACGCCACCGAGGTGGTTTTGAAACTTTTTAAAAAACAATAAAATGTTTCTGTTAAAAGTAACGTCATGACGAAAAGTAAAATTCGGAGAATGCACGTGTGTTGTGATGAAAAACCAACTCAACTGGAAGCGGGTTAGTTTCGTTAATACGTTCGTGAAACTAAATCAAAATGAACCTTAAATACATATGTATGCGTACGTGTAGCAATGCCGGGAAATTTTCAAATTCCATTGGAAATACGAGAAATTGCCACACTAACCTTTGAATATCTGTTGTTTGACTTCAAATGCTAGGAGGCAAAAGGAATCTTATTCATTTGAGAAAATCTCGTTTATTTCTTCTGGAAAATTTTCTTTGAAAAACATTTCGTGACATACGCATTTAAAGTTGGTATTTTTAAGAAATGGTTTATATTTAATTAGACTAACGCTAACTTAAAGTGGAGGGGATGAAAAAAACGCTTAAAGTGTAGATTTATTATGCTTGCCTTAAACTTATTTGCAAAAGTATAACCCATGAACACCTTTTTTTGTCGGTATAAAATAATATACATGCATATTCGACCATGAAAATATAAGTGGTGATAAAAAATAATAATAAAATGGAATAATGAGAAATTATGTCAATCATAATGTTATGGCCCAGTAGAACGAAACTAACTACCCACTCCAAAAATACTACTACCACTAAAATAAAAATTAACTTTTGGTTGTTTATATCATATTTGCCCCCATGGTGTATTAAGCCAGAGTATTTTTAAAATAGCGTTTTTAATTAGAATTTATACTATTTCAAGATAAAAATCTTAATGTAAAAATGTCTATATAATGATTCTTGACGTCAACCCAACAATAAAACAAATCCTTCTATAAGATACTTCTGCTCTCTTTTTATTATTTTCTCTTAAAAATTACTTCGTGTTGTCTACTATTAATACACATTTTTTTATTTTTTGTGTAATTGCAGCCACTTTCAAATTTTTTTTATACTTGCTAACTTTAATAAACTATTTATGTAGAATTAAACCAAAACAAAGGCATCGAGAATCTATTTAACGCTTCCGTTATAATTACTCTCAAAACAATCTTTCCGAACTTGTGATGTAATTTTTTTTTTTATATATATACCTATTTCAATAGCATTACCGTCATTAACAATGGAATATATGTTGTAATCTAAAAAATTCATTTTGGTTTTTATTGCCAATAGTATTGGTTAATATATTTTTAATGAGTTTCATAGAACGTACAAAGAGAACACACAACTTTGTAGTAAGCTATTTTGATTTTATCCGTGGCATTAATTATTCGCAAAGAAAAATTATTATCGCCTTCTTATTTTTAAATCAACGTTTACGTATCTTTATTACGAAGTATGAACCATTTGCTAATGACTTCTAGTTCACTGCTTTGTTTGCAATTATTAATAGTTTAGTTCGGTGAAACGAAAAAGAAGGTTGATAAAGAATATTTTTTTTGTTCTACTATTCGAGGGCGGGTAGTGGGAATCTTTTGAAATTCATCTAACAAATCACGAAAATAGTGGGGTAGATTTATGAAACGATAATAATGTAAATTATTTTGTACATTTTATAATCAGGTTTTCATAAAACATAATTTATAGTCCGTTCTATAAGTATACAAGTTACACCGTAACTACGTAAACGTGCAACTGCATAAAACAATAGTTTAGGTTTTATGATAAAATTTATGTGAAACATTTTAAAATATAATGAACCAACATTTGGATACTTTAAATTAATAAAATCAAACGACTTTGATAAACATAACAATATTACGCTGTAGTTTTAAACATTTTATATCTGAAAATACGCGTCGGCAACAGACTAGCAGGAATGTATAAGAAACAACGGTATTTGCAAGGTAATGAAGCGCCTAAACAAGAGGCGCAAAGGCCTCTAAATTTCAAATAAAATACTTGAATATTCTATTCATTACCCGCGTTGTTTCTTGTTACATCTAAAATGTATATAGTTTTTAATAATGGAAAGGAAATGATGCAAGTGCTTACGTAATAAAGCTCTGTATCTACGAGTGTTTGGGCAAGGTAACTTTTTTTCTTTTAGTTCTAAACATGGCGTTTGAAACATAATAATCAAACCTATAACTACCTAAGGAATATTCGATTGCTTTTTTTATAATTATATTTGGTATAAAAATCGTTTTATGATTGGTCAATAAAACTGTAAGACAGTAAATACGTTTTCGGAATAAATGAAATTCATTAATCAAATAAAATAGTAATAAATGTATCTATGTATTGTAACTCGACGGGTCTGAAGACTTTTTTCTTATGCATGATATTGCATTTATATAATTAACTAGAAGCTTTAGATCCATTGTGATTAAAGGATTTTATCTTTATAAATCCAATGCACGTAACAGTCACATAAATTATAGTAATTGTTTTTTCGTCAATCATTAAAGAGCAGCGATGTTATATTTGTGATCCATCGACAAGAGAAATGTAATAAAACTCACCTTTAACTACGAAATATTTCCTTTGTGCTGCGAAGAAAATGTTGTTCCCTTACAGATGTATAATGTGAACAGAAGACGCCAGTCGTTCATTGAAAAAAAAACAACGAGTACGGGTCACGAAAACTGCGCACAAAACCGCTAACACTAATATTTATTTGAATACTTTAACAACATCGATTGTCATTAGATTTGCAAACAAAAACCGAACGTAAAATGTACGGTTAAAAAAACGATAAATTTAGTTTAGATACGTTACTAATCTTGTAACTAAACGTAATGACCATGTCGGACGACGAAAAAAAAAATTCTTATGCATTTAATCTTCCATGCACATTTTGTTTAATACAACCACAGAACAATATAGAAACTACACTAGATCAGCTGATCGGAACACTATCCATACCATATAAATATTAGACTCTTTAAGTTGAACCGTAACCGTGATCCGATGAGACGTTGGTAATGCGTATCCCTGTATTTGTTACTATATCATGGAAAACGAAAACAGTTTTCATGTGTATGGTACATGGTATTGTTTTTGTCGTGTTGTTACCTGTACAATTGTGTCGAACGAGCGCGAGTCGCGATGGTAGTCGCGCAACTCGTTCTACAACAATTTATAACAAAAAATGTATTCGAGACTTGTAAATTTATGACAAGACTTTATCAACACAAAATATATGAGAATAATAACAAAACGCACGCGCGTTTGCGCGGGATAGCGAATTGTTTACGCGTGATGACAAAGAGCATAAGACGAGGCGTTAAAATCGATCGTGTGCAATCGGCGTCTGGAACATTAGGTCGTGGTTTGGCGTGTCGGGCAAAACGCGGGAAAA